>NC_141832.1:10888363-11252113 GCF_982586985.1 Callionymus lyra | reverse complement strand
ATTCACCTTTCCCCCCCCCCCCGCTCAAGCGCCGACTGCCTCGCACATTTTTAATCCCCTCCTCATCTTCTCGTCTCTTCTTCCGGGACCCAATGGACGGGTCGTGACGCCGACATCATCCGATTCCAGATGCGCCGAGACAGAAAACGGGGGTTGAACTCTTTTTTTTTCTTCGGCCCGACGGTCGGCTTGGCAGGCAATCGGGAGAAAACGAAAGAAGAGTGGAAGGACTCAGCAGGGCTGGACGGACAAAATGGCTCTGATCCTCCTCCCTCTGCCTCTGAGCTCAGACTCTGATGGACGACTGCCTGGACTTAGATGTTCCTCAGAGAGTGTCGGGGGGCTTAAGAGTTTGTGCCGACTTGCATAAAAGTCGAAAAGGAAGATGGTGTCATATCTCTCTCTAATGATCAAGAAAAGTCACAATTTACCCTAAAGTGTCTCCCCTGCTGTGCTATATTCCTAAAAGGTCCATATTGTATTATTAAATACTCTTTTTTTTTTTTTTTGGGTTCCCAAAGACCAACAGAGCGAATTTAAACCGCGGCATCATTTGCTCCCGAAAATCGCCCGAGTGTGACATCTGTGATCAACCAATGAAGCCAGTGCAAGTTCAGCCACTTTAACTGGGATTAACAATTCATGACGCAGGAGGCGATGAAGGGGAACCAGCCGAGGAAATCGGAGGAAGGAAGTGAATTGAACTGGAAGCAGAATTTCTTTTGGTTTCAGGGCAGCCTTAGCTATCAAGTTCATGTGTTTATCGGCCATTTGGAATCAAGTGCCGACCTCTGGATTCTGGAGTTCTGATCCATCACAGATACTTCAGTACTTCCTGTGCTCTGTGTACCGTATTTTCCGCACTATAAGGTGCACTTAAAATACTTTAAATGTACATACAAACACTTTCATGAGTCTGCGCCGACTGAGCCGATGTGCAGTGGGCGGGATTACGTCATTGCGCCATCACGGGGCGGGATTAACAACGCACATCGTGGCGGACGTCTATGGAGTAAGATTACTGCCACCGGTTTGAACGAGTGTGTCTGGGTTGTTGAACACTCAAAACTCTTCTTTTTTTTTTTTTTCGCAAAATGCTTTAGTTTTGAGAGTGATGGGGGGGGGGGAGGATTAGCGTTTATCTGGTACAGGATGGAATAATATATTATGTTGTGATACTATAGGAACAATATATTTAGTTTCTTTTAAAGAATATAATGCAGGGAATCTGTCAGCATAGTCAAAACAAAACGCTTATCATCAGGTTACTGTATTCAAACTATATTTCACAAGAGAAAAAACACAAGCGGAAGTGAATATTTGCATCTTAACTATACAGTGCTGTTGAAATGTGGTACGATATCGTAAAAATTATTCGCAATATTTAAGTTTAATTATATTTCAGGGCAGCCTTAGCTATCAAGTTCATGTGTTTATCGGCCATTTAGAATCAAGTGCCGACCTCTGGATTCTGGAGTTCTGATCCATCACAGATACTTCAGTACTTCCTGTGCATGATTGTTGCCATTCTGTGTACCGTATTTTCCGCACTATAAGGTGCACTTGAAAGAGTTTAAATTTACATACAAACACTTTCATGACTCTGTGCCGACTGAGCCGATGTGCCATGGGCGGGATTACGTCATTGCGCCATCACGGGGCGGGATTAACGACGCACGTCACATCGTGGCGGACGTCTATGGAGTAAGATTACTGCCACCGGTTTGAACGAGTGTGTCTGGGTTGTTGAACACTCAAAACTCTTCTTTTTTTTTTTTTTCGCAAAATGCTTTAGTTTTGAGAGTGATGGGGGGGGGAGGATTAGCGTTTATCTGGTACAGGATGGAATAAATATTATGTTGTGATACTATAGGAACAATATATTTAGTTTATTTTAAAGAATATAATGCAGGGGATCTGTCAGCATAGTCAAAACAAAATGCTTATCATCAGTTTACTGTATTCAAACTATATTTCACAAGAGAAGAAATACAAGCGGGAGTGAATATTTGCATCTTAACTATACAGTGCTGTTGAAATGTGGTACGATATCGTAAAAATAATTTGCGATATTTAAGTTTCATTATATTTTCTAACGCATCCTATCCTGTGAGTGGTATTTTCACAATCGTAAAACGATCTTTGTCGGATGAGAAAACTGCGATGATACAATGTTTGTGTCGAGATGGTTGGAAGTGCATGTTTGCGTATTTTGTCACAGGTGATCTCCAACAGTAGCTTCTGGGAAAGATTGTTTTATAGTTTTATTATTTATGTGTTTATACAGTGGTTCTTTGGCATATTGCCTTTCGCAGTTTTTTTTTGGATTCACACAGTACTGCATATTAAAATATTTTTTTAAAAGCTGGGGTCAGAAAAGGTTAATTATATTTATGAAAGCAGATTAACAACAACACAACCACAGAAGTTTGTGGGAGGCACTAAATACTGCACCCACCTTACTTATGGTGCCAATAAAACTTCGAGTGAACTCCCATGATGCCTTTCGACACACTGCCCTATTAAGGGGTTGAGTAGTTGGTTGCTGCAATGTCGTAATTAAATTGTACTCTTTAATGTGATCGACAGCTGTGCTTTGGCTGGGCGGCAAAGCGTTACAGGAGCTGCTCGGGTCCTTTTTTGAGTTTTAGGTAAAAATATAAGTCCATTTGAATGAGGTGACTAATTTCATCTTGGTGTAATGGTATAGACCCGACATTACAAATAGTTCTGGAAAAACCAAAGCAAGTATTTATTTGAAAATAGTCAGGTTACATTTGAAAATTGTTGGGTTACAGATACAATTTGTTTGATTACAGTTAAAAAATATTTAACTACAGTTGGAAATTGTTTGATTACAGTTGAAAATTGTTTGATAATGTCAGGGTGTGGAACGAAACCCGGGCGCAAAAGTGTCTGTTCGTCAAAACTTGACAGTTTTATTAGCAGCAGGCAGAGGATCGTCACAGTTAGTCCAGGAATATACAGCAAACAGGTACGATATCCAAACAACAGGTCAAGGTCACAGGCAGGCAGAAAGAAGAGAAAACATACCAGGGTCAAAACCAGGAAGGAAAAACAAACTTGAATCGAAGTCTATAACGTGGAACACGAACTAGACAAAAACGGGACAGAGAGTGTGACGAACTGACAAAGACTGAGGGAGAGTGAACAGAATAAGATGCTGCCAGCAATCAGTGGCAGCTGTGGAGCAGAAGAACACAAGACAGGTGAAGATAATAACTAATCAGCAGGAGAACACAAGACAGGTGAAGACAATAACTAATCAGCAGGAGAACACAAGACCAGGTGAAGATAATAACTAATCAGCAGGAGAACACAAGACAGGTGAAGACAATAACTAATCAGCAGGAGAACACAAGACCAGGTGAAGACAATAACTAATCAGCAGGAGAACACAAGACCAGGTGAAGATAATAACTAATCAGCAGGAGAACACAAGACCAGGTGAAGACAATAACTAATCAGCAGGAGAACACAAGACCAGGTGAAGACAATAACTAATCAGCAGGAGAACACAAGACCAGGTGAAGATAATAACTAATCAGCAGGAGAACACAAGACAGGTGAAGATAATAACTAATTAGCAGGAGAACACAAGACCAGATGAAGATAATAACTAATCAGCAGGAGAACACAAGACAGGTGAAGACAATAACTAATCAGCAGGAGAACACAAGACAGGTGTAGACAATAACTAATCAGCAGGAGAACACAAGACAGGTGAAGATAATAACTAATCAGCAGGAGAACACAGGACAGGTGAAGACAATAACTAATCAGCAGGAGAACACAAGACAGGTGTAGACAATAACTAATCAGCAGGAGAACACAAGACAGGTGTAGACAATAACTAATCAGCAGGAGAACACAAGACAGGTGTAGACAATAACTAATCAGCAGGAGAACACAAGACAGGTGAAGACAATAACTAATCAGCAGGAAAACACAAGACAGGTGAAGACAATAACTAATCAGCAGGAGAACACAAGACAGGTGAAGACAATAACTAATCAGCATGAGAACACAAGACAGGTGAAGATAATAACTAATCAGCAGGAGAACACAAGACATGTGAAGATAATAACTAATTAGCAGGAGAACACAAGACAGTTGAAGACAATAACTAATCAGCAGGAGAACACAAGACCAGGTGAAGACAATAACTAATCAGCAGGAGAACGCAAGACAGGTGAAGACAATAACTAATCAGCAGGAGAACACAAGACCAGGTGAAGACAATAACTAATCAGCAGGAGAACACAAGACCAGGTGAAGACAATAACAATCAGCAGGAGAACACAAGACCATGTGAAGACAATAACATTCAGCAGGAGAACACAATACAGGTGAAGATAATAACTAATCAGCAGGAGAACACAAGACAGGTGAAAACAATAACAATCAGCAGGAGAACACAAGACAGGTGAAGACAATAACTAATCAGCAGGAGAACACAAGACCAGGTGAAGACAATAACAATCAGCAGGAGAACACAATACAGGTGAAGATAATAACTAATCAGCAGGAGAACACAAGACAGGTGAAGATAATAAATAATCAGCAGGAGAACACAAGACAGGTGAAGACAATAACTGATCAGCAGGAGAACACAAGACAGGTGAAGACAATAACTAATCAGCAGGAGAACACAAGACAGGTGAAGACAATAACTAATCAGCAGGAAAACACAAGACAGGTGAAGACAATAACTAATCAGCAGGAGAACACAAGACCACGTGAAGATAATAACAATCAGCAGGAGAACACAAGACCAGGTGAAGACAATAACTAATCAGCAGGAGAACACAAGACAGGTGAAGATAATAACAATCAGCAGGAAAACACAAGACAGGTGAAGACAATAACTAATCAGCAGGAGAACACAAGACCACGTGAAGATAATAACAATCAGCAGGAGAACACAAGACCAGGTGAAGACAATAACAATCAGCAGGAGAACACAAGACCAGGTGAAGACAATAAAAATCAGCAGGAGAACACAAGACCAGGTGAAGACAATAACTAATCAGCAGGAGAACACAAGACCAGGTGAAGACAATAAAAATCAGCAGGAGAACACAAGACCAGGTGAAGATAATAACAATCAGCAGGAGAACACAAGACCAGGTGAAGATAATAACAATCAGCAGGAGAACACAAGACCAGGTGAAGACAATAACAATCAGCAGGAGAACACAAGACAGGTGAAGACAATAACTAATCAGCAGGAGAACACAAGACCAGGTGAAGACAATAACAATCAGCAGGAAATCACAAGACCAGGTGAAGACAATAACAATCAGCAGGAGAACACAAGACAGGTGAAGACAATAACAATCAGCAGGAGAACACAATACAGGTGAAGATAATAACTAATCAGCAGGAGAACACAAGACAGGTGAAGACAATAACAATCAGCAGGAGAACACAATACAGGTGAAGATAATAACTAATCAGCAGGAGAACACAAGACCAGGTGAAGACAATAACAATCAGCAGGAGAACACAAGACAGGTGAAGACAATAACTAATCAGCAGGAGAACACAAGACCAGGTGAAGATAATAACAATCAGCAGGAGAAAACAAGACCAGGTGAAGACAGAAAAAAATTGAAGATTTAACTACAGTGGAAAATTGTTGGATTACAGTTGAAAATTGTTTGATTACAGATAGAAATTGTTAGATTACATTTGAAAATTGTTGGATTACAGTTGAAAATGGTTGGATAACATTTAAAAATTGTTTGATAACGGTTGAAAATTGTTTGATATAGGTTAGAAATGAAGTAATGTGTTCCTTTTTTGAGGTTTAGGCGAAAAATGTAAGTCCATTTGACTGGCGCTATTGTCCTGGAGTAAACTAACTCTTGTGTCAAGTGGAAAAAAAAATTAACAAATCCCATTTATTGCAGGGAGTTTTCAGAACGTAAAGACATACTTCTACTGGAACTACTGTCATGAGTAAATGCAGCAGATCTCGTGAACCCGTCATCTCTCTCCGGTGACGGATCCTCCTGCCCCGTCGCGTCCCACTGATGGAACCCCGCCGCGTGAAATATGTCGCGGCCGCCGAAGCGCCGGCGTCGCGCCTGGTCAGTAATTGATGTACGCGGCGGCGGCGGCGGCCATGTTTTCGGAGGGGAAGGGAAGCAATTTGCGGCCCAGTTAGAAGCCCACTCTGGAGCTCCAGCAGCCACTCCAATTTACCCCACTTTGATTTTTTTTTTTTCATTCCGCTCAGAGCTTTTGTCCGAGGATAAAACGACTCGCGGTTCATTTTTCCTTCTGGTCACATGTTTCTCGCCCTCAGACGCGCCGGGTTTATTTGTCCTCAGACGTTATCGTACAGTTTCACGGAGAGACGCTCCCTCGCCGTATAAATATTCATCGCCGTTCTGCGTCGACGGCGGAACCGCTTTCATCCATTTGCAGACGCAGGAAATAGATCAATCCTTGGATGTGAGCGGCGTAACAGCGTTAGCGGAGGAATTAACTTCGTCGCCATCGAACCGTCGCACAGGTTTTTTTTTTATTTGCGCTGATGAAACTCCAGCCATGTATACAAAAGCGAATTACAACCTCTAATAAAGATACATTTTCTGGCGTAACAACGCGAGATGAAGTTTTTTGCGAGAAACTTTTATCCCAAATCGCTGGTGTGACGTACTTTGAATGACCTACTTTTGAAATACAACCGTTCGTTCTCAGCTGGAGTTTAACGACAACCACGACCCTCAGGTGACGAATTAATATAATAGCTTCGGCCTCCATTGTTGAAGCAGCTTCTCAGCAGGAGGTCCGTTTAGAGAACAGATGTAACGACGCCCGGAACCATTAGAACCTGATGGATTGTTTATTTTCCAGCGTGTGTGATGCACTTCATCTAAGCCGCCGTCACACTTCAAAAAGGTTTAAAAGCAGAATATAATGTAAGAATTAAGAAAATCAACAATAGACGATGGGAAGTTGACATTGTTTATAGAATTAAAGCGTGAAAAACAACTTCTTTGATCAGCGACGTTTCTTTTAATACGGTTGAAAATTGTTAGGAAAAAAGTTGTTTGATTTTACTTGAAATGTTTAAATGACTTTTTTTTCGGATACAGTTGAAAATAATTTGATTGCAGTTGAAAACTGTTTTATATCGGTTAGGAATGTTTGATTACAGTTGAAAATTGTTGGATTACAGTTGTAAATTGTTGGATTACATTTGAAAATTGTTGGATTACAGTTGAAAATGTATTTAACTACAGTGGAAAATTGTTGGATTGGAGTTGAAAATTGTTGGATTACAGATAAACTTTGTTTGATAACATTTAAAAGTTGTTTGATTATAGTTGAAAAGTGTTGGATAACAGTTGAAAATTGTTGGATTACAGTTGAAAATTGTTGGATTACAGATAAAATGTGTTTGATTACGGTTTTAAATTGTTTGATTACAGTTGAAAATGATTTATTCTACAGTTGAAAAGTGTTGGATTATAGTTGAAAATGGTTTGATTACAGTTAAAAATTGTTGGATTACATTTGAAAATTGTTTGATATAGGTTAGAAATGTTTGATTACAGTTGAAATGTATTTAACTACAGTTGAAAATTGTTTGATAACATTTAAAAGTTGTTTGATTATAGTTGAAAATTGTTGGATAACAGTTGAAAATTGTTGGATTACAGTTGAAAAGTGTTGGATTACAGATAAAATGTGTTTGATTACGGTTTTAAATTGTTTGATTACAGTTGAAAATGATTTAACTACAGTGGAAAATTGTTGGATTATATTTGAAAATGGTTTGATTACAGTTAAAAATAGTTGGATAACAGTTGAAAATTGTTGGATTACATTTGAAAAGTGTTGGATTACAGTTGAAAATTGTTGGATTACAGATAAAATGTGTTTGATTATGGTTTTAAATTGTTTGATTACAGTTGAAAATGATTTAACTACAGTGGAAAATTGTTGGTTTATAGTTGAAAATGGTTTGATTACAGTTAAAAATTGTTGGATAACAGTTGAAAATTGTTGGATTACATTTGGAAATTGTTTGATAACGGTTGAAAATTGTTTGATATAGGTTAGAAATGTTTGATTACAGTTGAAAGTTATTTAACTACAGTTGAAAATTGTTGGATTAGAGTTGAAAATTGTCAGGTTACATTTGAAAATTGTTTGATTACATTTGAAAATTGTTGGATTACAGTGGAAAATGTATTTAACTACAGTGGAAAATTGTTGGATCACATTTGAAAAGTGTTGGATTACAGTTAAACTTTGTTTGATAACATTTAAAAGTTGTTTGATTACAGTTAAAAATTGTTGGACAACAGTTGAAAATTGTTGGATTACATTTGAAAATTGTTGGATTACATTTGGAAATTGTTTGATAACGGTTGGAAATTGTTTGATATAGGTCAGAAATGTTTGATTACAGTTGAAAATTGTTGGATTAGAGTTGAAAATTGTTGGATTAGAGTTGAAAATTGTCGGGTTACATTTGAAAATTGTTTGATTACATTTGAAAATTGTTGGATTACAGTTGAAAATGTATTTAACTACAGTGGAAAATTGTTGGATTGGAGTTGAAATTTGTTGGATTACAGATAAATTTAGTTTGATAACATTTAAACGTTGTTCGATTATAGTTGAAAAGTGTTGGATTACAGTTGAAAATTGTTGGATTACAGATAAAATGTGTTTGATTATGGTTTTAAATTGTTTGATTACAGTTGAAAATGATTTAACTATAGTGGAAAATTGTTGGATTATAGTTGAAAATGGTTTGATTACAGTTAAAAATTGTTGGATAACAGTTGAAAATTGTTGGATTACAGTTGAAAAGTGTTGGATTACAGATAAAATGTGTTTGATTATGGTTTTAAATTGTTTGATTACAGTTGAAAATGATTTAACTACAGTGGAAAATTGTTGGTTTATAGTTGAAAATGGTTTGATTACAGTTAAAAATTGTTGGATAACAGTTGAAAATTGTTGGATTACATTTGGAAATTGTTTGATAACGGTTGAAAATTGTTTGATATAGGTTAGAAATGTTTGATTACAGTTGAAAGTTATTTAACTACAGTTGAAAATTGTTGGATTAGAGTTGAAAATTGTCAGGTTACATTTGAAAATTGTTTGATTACATTTGAAAATTGTTGGATTACAGTGGAAAATGTATTTAACTACAGTGGAAAATTGTTGGATCACATTTGAAAAGTGTTGGATTACAGTTAAACTTTGTTTGATAACATTTAAAAGTTGTTTGATTATAGTTGAAAAGTGTTGGATTACAGTTGAAAATTGTTGGATTACAGAGAAAATGTGTTTGATTACGGTTTTAAATTGTTTGATTACAGTTAAAAATTGTTGGACAACAGTTGAAAATTGTTGGATTACATTTGAAAATTGTTGGATTACATTTGGAAATTGTTTGATAACGGTTGGAAATTGTTTGATATAGGTCAGAAATGTTTGATTACAGTTGAAAATTGTTGGATTAGAGTTGAAAATTGTTGGATTAGAGTTGAAAATTGTCGGGTTACATTTGAAAATTGTTTGATTACATTTGAAAATTGTTGGATTACAGTTGAAAATGTATTTAACTACAGTGGAAAATTGTTGGATTGGAGTTGAAATTTGTTGGATTACAGATAAATTTAGTTTGATAACATTTAAACGTTGTTCGATTATAGTTGAAAAGTGTTGGATTACAGTTGAAAATTGTTGGATTACAGATAAAATGTGTTTGATTATGGTTTTAAATTGTTTGATTACAGTTGAAAATGATTTAACTATAGTGGAAAATTGTTGGATTATAGTTGAAAATGGTTTGATTACAGTTAAAAATTGTTGGATAACAGTTGAAAATTGTTTGATTACATTTGGAAATTGTTTGATAACGGTTGAAAATTGTTGGATTACATTTGGAAATTGTTTGATATCGGTTAGAAATGTTTGATTACAGTTGAAAGTTATTTAACTACAGTTGAAAAGTGTTGGATTAGAGTCGAAAATTGTCAGGTTACATTTGAAAATTGTCGGGTTACATTTGAAAATTGTTGGATTACAGTGGAAAATGTATTTAACTACAGTGGAAAATTGTTGGATTACATTTGAAAATTGTTGGATTACAGTGGAAAATGTATTTAACTACAGTGGAAAATTGTTGGATTGGAGTTGAAAATTGTTGGATTACAGATAAACTTTGTTTGATTACATTTAAAAGTTGTTTGATTACAGTTGAAAATTGTTGGATTACAGATAAAATGTGTTTGATTACGGTTTTAAATTGTTTGATAACGGCTAGAAATTGTTTGATTACAGTTGAAAATGGTATGATTACAGTTTAAGAGATTAAAATGAATTTAAATTAACTGATTAAATCCTAAAATAAAAATGTTTTCCGGATAAACTAGCAAGATAGTATGGATAATATTCCTAACATGGCTGCACTGAACAAAAACAACCAGCCAATCTGAAAAAAAACTTTATTTTTTTTATTCTTTTTGAATGACGAACCTTTTACAACAGAGTATTATAAAGATACTAATGCACAAGTCTGCAAATAATAATCCTGCATTCTTAAATGTAATCGACAAGTGTGATCGGTCGGCTGGGCGGCAAAGCACTTTGAACGCGTGCGCACACAAGATGATCCTGAAGATGCTTCACTTGTTGCACACAAACACACACAAACACACACAAACACACACAACTGGTTTGCATATTTATCTTTGAATCCTCGCGCTAATATCTTCTGCTGCTCGGAGAGGAAAACACTTGAGGGAGGAAGGGAGGTGGAGAGATGGAGGGAGGAGGAAGGAGGACCCTGGAGGGCGACGTCCACGTAGCTGAAGTTACGAGAGTAAGTGAAGCAGATCCGACGAACCTCTTGACATTAATTAAGATCCTCTCTGCTGGAAGAAAGTCCTAATCGCGCCATAAATTGATCCATAAATTCGAATGCAAATGAGTCTCTTCATGTTAAACGCCTTCACTTCGTGTAAAGTTCCTGCTTTTTTACATTTTTTTTTTATTTAACATCCGCCGTCATGAAACAGAACCAATCATGGAGGGTTTTAAGATTCATAGAACACGCTCTTAGTTGATATGTTTCAGGAAGATGGTCTTTACATTTACGAGTGTTTCTGCCGCGTTGAAAATTGTTGGATTACAGATAAAGTGAGTTTGATTACAGTTAAAAATGGTTGGATTACAGTTGAAAATGGTTTGATTACAGTTGAAAATTATTATTTATTATTATTAATTTGACAACACTGGAAAATTGTTGGATTACAGTATAAAATTGTTGGATTACAGATCAAATTTGTTTGATTACAGTTAAAAATGTCTTTAATTACATTTGAAAATAGTTGGATTACAGTTGAAAATTGTTAGATTATATTTGAAAATTGTTTGATAACAGTTTATCATTTTGATTACAGTTGAAAATTATTTATCTACAGTTCAGGAAGATGGTCTTTACATTTACTGTAGTGTTTCTGCCGCATTGAAAATTGTTGGATTACAGATAAAGTGAGTTTGATTACAGTTAAAAATGGTTGGATTACAGTTGAAAATTGTTTGAAAAAAACATTTGAAAATTGTTGGAAAACATTTGAAAATTGTTTGATAACAGTTGAAAATAAATTAATTAGAGTGTAATTGTTGGATTACAGATAAAATTAGTTTGATTACAGTTGAAAATTATTTGACAACACTGGAAAATTGTTGGATTACAGTATAACATTGTAGGATTACAGATCAAATTAGTTTGATTACAGTTAAAAATGTCTTTAATTACATTTGAACATAGTTGGATTACAGTTGAAAATTGTTAGATTATATTTGAAAATTGTTTGATAACAGTTGATCATTTTGATTACAGTTGAAAATGATTTATCTACAGTGGAAAGTTTTTGGATTACAGTTGAAAATTGTTGGATAACATTTGAAAATTGTTGGATAACATTTGAAAATTGTTTGATAACAGTTGAAAATAAATTAATTACAGTGGAAAAGTGTTGGATTACAGAAACAGATAGTTTGATTACAGTTGAAATTAGTTTGATTTCAATTGAAAATTGTTTGATTACAGTTTAAAATTATTTGACTACACTGGAAAATTGTTGGATTACGGATCAAATTAGTTTAATTACAGTAAAAAATGTCTTCAATTACAGTTGAAAATTGTTTGTTTTCCTTTGAAAATTGTTGGATTACAGATAAAATGAGTTTGATTACAGTTGAAAATTGTTGGATTACTGTTGAAAATTGTTGGATTACAATTGAAGATTATTTAACTACAGTTGAAAATTGTTGGATAATGATTGAAAATTGTTGGATTACAGATAAAATGAGTTTGATTACAGTTGAAAATTGTTGGATTACTGATAAAATTGGTTTTGATTTCAGTTGAAAATGGTTTGATTATAGTTGAAAATTGTTGGCTTACATTTGAAAATAGTTTGATAACAGTTGAAAATTATTTAACTACAGTTGAAAATTGTTGGATTACATTTGAAAATGGTTGGATTACATTTGAAAATGGTTTGATAACAGATAAAATGAGTTTGTTTACAGTTTAAATGTGTTGGATTACATTTAAAAAATGTTTGATAACAGTTGAACATGGTTTGATTTCAGTTGAAAATGGTTTGATTATAGTTGAAAATTGTTGGATTACATTTGAAAATTGTTTGATAACAGTTGAGAATTGTTGGATTACATTTAAAAAATGTTTGATAACAGTTGAAAATTGTTGGATTACATTTAAAAAATGTTTGATAACAGTTGAAAATTGTTGGATTACATTTAAAAAATGTTTGATAACAGTTGAAAATTGTTGGATTACAGTTGAAAATTGCTCTATATAGGTTAGAAATGGTTTCATTAGGTGATCCTCCGTGATGCCAGAGCCAGAGCCAATCCTGCAGAGTAGTTAAGATTCACAGCACACGCTCCTATTTTATAAATTTCAGGAAGCTGGTCTTTACATTTACGTGTATTTCTGCCGCGCTCACACTTACACGCGTGTTGGTTAAATAAGGTAGATTATTATAAATGCTTCATCGCTGCAGAAGAAACCGATGAATAATTCACAAGGAATATATCAACATTGGCAGGGAAAGAAAAAAAAAAAAAATTAAAAGTTAATACGACAATGAATCATTGAATGAGTCGTATTGAGCGAGAAGATAGTTTTCGAAAATGTTTTGATTTAACAGTCGAGAAATCATCTTTGGAGTCAGTGAGTGTGAGGAGAGAAGTCGAGCTCTAACCTCCAGCTCTTCAGGCTGAACCCATGAAACCTGAGGCACCGTGAGAGAAGGAGAGAGTTCATAGAAGCAGGAGCACCAGCGAAAAACCAAGCAAAAACTTTGAACTATATAAAAAAAAAGTGAGATTCAAGCGTTATTCCAGGAGGTGGTGGCGGAGGAGGAGATCTTCCACCACTCGACCAATCAAAATCACAAATCATTGTCTGCCATAATCCGTTCCCCTTAACTTACCCAGCCGTGGCCCACTTTCCCCAAATACAAAAACCCACTGGCAGAACTGTCGGCGCTGCCTTCCCTCTCATTTGATCCCGACATCAAAAACTGTTCAATTCTGCCCCCCTGCCCCCCTGGACTCAAAATGATGTCCAGAATCTCAACAATTCTCTCTCGATCAGACTTGGGAAAAAAACTCATTTCTCTCCTGCTCACCTCTGATGGTTTTTAACAGATGAAATCACTTCATTAATTAACTTCAGCGAAATAAATAAAATAAAATAAAAGTCCTGGAGAATTTACTGTCTAAGAACGTTGGCTCGCGCTTCAATAAAATATTTCTTAGAAATTGGCTTTTATTTGATGTCATGAGGAGAAATTAAATTGCTTCATTGGCACTGATCACTTTTCTATCAAGTGTCTTTTTATATGACGTGATTCAAATTTGTAATTTTTAATTGCAAAATATAACAAGATTAAAGTCATAAAATAGCGAAATGTGGTCCATTAATGACGTATTAAGATTCACTTAATATAACATCCTTAAACCTTGTGTTATCTCTGGGTCAAGGTGACCCGAAGGCCCGAAAACAAACGTTTTTGTGGTATCCCTTGTCTTATCTAAGGGTCCAGGTGACCCGAAGGCCCGAAAACAAACATTTTTGTGGTATCCCTTGTGTTGCTTCTGGGCCAAGGTGAACACATTTGTTTTCGTGGCCTTCGGGTCACCTTGACCCTGAGATAACACAAGGTTTAAGGATGTTATACTTTCAGAGCTATTCATGGTCAGGCTCCTCCTTACATCACTGATCTGATCCAGCCTTACACCCCAGCTCGGGCTCTGAGGTCTGTGGATCAAAATCTACTTATGGTTCCTGAACACGGTTCAGGACCAGAGGAGAGAAATCTTTTCAGGCTGTTGCTCCTAAGCTTTGGAACAATCTTCTTTGCACTTGATGGATCTACTGACTCCTTTAAGAAACATCTTAAGATGTTTCTATTTGTTCAGGCTTTTCCTTGATTTTCTGGAACTCCTGTTGTGTTATCAGTATTATCTTGATCTTTAAAGTATGTACTTTTTTGAGTATTGTTTTGATTGTTTAAGCGCTTTGTGACCCTGGTCTCGAAAAGCGCTATATAGATAAATATTACTTACTTATTTACTTACTTACCTTCATCTTGTAGGATTAGGAATTTTGGACATGGAAGATTATTAAAAATCTGAATAGGTAAAATGTTAATCAATAAAGTTGTAATAGTGCAACTTATTTAAAATATTGTTAAGATTAAAGATTGCAATGAAAAAAAGCAAAAGCATAATAATATATATTTTAACATCGTCATATATATATACATATAAGACTTTTAATCTCAAAATAGTAAGTGATTGAAATCGGAATATTACTAGATGGAAGACTTAAGTCACAAAAACATTACAAGATTTAAAATAATAATAGAAAACTTTTAATTTCATATTGTCCTTTTTCCTTGTGTGTGTGTGTGTGTGTGTGTGTGTGTGTGTGTGTGTGTGTTTGTGTGTGGGTAGCCTCCTGTGCGATGTGAATAATAACTCTTTTTGTTCAGCGCCGACCCCGAGTGTCTGCAAAGTCGCCGCAAATCCTTATTTTTTGCCGCCGCAGCACAACGCCAAGGGTGAAGAAAAGGGATTTTTTTTTATTTTTTTTATTTTTTTTATTTTGGAGCCAGAATCTCATTCAACAGATTGTGTTGCTCTCCATCCTCGACGCCTCCATTATCTCGACAGCCTGACGATGTCTGGACACTCCATTCGAGCGACGACGCAGCTTTATTACTGCGGGGTTTACGACGGGGGAGCCCAGTGGAAAACCAGAGTTTAAGTTTACTAATGAATTGATCTGCTGCTACTTAACCGGGCGGTGGCACAAGAAGTCAATCACCGCTGACCCAATTACCACGATGGATTCCGTGAAGTTATCGCTGTCGGTGGGAGGAAACAGGAGTGCCTGAACTTAAGAAGAGAAACATAAATATATATATATATAGATTTTTCGTCTCCCAGATAATTTGAACCTACTTTTTTCATTCAAAAGTCACTTTTAATTCATGATTAAAAGAGCGGAATCAGAAATACTTCATTAATACTTTTTTGGTTGCATTTAAGTAAAAAGTATACGTGTTAGATTACTAGCTACTAAAAAATATCAAATATACATGTGTGAAATAATGCCAAAACATAATAACATTAATGTATCATGGATCAAATATGTACATTCGATTTAACTCTACAAAGAAAATATTTCAGCGGTATATACTGTATATTTAAACTGATGTACATAAATATGAATATGTATATTTCATTATTATTATTTTAAAATATAAATGAATTAAAAATATGATATATTTAACATATTCTTTCATTGAAGTGATGATTCCTTAAGGACTACTTTCTGTTTCTCCAAGTGAAAGTAGAAACTTTCCAGGAGCCAAGGTCCCAAGCTGGCAAATTCCAACACAATTGTATGTGGTTTACTGTCAATTTTTTTGGATGTAGGAAATGTTTCTGTTGAGTTAAACATTAACACCTCATAACACACATCAAACAATGTAAAGTACATTTTAGCAGAATGCTAAACATGCTAGCTTAGTTGCTCGGTAACTTTGCTAGCTGCAGTCATTTTGCTGGAGAATGTACCACCCCGTAACATTTTATATTGTTTGACATTCTGTGAATCTCCAATTAAATAATCAAAACAACTAAAATTGCTGAATTATGTGCAAGAAAAACCCACGAAAGTTACCCACTAATAATTATGCAAGTTAGATATAGTAAGATACAGAAAAAAAATAGGCAAAACAAGACAGATATGTTTTCATATATACATCCAAACACCCTTTAGTACGCTTTAAAATATCTCATTAGAATGCAACCATTAGTTGGTGGAGATGTCTGTAATGTACGTTTCCAAGTGCGTGGTTAAACTTTTACGTGGAAGCTGTGCAGCAGAGGAGCAATTACAGCGAGAGAAACCAGCGCTTCACCGAGTTTTAAAAAAGAAAGAAATAAAGCAATCGCAATTATAACTTCCTCAAGTAAGAAATTCTTGACCCGACATGCTTAGCAGTTAAAAGTTCAAACAAGAGGGTTATGTTTTACTTTAAATATACCTGAATGTACCTCCAAAGGTTAATATCAGGGATTTCGGTTTTAAATATTGGCCAAATAAATTCATAGAAAGTTTGAAATACAACAGACACGGACTATAAGGTCGGTGTCGTTGCGCTAACTAGCTTGTCTCGCGTACGATTTTGGAAAACATCATCTTTTAGTCACATTTAGGAAGACAGGCCAACTGATGGTGAGTTACATTAAATGATAACACAAAAGGGTTCTAAACCATATTGCTAAGCTAACTTGGCTAATGTAGGCTCAAGGTTGTCAAGAACCTTACGATTAGCGACACAATAATTTTTGCCTTCTGTACTTCATTATATCAGTGTTTATATATATATATATATATATATATATACTTTGTTTAAAGCTTATCTTAGTGATGTATACCTCAGATATTATTTAATTTTTGCCTTCTGTAATTGTATATTTTGTTGATAGTTTAATCTACATATCTTAGAATTGGTATATTACATCACTGATCTGATCCAGCCTTACACCCCAGCTCGGGCTCTGAGGTCTGTGGATCAGAATCTACTTATGGTTCCTGAACACGGCTCAGGACCAGAGGAGAGAAATCTTTTCAGGCTGTTGCTCCTAAGCTTTGGAACGATCTTCCTCTTTGCGCTTGATGGATCTACTGACTCCTTTAAGAAACATCTTAAGACGTTTCTATTTGTTCAGGCTTTTCCTTGATTTTCTGGAACTCCTGTTGTGTTATCAGTTTTATCTTGATCTTTAAAGTATGTACTTTTTTGAGTATTGTTTTGTTTGTTTAAGCGATTTGTGACCCTGGTCTGGAAAAGCGCTATATAAATAAATATTACTTACTTACTTACTTACTTACTTATATATTCAGTCCTTATCCTGCCTGTTTATTGTTATATGTTATTGTATTTTTTCGGTACTTCCCCAGAAGTTTGCACAACAAGATGCTGCTAGAATTGTGAATTTCTCTACGGAGATAAATCAAAATATCTACTGTATCTATCTATAATTTAACAAAGAATATTTTTAAATACGCAAAAAAAAGTTGTATTAATGACACATTTTTATTATTGTTGACCTGCCAAAACGACGCAGATTTTTTTGTGTCTTCACTCAAAGATGATTCAGCGATTTTGCTGCTTCGAGACTCAATTAAAAACGCTTGACTTGAATTTACTTTCCCCCCATCGTCTGGCAACGCGGCGAATTATTCCGACGTGTAGAGAAACGTGGAGCCTTGAACCCTCAACCTACGCCCGGAGAAGCGATGAGCGAATGTGTTTATACCGGCTTCAGGTTCCTCCGGGGAGGAAGAGGGTAGAAAGTGACCTTAAAATGAACCGAAGTACTGAGAGGGCGGGTTATAACGTGAAGGCTCGGGGCTCTGAGTGGATTTACTATTTTTATTTTTGGTTATTTAATGGATGTTATTATAGCTAAACAAGATCGGAATCAAGAAAATCTGTACATTTATTTGAGTATAACACGATTTTATGTCGTTGTTTGACGCCAAAAAAAAAGATGCAGCATTTAAGGCAGAACCAGAGAGTCTTGCCACCGTCTCTTAGAGAAAAAAAAAGAACATTAAAAGAAGCGTCTGTACAACAAAGTGCTGCGAGACGCGAACACAGCAACTCAATCAAACGGCAGGTTTCATTCCTGGGTGTAATTGGGCTCCGAGGCATGAGTCAGCGATCTGGCAGACGCTCACCGTCGACTGCAGCTCCGCTCATCCCTCTACCCTTACTCACGCCGCAAACACTTCACACACATGCCAACGCTTTATAATTCCATTTTTCATCCTGTCATGTGTCGCTATAATAGTCTGAGTCATCGTCCTGCAAATCAAATAAGCATCTCTCTCTCTCTCTCCTCCAGGAAGGAAGTGCGAAAAAACTTGGCAGCGCCGTCAGCACCATAATCCTTATTTGTGTTCCTGCCAATGTTTACCTGAGATTTGTGGAGATGATTTTTTTTTTTGCAAAGTAGATTAACATGGATAAATAGAGGCTGAGAAACATTCACTTTGATGATGATTTTGTTTGCTCGTTGCAGATCCGAGTCGTTGCCGGAACTATTGATGTCACTAGTTCATCGCAGGACAAACGAAGAATCTGTGGGTTACCAAGTGTAAGTAAGTAAGTAATATTTATTTGTATAGCGCTTTTCCAGACCAGGGTCACAAAGTGCGTAAACAATCAAAACAATACTCAAAAAAGTATATACTTTAAAGATCAAGATAATACTGAGAACAACACAGAAGTTCCAGAAAATCAAGGAAAAGCCTGAACAAATAGAAACGTCTTAAGATGTTTCTTAAAGGAGTCAGTAGATCCATCAAGCGCAAAGAGAGAGGAAGATCGTTCCAAAGCTTAGGAGCAACAGCCTGAAAAGATTTCTCTCCTCTGGTCCTGAACCGTGTTCAGGAACCATCAGTAGATTCTGATCCACAGACCTCAGAGCCCGAGCTGGGGTGTAAGGCTGGATCAGATCAGTGATGTAAGGAGGAGCCTGACCATGAATAGATCTGAAAGTAAGAACCAGAATTTTAAAGTTGATCCTGAAAGAAACTGGAAGCCAGTGAAGAGTTTTAAGGATCGGAGAAATGTGAGTTCTTCTACTAGAGCGGGTCAGAATTCTCGCTGCAGAGTTCTGAATCAACTGCAGCTGCAGTGTCTCACTCTGGATCCAAACACATGAACTTGTTTTTAAATTGAAATCGTAAATTAAGGTTTTTTATTTCTGTTTTCCTTAATACTATCACTTGGCTTGACCCCCGAGCTACACTTTCCAATTTAATGTATGGAAAGGTGAAGTCGTCCTCTTCAAAATGCAGTAGGTCATTCAATTCAATTTTTCAATTCAATTTCAATTCAATTTTATTTAAAGTGTCTTATCATAACAAAGTTATCTCAAGACACTATACAGTTGAAGTAAGACTATAGTTGATTAAGGAAAAACCGATGCCAGCAATTCAACAAAGAGCAAGAAGCGAAACACTGTACAGTGAGCTATGGGGAGGAAAAACTTCCTTTTAGAAGGCAGAAACCTCGAGCAGAACCTGACTCATTGTTGACCGGCTGGGAGGAAGGATGTGGGGGTAGACAGATGGTTAAGGAGAATCATCATGACGTTGCTCCATTTTGAAGTTATTACTTCATAAAGTTCTCTCCCGTCTGAAATCTCGTCAAACGGGATCATGGTTTAAATTATACATTCTGACATCACTCTGGTGGAGGTGTCCTCCTCTAGAAGCCCTAAATCAGAAACAAAATAAATACTTACGTAAACATGGTGAGAGTTACTTCTGCCCTTAGGTGTTTTTGTAATGTTTACAATAAGCAGGAAACCTTATTTTTTATCTTTTGTTTTTAATGTACAAAACGGGAGTTTCAGGGGTGAGTTTGAAATTAACGTGAGTCCTTGAATGCAACTTGTGTTTTTGTGATCAATCAGAGCAGAGTGGGCGTGGTTGCTTGGATGAGACTTCTTCTCCAGCCAAAACAGTGCATTTTTAAGAGGGCGGATCTAATGCGTATTTTCTAATGTAAAAATCTTTATTAAATGAGAGTTTTGTGCAAAAACAAACATACTAATAAGTATAATAGAACAATTAAGAGACACTTAAATCAGCACATTTCCCTTTAATTAACTTATTATGCAAGTTACCAAGAGAGAGATTTTAAAAATATATTTTTAATCAGTCAAAATACAACACTGCTGTTTTAGACACATCAGTTATTTTCCAATGTGTCAAGGAGTTCTTGTTGATTTGTATAATCAGAATATTATAGTGATCCTTTTTGTTTTTATTATTATTTCCCATATTTCTGTACGTTAACATACATCTTTTTTTTAACCCTAGAAACAGCAGTATGTCTATAGTCCTGGCACCTCTGTCGGCGGCTGATTCTGGAAACTACAAGCTCATCTGTGCGGGCAGAACCTTTTTCTTTTTTTTTTTTAAGGTCAAAAAGCCTGTTTTGGAGATAGAAAAGAATGCCTTCAATTATCTAACCTGCCGGTCGCATGGTTCTCCAAAGCCAAGCCTAAAGTGGATCAAGCAAAGGGTCGCAGGGTAACCACTGCATTACAGCAATACGCTTGAAGATTTGCACGAGCCAACTTGCGTCCTTTCTTGGTGGTCTTCATATGTTCTCCCTGTGTTTGCTTGAGTTAATTCCAGTCACTCTGGTTTCCTCCCACAGCCAAAACATATACAGAGGTTAATGAGTACTGTATTTTCCGCACTATTAGGCGCACCGGATTACTAGGATTATAAATGGTTTTCTCGACACGATGATGGAAACATTTAAAATGTTTATCATGGCTATGATTGTAACTGATTGTTGGAATTGCAAGTTTTCACTCTTCTACCAAGGTCATTCAGAAGCTGGAGTCTGTGTCGGAAGTCTGGGAGAGAGCTGGATTTTTCAACCACGAACAGAAGACGAGATGGATTTAACTCTACGGGACACCCGTCTACTATTTCCCCCGGACATTCCCACTCCAGAGAGTTTGTAAGATATTTGAAAAAAGCCGTTGAAAACAGAGTTTCATCCGGCGAACACAAGAAATTAAAAAAGCTGTAAACTTCGATATGTTCCTGCGTTTCCTTCTTGAGTATCATTGGTGTTTTCAGATGGTTTAGGTCTCCAGTAAAAATAAGCTTTTTCTTTGGGTATGTTATAATAAACTCCAGACCAGAGGAGAGAAATCCTTTCAAGCTGTTGCTCCTAAGCTTTGGAACGATCTTCCTCTTCCTCTGAGTTTGATGATCTACTGACTCCTTTAAGAAACATCTTAAGACATTCTTGTTCGTGCATGATTTTCCTTGACTTTCTGAGACTCCTGTGTTGTTCTCGTTGTTATCTTGACCTTTTTAGTATATATTTTATAGAGTATTGTTTTGATTATTTAAGTGCCTTGTGACCCTGGTCTAGAAAAGCCTTCTACAAATGTGAATTACTTACTTACTTTTACGGCGAGTGATGATAAGTGTTTTCAGTCAATGCCGCCTCCCATCTTCCAATCAGTTCGATATGTTTCAAACATACTGGACTTTGTGACTGGGGGATGATAGACTTTGCATAAAGCCCATCCTCTGTCTGTAACTCTGAATTTCTTTCTACAGACTTGGACACAGTGGAGTCAAATTCTGGCTTCCAAGTGGTGGAAGTAACAACAGTGTGAGTTGTTGTTGCCAAAGTAGTTTCTAGGTCAGATGCCACGCTGGGAGGTGTGGTTTTTTTGAAACCGTTTTCTGTTCTTCGCTTGAGATTCCCTCCTTTAAATCCTTTCGTGGCAGTTTTTGTAATTGTGATAAGAAGTCCTCATTGAAACATTGTAGACTTTTTCTACATGCAGTATTTTCTGCACTATTAGGCGCACCTTCAATGAATGGCCTATTTTAGAACTGTTTACATAAATGGAGGCCCACCGGATTATAATGCGCATAGAATAAAATATACAGTCAAATGTTTGACTGGGGTTGCGTTACGCATCAGATAAATAAAGCTGTGCTAAAGGGAATGTCAACAAAACAGTCAGATAAAGTCAAACTTTATTAAGCGTTCTGACAACTCCGTTCACTCCCATGGTAACGATGTTCAAATGATGTTTAAAAGGCTTCAAGCAGCAGCGCGAGACAGTTGTTGTGAGCAGACAAATGCTAAGTGAGCAGCAGTGAAGTTGAGCGCATGTATGACAGCTAGAGCACGTGTGTATGACATGTTGAACGCACGCGTATGACTGGTTGAGTGCCCAGCAGAGTGATTTTGAGTGTACAAAAACCAAGACACACTCGCTATAAGTGGTGGCAGTAAACTTACTCCATAGCCGTCCGCCATGATGTGATGTGCGTCGTTAATCCCACCCCGTGATGACGCAAAGACGTAATCCCGCCCACAGTGTGTCGTCTCAGTCGGTGCAGTGTCAGGAAAGTGTTTGTAAACAAGTCACCTACCAGGTAATGTTCATATATAAGAGACTCTGAATTATTCTGGAAAATTAAAGGCTTTTAAGTGCGCCTTATAGTGGGGGAAATACGGTACTTTATGATACAATGAGTGCGTGTGACCATGAGGGGGAACTCTTGATTATTAAAAAGTGTCTTGTCAAATATTCTGCACTGAATTTGGATGATAGTTTTAGAGGGCGAAAATGTCTAAAAGATCCCAATCAAATAGATAAGATATGAATATAATGATGACTCCCACCGCTTCAGGTGCAAGATAAGAATGTAGTGAGTCGCCCAGTCTAACCTTGACCGTTATTCTTCTCTTCTCTGAAGCGTGTGATAAATGTGTGTATAATATAACACTTTTTTAAAACATTAGAAAGTTCTATTACCAGAAGTCTACAACTTTTAATTGGTTGTTCAGCCTTTAAAAATAAACACACAGAGTTGTTATCTGTAAGAACAGTTCATTTAGAAACACTTTGGTAAAAACATTATCTAACTCTAGCTTTTAAAGGATGCTCTAAACACAAAGTTTATTTGACCTACAATGTTTATTAACTAGTGATGTCTATTTATTTTCAAAGTAAAAAAAACATCAATCAAATTTTGACAGAAGTATGTATAGTACTACTCTCTGACCGTTGTCATCGACCAGATTCACTTCACCTGGGACACCTTTCTTTTCAAAACTATTACTTCAATATTTCTATTCTAGTTTAAAATGTAGCAAAATTGAAACGCTAAAACAAATAAAAACATTAAACAAGACATCTTTAAAAAGGTATCATGTGATATTAGAAAGTGCATCATCTCCTAAAACTATTTCTATCCACTGAAGGCAGGATTCATAGAAGACTCTGTAGACCAACGAACACCGGCAGCAATACTATGATTTGTAAATCAGATCAGGCCTATAAATAAGTTAAACAAATGCTTGAGTTGTCTCTCTCCGGGCAAGCACAGTTTACACTGCATAATGGAGCCGTTGTCTTTCTTGCACTTGAAGCCGAAGTGGTTGTTTGAATATGGCCGTGGGTGCGATTCCTTTCTTTCCAGTTCATGGTCAGTAGCAAATGGACTGAGAATTGTCTCCATTGTTTGTGTGAGTTTAGCCTCAGTTCCCCGTTATGTTGTTGATAACATATTTGTTTTTGTATTTTTTCGCAACCACAGTTCTGGTTTGAAACAAATTAAAGTACAAATACTTCAAACTAAACTGTTACTTTCAATTTGGCAAATCCAGAAAATGACAATTGACTGGATAGCCAGATGTACATTTTAGCTTAGCAATATTAGCGTCTTGAATAGTCAGGATTCCTCAAATGGGGAACGATCCAAATGCTGACAAATATGCCTTGATTCTGGATCTGTGTGACAAATGGTTTTCTTTGGGTTCTAGGAAATATTGATACAGAGATATATGCCATTTGTTTTCATAATATAGTATCAATATTAAACAAACAAAACTGGTTTTCTTACAAATAAAAAAAAAGTCCAAAGTCCAAAAACATACAGAGGTTGATTGTGAACTTGGGTAAATTGATGGTAGGTTTGAGTGTGGGTTTGTGAATGGTTGTGTGTCTTTATGTGCCCTGTGACAGACTGGCCTCCTGTCCAGGATGTCCCTCGCCTCTCGCCCATAAAATCTGGAACAAGCTTCAGTCCCCCCACAAACCCCATAAAAGGATAAGCCGTAAAGAAAATGATTGAATGAAAGTTTTGTTTTTTTGGCTTTTAAATCATATATATACATATATGCAGCGGTCATTACGTCCTCCACAACCAAAAGAACAATAAAATCCTTCAAGAGCCCAGGGACGAGAGAACACAGTCGACTCCAGAAGCTTTTAAAGCTGAGGTTTTGACATATTTTGTTTTAAAACAAATGAAAGCAGTTACAACTTCATCAAGAGTCATGTGGTCTGTAAATTCAAATTCTGTAGTGTCACTTTAAAAGGCTAATCAAGTAATAGTTTCCGTACTTAGCTCGCAGTCTTCTTTACACTGTTTTCTCTTAAGTTGCAATCCTTAAAACGCCACAAAGTTAGTGTTCATGGTAGTTTATAGGATTATTTAAGGCTATAAATATATGAATAATCTCCAGGAAATAATAATAGACCAGGGGTGGGCAATTATAATTCTTCAAGGGCCACATTAAATTCTGTGAATGTTGTTAGGGGCCGTCAAGCAAAAAGAAAGATGAAAAATCCCTAAAAAAAACCAAAAACATTCGTCATAAGGCCATGACATTTATTAATCTAAATAAGATGCAATTTTATTCTTGTATATATCAGTTTTTTTCAAAGCATTTCTTCAATTAAAATAAAAAAAATGTTTTGAGGGATTAATAAATCCTTTTACACAAGAAAGGAGGGTAATAAAAAGGAAATAAGCGTGAAATGTAAATTAATAATAAATACAAAATACATTTGTTAATGCATTAGAACCATTTATACATTACGAGGGCCGCATAAATACAGTCAAAGGGCCACATTTGCTCGAGGGTATGCATGTACATTTTCCCTCAGTTCTGTCGGCTCAGGCCTCTGAGGCAAAATTTTATGCATTGGCCGCGAGGCCGACTCTCTCGCGGGGCGGCGAGCAGAAAAGGAATCGATCCGTGCTCCGGCTCAAGGTAAACAGTTAAAGAATAATTGAACGAGTGGTCCCTCCGACTGAGACAAACGACTCTCATCTATGAGTGAATCCGACTTGTTGCTCGATCCCCCCCCCGTTTCTCTCCTCCTTCCTTCGGGTAATCGAGTCGATGTTTGCAGGACGAACGTTGAAGGTGTGATGTTGCTTATCAACCCGCTGGAGGTCCGAAGTGGAACATGCAGGTATGTTCATTAATCCTGACGTCCCGGAGGCTGCCGGCGCTAATAGCTTCGGCGAGAGTCCTGCAGAAGTATCAGATACCCGGTCCAATTATAGATATAGATGTCTGGCTTTAGTTTTTTTTTTTTTTGGCGGGGGGAAAAAAAAAAGATGGAGTTATAAGTCTCCGCTCTGCTGCAACCGAGCAGCTCTTTTTCGCTTCAGAACATCTTTATTTCTGTTTAATCCTGCGACAGCTTCCGCTCTGGTTTAATGGCCTCGCGAGGGAGAGTCACAGTCGTGAGACAAATAGATCATTTTTCTTTTTTTTTTTTTAAAAAAAGGTGGGAATTACCTTGATTTGCATCCCTCCGCCATTTGCATGGATGGATTCATAACCCATCACAGAGGCTTCAAAGTCAATCCGTCGCTTCAATTATTCATGCGTTCTCTCCGATTCGTCGCAGCGGTTTGGCAGCGCTGTGACCTGACGCGGCCCCTCGGCTGTCAACCCCTTCTTTTTTTGGGGGGGGGTCCGGATCATTAGCGAACGCAAGGGAGGGTTTCTATTAAACACAACGATTCGCAGTCCGTCACTGTGTGGCGAGAAATGCGTTTCCATGGTAACGATTTGCCGAAAATTATGGCCTTCAGAGTCCGCGCTGGACGGTTGACCTTTAAAGTGAAAAGCTAAACTGACAAGTTGTTTTTTTTTGGAAATGCTCATTGCAGCGCTGACTGCTAATAAACATGGAGTTGTTTTTTGGGGGGATTAAATATAGATATTTTTTCAACTTTGACCTCAAGGCATAAACACTTTTGTATGTCACACGATGACATTATAGAGAGATTGTCATCTTTACAGAGAAATGACTCATTTTGTCATGCTTTTATTTTGTTGAACCACTTCCTCCTCTGGACACACAGGTGTCTGCGATCAGAGGATCTTCTCCGACACCTGTGGAGCTTCGACAACTTCACCTCCCAGTGCCAGGACTCCTTCGAACGGTACGCTTGCAATTTCCTTTTTTTTCTTTGTGCATTGTGTCTTTTTTTGGTTGACTTTCCCTGGGTTTAGTTTGTGTGTGTCGACCACCATTTTGTGTTTGTTCTCGGCATGGCCCTTGTTTGTCTTTTGTTGTTTGAGCTTCTGCGTTTTTCTTGTGTTATATTTGAATCAGAAAATGTTATTGCCAATGTTGTAAACACAACATTGTTTTGTGGTTTTTATGCAGAATTAAATAATGAAATAAGATCATGGCAGCCATTGTGCGACACCTATTATCTTAAATATTGGCTTTTTTTATATTTGTTTTTCTTTGCTTTTGGGTGATATCTTTCATAAATGTTCATAAGAATAGAAATTAGTTTCAAATTAAATATTGATTCTTGGAAGTTGTAAGAATTAAATATGAGCTAACACTGTTAGCGACTCCCTAACCTAGCATTTGAAACATTGTTTCCTTTTTTTTTGTATTGAAACCTGATTTTATTCATCCCTGTTATCTTGGATTATTTTCTCTTTTATATGCTACAGCGTGCGAACGGCTCATGCTAACTGATTCCCTCACAA
This sequence comes from Callionymus lyra, assembly GCF_982586985.1. Taxonomy (NCBI): domain Eukaryota; kingdom Metazoa; phylum Chordata; class Actinopteri; order Syngnathiformes; family Callionymidae; genus Callionymus; species Callionymus lyra. Next base: position 11,225,108 of record NC_141832.1, on the reverse strand, counting down.
TTCAAACTTTATGAACTTTATGTAACCTGCTTGTTTAAGCGTTTTTTTGTTTACCTTTTGCATTTGCGCTCTGCCACCAAAAAAATCATAAATGTTCAACATATTAGAAAATTGTGATTCAAAATTAAATGAGTAAAACTTGGCAGCTAGCACTGTTAGCGGCTCACTAAGCTAGCATTTAAAATGTACCGTTTCCTTTTTCGTATTGAAACCTTAATTTATTAATTCCCAATGTTTTCTTCGATTTTATTTATTAGTTAAGATGTGCTAATACATGCTAACGGCTCATGCTAACAGATCCCACCACAAGTCTTGCGTGGTAATCGCGTGATTCAAACTTTATTTGTCAATGTAACCCGTTTGTTTTACCATCGAACACTTAAACTATTCCAACCTTTAAAATCTAATGCTAACCAGCACGTTGACACAAGGATGTGGGTCATTTCCTGGTTAAGTACTTGTTATTTTAATCTATATACGCAGCGATTGTCTTCAAGCGTTGAATCAACAGATCGTGATGTTAATCTCATTCGCTTAACCGTGTTTCCTCATCGCTCGGATCTATATTCCGACCTCAGTTACAGATTTTAAACGACTTATTTATGCTCCTCGCTTCTATTTATAGCGCCATGATATTCCCTGATGGAAAATCCTGATCGTTTTCCTTCTGTTGACGTATTTTTATTTGACCCAACGACCTGCTCGCGACCACACGTCCTCATGTTTGCCCACAGCCTCCTGCATGTTCCGATTAAACTTCCCTGCTAATGACGGCGGGTTTTAATAATTCATGACGCTCGGCTTCGGCGGCGGCAGCTGCTGTAAACGACATGTCACGCATGGATGCGCACATACAAGGAAAACATGCGCTTCGTGCCGTTAGGAGCTGTCGCGGCGAAGGTTCTTAGCAGCACTGACGGTTGGAGAGAGTGAAACTCCTGCTGAGGTATCGCATTGTGAAGCTAAAAGTAACACTTTTCGCTCCAAGAGACTTATTTTTTTTCGGCTCAAATTTTCCTCCATTTACCCGCCATGGTGGCGATTTGATGTCTTTGTCAAACTTGTTTTTCGCCCCAAGATGATAAGAGTTATTAACCTTCAGTCGGGAGTGTCTTTATAAGTGCATCCCTACAGCTTTTCAAATCTTGTATTTACCAGGAATGCATTTGGATTTAACTAAGGCTGATAAATGATTATATATTTTAAAATGAATCACTCGGATACATTTCGTTGGATCACAATTAAATTAAATTCAGCATTAGAAAGATTCAATAAATATTTAATGTCCAAGAGCAACTTGGATGGCTTCTTGTGTACGTTCATTAACCCGAATATGACTTTTAAAAATACAATTGTTTATAAGATATAATAAGAAAAAAAATTGAAGTTTAAAAATGGATCTGTCCAAAAAAAGGATAATTATTTTTGTTTGTTTATATTGTGGTCAATTACACACCGAGAGAGACTCCTAGATTGTTTTTGAAGTGACCGAGCTACTGGCGCTCTCATCCTGTGGTCTGTGCTCTACTTGCTTCACCTAGCGCTGTCAAAGAAAAGAAAGAAAAGCTAACTATTTCCCTGTTTGAAAAGTAGCTTAGCATAGTCTTAACAGTGCCAATGAATGTAAGGATTATGTCTGTATGTTTAATTACAATTATCATTCGATAAATAATATTTAAGACTTAATTTAGAATAAATGGATGATTTGAGCCAATTTATCTTGATCAGATAATTCACCGCCATGTTGGATAAGTCTGTGTTTATCTTAGATTTTGTCTGTTTTTGCAGAACATCACTGCAATGATTTGTCTGTTTTTAAAATGCTGTTTTCATGAAACCTTGTCGAGAAGCACAAACGTTTAATTATTTTCAATTCCATCCACTTGAGAATCGATCTACATAGCGCGGCTACTGTGTGATTACATTTCTCTTTTCTGCTCACGGGTCTTTGATTGTAAGCACATATTTTTCCTTTCTTTACCTCGCTCATGGTTTCAGCAGAGACGCCTTCACTTCCTCGCGGCGGCTCATCATGGATTCGCACTTTTTTTATTTTTTTTATCCGCTCGGCTTCCTCTGCGACGGTGAATCTTCCGCTGTGACAAAAGACGTTTTTGTTCACTTCTTTTAATTTCCTTCTTTCAACTTTCTTCCCTCCACCGCCACCCACTCGTGTGATCTCCGTGTCTGCGTTGTCTGACAAATAAGAGCACTTGGCGTCACATATTGTCTTCAATAAACTCTTTTTCTTTCACGTTTATTGGTTTATTAACATACTGTAGAATGAAGACGATCCAACTAGTTGAGTGTAAAACTAGAATTCAATAGTTTTATAAAGCTCTTGCGAGTCACATAAAAATGACTTGGCTGGAGTTCAACACTTATGATCTAAAGCAACACATCCATATGTTCTCTCAGAATGGTTTCCCACTAATCCCAGCTATACAGGGAGCAATGCAAGACGCGTTGCATTATTGCCAACTTTGAGCAACGAGTACTTTTTTAGTCATTCTACAATAAACGTGGGCTGTGAGTATTTGGTGGTTAATTTATAATCTATTGAATGTTACAGAACTGGCGTGATTTAGACTTAGACTGCACTTTATTGATCCCTTTGAGACGACACGAAATTTCTGTTTTCCAGTAGCACAGAAGGAATAGAGAAAAACCAAAAAGCACACAGAAGAGGGCGATAGCATTAAATAACAAAACAGTAACTGAATATAACGACAGTATAAATAAAATAAAAATATAAATAAAATAAACTAAACAAAGTGACTTTACGTTATTTAAAATGAAAGTGTCAGAGTGTTGTTAATCCACTGTAGAGGTGGAAGTGTCAGACTCCTTCCCCTCCGACTCCAGCCCCAAGCGACCTCCTCCCCCCAAGTGAGGAGTTGTACAGCCTGATGGCGTGAAAGACAAAGGAGTTTCTCAGTCTATTGGTCCTACACTTGGGGAGCAGCAGTCTCTGAGTGAACTGGCTCCTCTGGTTGGTGATGACGGTGTGCAGAGGGTGGCTGGTGTCATCCATGATGTCCATCAGTTTGTCCAGTGTCCTCTTCTCTGCCACCGACACCAGAGAGTCCAGTTTATTGCCGACCACAGAGCCTGCCCGCCTGATGAGTTTGTCCAGTCTGGATGAGTCCCTCTTGGATATGCTGCCCCCCCAGCATACCACGGTGTAAAAGAGGATGCTGGAGACTACAGATTGATAAAACATCCGCAGTAGTTTGCTGCAGATGTTGAAGGACCGCAGTCTCCTTAGGAAATACATCCTGCTCTGGGTCTTTTTGTACTGGTGGTTGGTGTGTGTTGTCCAGTCCAATTTATTGTCCAACCACAGGCCAAGGTACTTGTAGGACTCCACTGCCTCCACCTCAGCTCCGTCTAAGACAACTGGTCGCGACCTTGGTCTGGACCTCCTAAAGTCAATGACCAGCTCCTTTGTCTTTGAGGTGTTATGTTATGTGTTATGTATGGACAGAAACACTTTCTGTCTACTCTGCGAAGGTTGAGGTACATGAAAGGATGCAAAGCTAAACAATCAGGAATTATGACTGGAAAACTGCCAACGAAGGAGACTACGAATGAAGTAATTGGATATTGACCCAAAGTATGTTTAGAAAATGATGGTTTATTGACGCAGCACAAACTAAAAAATTAACTTTGGAAAATTGAGTTCAACACTTGGTTCACAAAGTATTCTATTGACCCCCTTATACATTAAATTCACTGTAACTGCTACAAAGCGGTAAAATACTTTCAGAAAATACCTTTTTTTTTTTTTTCCAGAGGTTTGGTTGATTAAAACTCCAGATAATTCCGGATCCATAAATTCCTCAATTATCTGAAAGCTGTCAGCGCATCATCACTCCAATACTCTGGATACTAATGTTGCATTACAGCAGATTAAGAGGCGATCGATGGATACAAATGACATTGATCCGCGGTGTTGTGTTCCTTCCTCAGGCTCAAACAACTTGTTGGGTCTTATCGTCTCATCTTTAATATAGACTCTTGACAAAGTTTCATAAAAATGACATGTAGACTACTGATCTCAATGAGGGTTTAAAGAGGGGGCACAATGGGTCAGAGTGACCCCTATGAAACTTTCATGTCCAATTTCAATGAACTTTTAATTTTAAGTAACGTACTAAGTCAGGAAGATTTACATAATTTAGGATTAGCATTTTATGTATATGATTTTTTTTATTTTTGGGGGGGTGTAAAAGGGGGGCAGAAGCCCTCCCCCCCAACATACCCTTGATATTCAAATAATGTATAAATGAAATATTTATGCGATGGTAAATCCCATAATCCACTTGAACTTACTCTATTCTCCCCTTCCCTTGAGTTGTTTGCTTTCAAATGTATTTTATGAAATCCGGGCGATTGTCTGCTAACGGCTAGCTTAATGTAGCGTAGCGCTAGGATGTGATGTGTGTCAGCTCGGCTCCAATCTGGCTCCAATATTTCGCTGACTTTAAACTGCAAAAGATGAATCAAACTTGTATATATCGTCTTTTAATTTCATCGTATTCAACACCGTAACACCCATAATCCTTTGCATGCAAATGAATGACGCACCAGATGGTTATTATAATACATATCACATAATGTGTATCATTATAATAAACATCATTCAAGAAACCTTTTCCCTGCAATACCCGTAAATCCCTTTAAACGGAATTCAGAAATCGTCCACTATACCCAAAACGGCGATAACGATTTATCGCAACCTACTTTTTATCTCTTTTTTTTGTTGTGACATTGACAGTGGCTAACAACCGCCCTGATTCTGATCTTCTAGCATACGCCAGAACCTTAACATTCAAGGCTGTGGTACAGCTGTTCCAGTGGTTCCCTGTTTCTTCCTGGTTTCTTCCTGGTTTCTTTTGATATGCACTTGTTCTGCTGAGCGTCACGTTTATTGAAGTCCTATAACCACATCAAACTGATTTCAAATGTTTAATTAATTTCTTACATTATATACTTTTATTGGGTTAATTTGAATACAAAAATGCTATAATATATTGCAACGATTCATTTTATTTCAGTTCTATACATTTCTATATAATGATTTATTAATTAAAAATGGTTTAAAGATACAAGATCATTTTTAAGAATTTGAATACATTTTAGTGCGTTTTTTTCCCCACATTTTTATCCGCCATATTTGGACATAATAAAACATTACCTATAAAAATAATGAATCGGATAATTAAAAAAAATATGATGTATTATTTTAGTGTATTTTTTTTAAATATTTTTTTACTCAAGTAATGTTTTTGGAGAACTGAAAATAAATTAAATGGTGTAATGAAATTGAATTTAGTGTATTTCATTGTTAACAGTATTAACTTGCCATATGTGGATGTAATAAAACATTCATTATATAGAATAAAGTAATCGGGTTGGAGAAAAAATGTTTTCATATGTATTAAAGGATATCATGCATTTTATTTGGTATATTTCATTCCCCAGGACATATGTGTCCTAGGGAATATCATTTCTTTGGAATATTTCAGAAAAAGTCCAGTTTCCTTCCACAGTCCAAGAACGTACAGAGCTTAACTGGAGAAAAAAAGTTGTACAAAAGCTGTCGGTGTGTATAAAAGGTTGTGTGTCTGTTGGGGGTGTCCTCTGCCTCTTGCCCTAAGTAACTGGGCCGAGTAAAAGAATCATTAGAAAATGAGGGGAAAATAAACGAGTCATGTCGACTATGTTCTGTTTGCGTAAACATGTGAAAATGCTGAACAACAAAAGCGTGACGAAGATGCTCTGGAAAGAAAGCTGCGTCCGACCGGTCGCCTTCATCATCCATTGAAGTGAGATTCTGTGTAAAGATGTGCGACACGTTCTCGCTCTAAGTAAGAAACAAGATGCAAACTTTAAGTGTTTCATCTTCTCCCAGGACTGTGGGTGACTGTCGTCTATTATCTCCTCTCGTTCCTCCTCCACTCTTTTTGTCTCCATGGGAGGTTCAGAGCCGTTTGTTGGATCGGCTCGCAGCAGGATCTGAGTTTGATTTCCGTGGCCGTCTGTGAAACGAGCAAATCTGCTCTGAACGTGAGGAACAAAAGCATGTGAATAAATAAAAAGGGCTGAAGATTTGTCCTTTTTTTTTTTTTTACATTTGCATCTTTAAAAAAAAAAATGCTGTAGCTCATTTGTTTTCTGTATTTTATAATGACGACGAGAAGGAACGCACAATTGCAATTTTCAGTTTTATTGTAGTTCTCGGCGTATTTTTTCCACAATTTCCAATATACTGTATCTGCACCTTTTAAAATACCTTTAGTCCTTTGTGTGAAGGGAAACATTGAAATGTTAACTTTTTTTTTTATACTCGGGAACCTTAAAAAAAGAAGAAAAAATGAATATTGATACATATTTTTAATTGTAATATTTTAATTGTTTGCCATGAATATGTACCACTCATTTAATAGAGATTGTGGATATCGGAATGTCACTCGATGATATTCCCAAATGGAAAATCCTGATTGTTCTCCTCCTGTTGATGTAATATATATTCTCAAAATGTATATACATTTTATTTTACACATCCTTTATAAAAGTGAAAATGGTATTTCCCATTTGAATTTTTATTTCATGATTATTTATTTTTTTGGCTTCACATTTATCCCATAATTAAGAAAAGAAATATGAATCTTTACCCTTTTTAAAGAAATGAAATTGTGAGCATCAGTCTATTGTAGAAAAGAGAAGAAAATGGATGTGGGTTGACCTTTGACCTCTAACGGCACCCTGGGATCTGAGCAGCATTTGATTCCAAGAGAGTTGGTGGAAAAAATAATGATCAAGTTTAAGAGAAAAGGAAGTTGAAATGTACGTATCTTTAAAGTCTGTCAGTTTTTATGATTTAATTTGTTGTCGTCGACTCAAAACGGAGTCAAATTAAGACCCCGATACAGAGTTTGACCTACATTTGCTACTTTTTCTTCTATCGTTGTCGAGTCACTTTCTATCTTCCACTCGTGTGGACATGCAGCGTCTCCACCTTCCTAACAAGCGACCAGATGCAGCGTCTCACGCCATCGACCTCAGACGTCTCTCTTATCAGCCGGTCTTCAGCCAGGTTATAAATTCATGCCTCAGTGGGCCAGTGGTCCGGCGCTCAAACTGCATCTTATCACGGAAAAATCCTTCTCTCTCTCGAGAACCAACAAGAAATGCAGGATTTTTTTTTTTTTTTTTCTTTCCCACGAACTTAAAAAGTAGAGTCTGACCTCTGACCTTTAGAAGTCTTGCTGATACGAGTGGGAGAGTCTGGGCTTGATTTCTGGATTCAAACACAAACGGCTGCTGCAGTTTCCATCACTGATGCTTTCATCTGATGCAAGCATGTTTCCCTTCAATCCATCGATCGGCTGCTTTACCTGATATTATCAACAGTCATTACCATTTATGTCATTAAAAAGATGCATATATTTAAAATAAAATTAATTGATATTAAGTATTTTGTCCATTTAATTCCTTACATTATATACTTTTATTGGGATAATTTGAATACAAAAATGCTATAATATATTGCAACGATTCATTTTATTTCATTTCTATACATCTCTATATAATGATTTATTAATTAAAAATGGTTTAAAGATACAAGATCAATTTTAAGAATTTGAATACATTTTAGTGCGTTTTATTTCCCACATTTTTATCCGCCATATTTGGACATAATAAAACATTACCTATAAAAATAATGAATCGGATAATTAAAAAAAATATGATCTATTATTTTAGTGTATTTTTTGTGTAAGTAATGTTTTTGGAGAACTGAAAATAAATTAAATGGTGTAATGAAATTGAATAGAGTGTATTTTATTGTTAACAGTATTAACTTGCCATATGTGGATGTAATAAAACATTCATTATATATAATAAAGTAATCGGGTTGAAGGAAAAAATAGATTTTTCCTATATATTAAAGGATATCATGCATTTTATTTGGTATATTTCATTCCCCAGGACATATGTGCATGAAAAAACAAAAATGAATAAACAAAATTGCAAAAAGCAGTATTTTGTATTTTATTCCCCACATTTTTCACTTTCTATAGGATATGATAAACGTCAATTGAAAAAATAATGGAAAATATATAAACGTATAAATAATGATAAAGTAATATAAATTGTCCTTTTGTAAGTAAGTTATTTTTATTTGTATAGCGCTTTTTCCAGACCAGGGTCACAAAGCGCTTAAACAATCAAAACAATATTCAATAAAGTATATACTTTAAAGTTCAAGATAAATATAAATACATTTTCAATAAAACAAAGGAAGTTGCCAGATAACAAAGATGAACAAATAGAAAAAACAGTAGATTATTTGCTATATGATAAAAAAACAACTAAATTAGTTTATTTTATTCCCTACATTTTTAATTAACCCAATTAAAAGAAGGTAACAATAAGGTTTATTCCCCTTAAACATGTGTTGTAATAACCAGTTGATAAAAAAAAATATTTTGTGTATTTTATATCTTTATCTTTATGTTTTTTTTAACTTTATTTTTATGCTTTTTTTCCCCCCACAATAACTTGTGAGTGATATTTATTTCAGTAACGTATGATTTAAGGTACGTTTATGGTGGAACGACTCAGTTTGGATCTAAAGTGCGACGATAAATGTTTTACTGGTGTTGGTTTAAGAGCCTGAACTATAATCCAGTCACACTCGACGAGTAGAAATGCCTCTTGACATGTCGCACTCGTGCGATTTTTCTATAATTCTCAATAAAAATGCACGACACCGTGGCACCTCTCCGCCTCGTTCCACTGTCACCGAAGAGACAAATAAATTCCGGGGGAAAAAAGAAGCGGTGAAGACGAACATTATATGACACTTCAGATGGAACAGACTCTCCAGAGGAAGTCGTGGATTCCTTTTCACATTTGTCAGGGAAACAGGGAAATGTCTTCAGCATTGTTTGCCTTCGTTCATCTGCGAGCGTCTCACCAGAGGAGATTAAATGTTTGGCGTCGGTTTGACACCGGCGCTCCTCGGAGACTGCAGCATTTTCCGCCGCTCGGCGACACCTGTTGCTGTCACTGCGACGGCTTGATCCTGTCATGGCGCCGCAATCTTGGGGCGTGAATGGCTGCTGATTGTAGACTCGCGCCGCCGCCGTGAATGGAAAAATTGATGGAGGCTCATCTGGATGCAGAGGCTGGCAGAGTAAACTGTGGCGCCGCGAGCAGCTGCCGTCGTTTGAATCGCGGTAAATGAATTTAATTACCGGGCGTTCTCGCCGCCTCAGCTTCTTTTAGCATATTTATTATCTCTCGTTTCTGGTGAAGCACAAACTTCTGCTGATGCGTCCACACGTCGTGGGATATTATCCAACTTTTTTGAGATTCATAAACATTTTAAACACCCTAAAAACTATGACGTCACTTTGGTTCAACTTCTAAAAGCTCCGTCTTAATGCGGATTTTCTACTTTGAGCATCTCCCAGATGACTCGTCTCGCAACTTTAAAGCAGCACTAGGTAACATTTTGACATTTTTTTCCACATTTATTGGTTTTAATTTGAACAGTAATGACTTCAACAAGGCACTTTAGGCCTGAGAGACTTTTAAAAAGTGACGACAACACAAACAGTGTACACTTCTTCATTAGTTACACTGATCTGACACTAGGGGAGCCAGAAACAATATTTTTAATCTCACGTATTGCTGCTTTAAGTTTCCTGTTTTGTCTCTAAGTAAGTAAGTAATATTTATTTATATAGCGCTTTTCGAGACCAGGGTCAAAAAGCGCTTAAACAATCAAAACAATACTCAAAAAAGTACATACTTTAAAGATCAAGATAAAACTGATAACAAAAGCCTGAACAAATAGAAACGTCTTAAGATGTTTCTTAAAGGAGTCAGTAGATCCATCAAGCGCAAAGAGAGAGGAAGATTGTTCCAAAGCTTAGGAGCAACAGCCTGGAAGGATTTCTCTCCTCTGGTCCTGAACCGTGTTCAGGAACCATCAGTAGATTCTGATCCACAGACCTCAGAGCCCGAGCTGGGGTGTAAGTCTGGATCAGATCAGTGATGTAAGGAGGAGCCTGACCATGAATAGATCTGAAAGTAAGAACCAGAATTTTAAAGTTGATCCTGAAAGAAACTGGAAGCCAGTGAAGAGTTTTAAGGATCGGAGAAATGTGAGTTCTTCTACTAGAGCGGGTCAGAATTCTCGCTGCAGAGTTCTGAATCAACTGCAGGCGAGACAGATCCTTCTTGTTAAGACATGAAAACAAACTGTTACAATAGTCCAGGCGAGAAGAAACAAACGCATGGATTATAAGCTCCAGATCATGTTCCGACAACATTTTCCTAAGTTTAGAGATTTTTCTCAGTTGAAGGAAACAGTTTCTGGTCAGTTTTCTGCAGTATTGAACAAGAGACATGTCTTTATCAAATACAACACCCAGGTTTCTCAGGCTCAGTTTGACAGACTGACCTAAGTCACCCAAGTACTGACTCAACCCTGGAATCTTATCATCAGGAGCAATCACCAGTGTTTCAGTTTTGTCCACATTTAGCTGTAAAGTGTTTTCACTCAGTCATTGTTTGATTTCTAGCAAACAATTGACTAAGCTGTTCAGCCTCTGGGGCTCAGTTGGATCAAAAGAGCAGTAGAGCTGGATGTCATCAGCAAAAATGTGATAAGAAACATCTGTAAATCTCTGAATGATTTTACCGAGGGGAATCAAGTACAGCAAAAACAGCAAAAAAGTTAAACCATTGTGTCCAGTTGACGCTTCATGACTCATTTACCTTATTTGTACTAAGACTACTAGCTTTAGCATTCACTGCTCTTAACTTCTTTAAATCATACCAACCTTATGCTAAGCGATCAAAGAGCTAGGTAGCGAAAAAAAAAGAGATAATACAAAATGACGCTAATAAATTCTGAATCCAATCACGAACTAAGCGTTTAGATGAAGTTAACGATAAATCTGTCAACTTTCCAAATAATCTTCGTTATGAATCACACCTAAAGACAAATTTAAAACCATTGGTGGGGCCTGCAGCGCCACCTTCAGTTAAATAAACTTTAAAAATTAAATTTTATGTTTAAGAAATCTGAATAGTTTTCAAATATTTCCACCTCGTTGGGCTTTGTCCTATTTATCAGACTTTTCCAACTCTTAATTTCCAGATTAAATTTTTGCCGAAGTCCTCTTCAAGATTGAGAAAGTTGAACAACCAACACAGTAACCAAGTAGTTTTTCCTGTTTTTTGTTTATATACAGAGTCATTTTAATGCTCCTGTTTTTTGAAGTATGACTTATGAGCTTATGATCTTGAAAAGGTTAGTTCACCCAAAATTTAAATTTCAATTGTTTTCTAATGGCCTAGATGTCGAGTATTGGGAGCATTTTCAGTGTAATCTGTGTTTTTTTTCGGAGTTAAAGCCAGTAATGTTTGTCCATCTGACGGTTGATTTTAAGCTAGTTTGTAGCGGAAGCTAAAATGCTAATGTCGGAGCTTTAGGTACATTAACTAGCATGGAGGTATTTGGATGTTTTTCTTTGGTCTTTTTGACGAATAAAAGCTATGGTTGCAACCGTTATATGAACATACATTTGTCTATAACTCTCACTTTAAGTTCGCATCTTTGAGAAAAAGAATCGCATACTTTTTAAAAATCAATAGCGCCACCTACTGAGCTCCCTTAACCTTCTTCACAAGAAGTAATAAGTGAAGTGACAACAAGAAAAATGTATAGAAGGCTGAACATTTACTGCTTTTCCTATGAAGCTCGTGTGAGCCTGTTAGCATGTTCCTGATGTGATGCTAGCGCCACAAACGTCCTACGAAGAACAGCAGGAGCTCGGAGACCAGACCATAATTACTCTCCCCAACTCCAGTCGGATGAAAACATCTTAAGCCAGTGGAGACTAACAAGCCGGAGCTCGACGTGTGAAAACCGACTTTCCCGATTTTTGTTCACACTAGTTCTGGCTTTGTTAGAAGATACGACTTGTACGCTTGCATCCGTGGAAATATAAACCAACACTTGATTGGGGGTTTGGGTTTGGACTGGACTTCTGAATGTTACGAACATCACATCGCAGAAATAGAATTGTGACCAAGAAAAAACTCTATTGCGGTAATGAAATCGTTAATTTATGCCGTTACAATCATGGGTACAGAAGTCGTGAACCACATGATCCGATCTTTAAATAACCAAGTTTTAAAATGGAGACCTTAAGCAAACTAGTGACCTATTGTACGGTTGTGAGAGAAAATCTATCTTTCTTTTTTTGTTTTTTCCTGTCCCAGGCTCTGCAGAATCTGATCCGTAAAAGTACTTTTCTTTTTTAAAGAAAGCACACCTTTATAATAACAATATTGGTATTTGAAACCAGATAGAAGGGAATTATTTATAGTTATAATGTAAACAATTAAACTTCAAAACAAAGGGAAATAATTTGAATATATTCTTTATTGGACCTACTTTAAGAAAGGAAACTGTAGCTTAAGTGTAGATTTATATTTAAAATTGAAATTTTAATCTGATTAATATTTGTTTTACAACAAAAACGGTACATACACTAGTGCGTTAGTTACAGTGTTCTGACACTAGGGGAGCCAGAAACAATATTTTAATCCCACGTATTGGTGCTTTAAAATTCAGTATTGTCCTTAACAGTGAAACTATTGTTGTGTCCAAGTATATTCATGATGCATTTACCTTATCTTTACTAGGACTACTAGATATAGCATTCATTTGTATTCTTTACTTCTTTAAATCATACCAAAGATAAGATAATAATGCTCAACATGCTAAGAAGCTAAAAAAAAGAGTTTACAAGATGATGCTAAAATATGCTGAATCAAATTGCGAACTAAGAGTTTAGACATAAATAATCTCAAACAATGGATTAAATAAACATATAAATATAAACAATGATAAACAATTAAAAAACAATTTTCCCAAAAGAAGACCTCCATCAATCAAGTTTTATCCATCAATCTAAATAATAAAATAATGGAAAATATTTTGAGTGAATATATTCTTTGTTGGACCTACTTTAAGAAAGGAAACTGTAACTTAAGTGTAGATTTATATTTAAAATTGAAATTATAATCTGATTAATATTTGTTTTACAACAAAAACGGTACATACTCTAGAACATTAGTAACACTGTTCTGACACTAGGGGAGCCAGAAACAATATTTTAATCCCACGTATTGGTGCTTTAAAATTCAGTATTGTCCTTTAAAAGTGAAACTATTGTTGTGTCCAAGTATATTCATGATGCATTTACCTTATCTTTACTAGGACTACTAGATATAGCATTCATTTGTATTCTTTACTTCTTTAAATCATACCAAAGATAAGATAATAATGCTCAACATTAGCTAAAAAAAAGAGTTTAGACATAAATAATCTCAAACAATGGATTAAATAAACGTATAAATATAAACAATGATAAACAATTTTCCCAAAAGAAGACCTCCATCAATCAAGTTTTATCCATCAATCTAAATAATAAAATAATGGAAAATATTTTGAGTGAATATATTCTTTGTTGGACCTACTTTAAGAAAGGAAACTGACCATTTATTTAAAATCTCAAATCTAGATTTTATATTAAAAATGAAATCATAATCTGATTAATATAATCCACAACACTTTAATCGATCATGTTTTCAATAATCTTTATTTAAAAAAAGGCAATTGTTTTCTCTTCCCGGTCGTCACTAGTTGAATGCTAATCGGCCGAGCTAGCTTAATTACGGAGTCTAACGCCACATTAACTCCCAAAGTTCTTTTGTCCCGGAGCTGAGTTTGCTTCACAAATTCTCTCTAATGCTCAAAATATTAGAGACGGACATGAAAGAAATACTAATGCAGAGGTTTTTGGGAAAATGAAGAGTCGGATCAGCAGGAGACGCTTCTGTGTTCGTGGATCATTTGATGCGTTTCATGGTTTCTCTTCTTCTACTGTCATGACCTGAAGTATCTGTTGCTCCGCACGTCTTGTCACGTTATGTTCATACGTGATTATGTTTTAATCTGACAAGTGTGTAACTGGATTATTCTGGTGTTGAATAATCATTTGACGTACGAACGTTTGTGAATGAATGTTCATTAAAGAACCAACGATATCATTCAATTTAGGTTTAATCCGATGCAGAACTGCTTCTTTTAATACCGTGTTTAGTCAGCATTATTTGTTGAAGTTTTATGCTTCTGTCAGTGTAATTTTGGAGCTTACTTTTGACAATTGTTGAGGACTAAGTTAATCTTCTTTCAGTAAAATATTTGGGCTCAATTTTGGTCAATTGTAACATACCGAGTTAATGATCGATTTTGGTGCTTCATTTTTTTAAAATTTCTCTTTTTCTCAGTATTATTTTGTGGCTTGATGTTGTCAACCGTAAATGGAGTGTGTTCCTGTGCTGTGGATTATTTGAGGGGTTAATTAATGTGTATTATGTGTATTTTAACAGATTAAGTTACTTCTTTAAGTCGATTTTGATGCTTAATTGTTTTCAATTGCAACAAATGAAGTTACTCTTCTGTCAGGGTACATTTGGAGCCTAATTTAGTCAATTGTAACAAACTGAGTTACCTTTCTGTCAGTGAACATTTGGGGCAAATTTAAGTCAATTGTACCAAACTAACTTACCTTTCTGCTAGTTGGTTACATTTGACTAAATTAACCACCAAAATTACACTGAGTTACTCTTCTGTCAGTGTTATTTTGGTGGCTAATTTAGTCTTATGTGACGGGCAGATTTTCTCTTCTTTCAGTACCATTTTGGGACATGATTTTTTTTCAATCGTAACAAACTGACTTACTGTTCTGTCAGTTTTATTTTGGGTATTCGTTGTGTCAATTGTAAAGGGAGTGAGATCCTCTTCTGTCAGTATTATTTTAGGGTTTCATTCAGTCTTTTTGTAAATTTTGGGCTTAATTTTGTGAATCGTAACAAACTGATTTACTCTTCTGTCAGTGTAATTTCGGTGGTTAATTTAGTCTTATGTGACGGGCAGATTTACTCTTCTTTCAGTACCATTTTGGGACTTGATTTTTTTTTCAATCGTAACAAACTGACTTACTGTTCTGTCAGTTTTATTTTGGGTATTCGTTGTGTCAATTGTAAAGGAAGTGATTTCCTCTTCTGTCAGTATTATTTTGTGCTTCATTTTGTGAATCGTAACAAACTGATTTACTCTTCTGTCAGTGTAATTTTGGTGGTTGATTTTGTCGATTGTTACAGGCAGACTTGCTTTTCTTTCAAAACCATTTTGGGACCCTTTTTTTTCAGTTGTAACCAACCAACTTACTATTCTGCCAGTTTTATTTGGGTATTCATTTTTTCAATTGTAAAGGAAGTGAGTTACTTTCCTATTAGTATTAATTTCGAGGTTCATTCTGTCTTGTTACCAATTAAGTAACTTCTTCAAGTATAATTTGGGGCTTAATTTAGTCTGTTGTAATAGTTACTATTCCTTCAGTATCATTTTGTGGGTTACATTAAGATACTGTTCTGTTAAAATATTATTTTTCAGGATACTTTGTGTTTGCGTGAAGCGACGAGCATGAGGGAGAGTGTTGGACTCAAACAGGTTTTAAAGAAGAAAAAATGAATGAGACACAGTCGTGGGTTGTTCAATAATTTGACTTTTATGTTTTACATAAACACAGAAAAATCACTATGAATGGAAGCAGAACTCCTTGTTCCCTTTAAACAGATTGGAAGAAAACAAACCAAAAAAAAAATTAGCTGCGAGAACGAGGAAAACAAACGAATCTAATGATGAATCATTCACAGATTTAGCAACGTCCCCGGAAAAAATGTACAAAGTCGGGGAGGGAAAGCGGTTTCCTGCGTGGAAGCCTCGGCTCAGAAGTAGGTTGCACATAATATAGTTGTGTTGCTAAACTGGGTCCTGCTCCCCTGAGCTCCGGATGCTCCTTGTTAATGCGTTTGCTCATGACTGTGGATCCACCAGGCAAATACTGCAGCAAAAACCACATTGTTATCGCGACGACACGAGAGATCGGCAGCTTTTCAGACCGAAGGGGACGTCGGGCGAACTTCCTCCTCAGCTCTTGTGACACCTGACGTCTTTTTTTTCTTTTTTTTTCTTTATCCTGCCGCCGCTCTCTGTCAGAGACGCCTGACCTAGATTCTAGTGTGCAGCAGTCAAGAGCCGCTTCAGCGCTCGTGTCGATGTTCAAGTGCCGCTTCGGAGTCTGGCGTGAACCTGACTGATGGAGGAAGTCTGTCCAAGCGTTTGAGACGATCTTCAGCCTCGCGTTGCTTTCGTCTTTTTCTTCTTTATTTATTATTTATTTATTTCATGTCTTAACAAGAAGGATCTGTCTCGCCTGCAGTTGATTCAAAACTCTGCAGCGAGAATTCTGAGCCGCTCTAGTAGAAGAACTCACATTTCTCCGATCCTTAAAACTCTTCACTGGCTTCCAGTTTCTTTCAGGATCAACTTGAAAAATTCTGGTTCTTACTTTCAGATCTATTCATGGTCAGACTCCTCCTTACATCACTGATCTGATCCAGCCTTACACCCCAGCTCGGGCTCTGAGGTCTGTGGATCAGAATCTACTGATGGTTCCTGAACACGGTTCAGGACCAGAGGAGAGAAATCCTTCCAGACTGTTGCTCCTAAGCTTTGGAACGATCTTCCTCTCTCTTTGCGCTTGATGGATCTACTGACTCCTTTAAGAAACATCTTAAGACGTTTCTATTTGTTCAGGCTTTTCCTTGATTTTCTGGAACTCCTGTGTTGTTCTCAGTATTATCTTGATCTTTAAAGTATATACTTTTTTTAGTATTGTTTTGATTGTTAAAGCGCTTTGTGACCCTGGTCTGGAAAAGCGCTATATAAATAAATATTACTTACTTACTTACTTACTTTATGTCCATCATGAACTAGTACTATCAGCCATCAAAACTCCTTTTTTTTTTTTTCTGTGATTCATGTCGACACGAGAAAAAAGCGGTAGCAGCTCATGAATGAAACGTCAAATCTTGACGAAGAACCGGAAAAGTTGGTCAAAATCAACAAAAGCATGGATTTCTTTTAAAGTTTAAAACTGAAATATAATCGATGTTATGTCAGAAACTTGAACTTAAACTGGTGCTGTGTCTCAAATCGCATACTACTCTTAGTATGCTAGAAGTTAGTATGCATCAGTTTAGTGTACATACTAACTAGTATGCAAATTCTCCACAGATAGTATGTCTCAAATCAAACTCTGCTGCTACACACTAACCGGAAATCACATGACAGCTTCTTCTTCTACTACTATTTAACGATGTTTCAACCAGCTGTTTGAACGCTATCGCCACCTGCTGGCAGCACGTTTTGCAAGTTTGGAAAAAGAAATAAAGAAAAAATATGAGAATCGAAATATTCGCGAGATATTTAAGCTGGTATCAGCAGCGAAGACGTGTTTATCCTCCTACTGCTGCGGAAAATGCACCTGTAAGTATATGAATATATATGCATTTATATATGACGTAACTTCTGTTTACAACGTCACTAAGATGGCGGCTGTTTAGGGTGGTTAGTGTCCATCGAACCATACTCAGTTTTGTGGGCGTGTTAGTACGCCAATTTAGTGTGCATGGCGCACTAAATTTCGCATACTAAGAATTGAGACGCACTAACGCACTAAAAATACTAACTTTTAGTACGCTAGTATGCGATTTGAGACACAGCATTGGTGTTTTTTTTTTAAAAAGTCTAGCTACTTAGTGGCTAAGCTAACGGCTAATTTACACAAAAGCACTTTGTAAAAGTGTAAATATAGTAAAAACTGCAAAAGAAAAACTCACTCAAACACAAATTAAAAAATAAAGGTTCTGCCTTTTTAAGCCTGACATACAGCCTTCTGATTGGTCAATCTATAGCGGGGTGAATGTTTGAGACTTTGTCTTAAGTAGAATTCAATTTCACTTGTTGCCAATGTGTCTCTGTGATGTTCTGTTGGTATTATTTTGAGGTCAATTTGGGTTTGTCCAGTTGTGTTTTTGTTGTGCATGATCTCAAACATGGTCTTGGCTTAATTTTGACGATTTAATGACTACATTTTTTAACTTATACTTGACCATATATTTTAAATACTCAACAGAAAGATACACGATTGTTCAGAGGGTTCAGACTAAAGAGCCAAGCTAGATAAAGTCCATCACAATGTAACAGTTTGTAACTCAGTTTGTTACAATTGACAATATTAAGTGTCAAAATCGACCAAAAAAAGTTACTTAATCGGTTAAAATACACCTAATTAAACCCCCAAAATAATCCTGACGGAACAGTTACGCACTCCCTTTACAGTTGACAAAATTAAGCCCCAAAATAATACTGAGAAAATAATCTTTAACCTTTTAATTTGTATTTGTTGTTGGGTGTGGAATTGGAGCAGTAGCGTTTTACATTCTGGTCTGTGTACCTTCCGTTCATTCGATATTCATGTGTCAAACAATTTGATTTTTCCGAAAAACCATGCATTGCCTCGAATTTCTACATTTCAACATTTAAAGTTGACATCTTTAGTTCGCGCAGAATGATTAGTGTAGCAGGAAGTGAACGTACACACAACAGGAGAGAGGATTTAAAAAAAAAAACATCCTACAAATGAAAACCTAATGAAAGAATAATAGCTCTACAGTACAGCCGCTGTAGAAAGTCTTCTCAAAATCTGGCTAAAATGAAGATGACACTTTTCCCAAAACCCTCTGAATTAAAAGTGAAATCTCGCCTTGAGAAAAAGGGCAAGAATAAAAGCAGCGTAATTTCAAAAACAATCCTTCGGATGTCATTGAATTTTAATAAGCTTTGAAAAAAAAAAAAGAAAAGTTCAATTATCTTCAGTGGTTTCTTGAGGTAAAACGAGGTTCAAGGATTCACTGAAAGAATGAATTCCCTTGTTATTGAGACTGTGCCGATAGAAGCGTAAGCAGGGAAAGTAATTTAAGTAAAGTAGGATGTATTAACCTACAGATCACGCTGCGAAAAGGAGAAAACTGGTGATGGAATCAAAACCCCCGACAAAGTGGCAGCGATGTTGATTTCCTCGGCGCGGCTGCGAGTCTTCATCCTCAAATGCACTCGGAAAAATGCGTCCCCGCGGCGACGACCGGGAGCCGACAGTGATGGAGTTTGAAGGCGGCGTCTCAGAAAATTAACAAGCAAAAAAAAACCCCTGCTCCTCATTTTCAGAGCCGGAGGGAAAGGAGTCAATTTTGATGGAAACACAATTAACGGCGGCGCGCATCTGCTCCTGAGATCCTCCTCTTTGATTACGTTTCCAGCCCCTGGATCGACTTTCCAGCACCACGCCACTTTCGGGGTCCCACGTGTTGGAATCAATCTTATTATCGTGTTTTCAACTTTCTTTAGTTGGGGGAAAAATAACTCCCGAGTTTGTTTACTCGTGACTGGGCACCAGCTTATTAGGGCGACTAAATATTCAAGCGTGTTGTTGGTTCGGGCAGAAAGAATTCTTCATTAATGGGGCTCTTTGTGTTTTTTTATCGATTCAGCGGCTAATCTTATTAGCTGACTTTTGTTGTCAAATTTGTTGTGTGCAATTCTGATGGATGACCGAAGTCTCACTTGATGGTAAACTTTTGTTCTTTTTTTTTCTCTAGATGCTGCCAGAGAGAAGAATTTCGTTGATAAGACGCTCCAAGTGGAAAAACGTGGTCAAACAAAGCTGACCTGAAACGAGGAGGTGAGTACAGACCATCGTGTTGCACAAAACAACCCCTAAAAATGCCAAATTATTTTCCCCATAAATAATGGCGCGTGCAGCTTCTGATGAAATGCAACAAATCTCTGACCACTTTTTTCATCACCTTGTTTTGAATTATTCACCAGTGGGGTTCAAGTCGAGCGCTGTAGTTAGCTTGTCATGAAATTAGTTTCCCAAGACATGACAAACTGTGTTATTTTTTTTTACATCTATAAAAAAAACAGTGTTTTTATTACGCTTCACTGTTTGAAGAACATCCACGAGGATGAATATTTATCACCAACCAACTGTTCTCTTGAAAACTGAGTGGGAGGCTAAAGTAAATAGATTTACTGATGTCTTGGCTCTGAGAGCTCAGATAGGCATGACTTGAATTTTTAATTAGGCCATCAAAGTTAACAGCTCCACTCTTTCTTTCTTTTCTTTCCCTCTCTCCGTGTGCAGTCCACTGCCTCTTCCTTTTTTATCTACGGTATTATTTCAGGGTCATTTTTATTAGTTATTAAATCTTGTTGATACACAAAAAACTGTATAACTGCCAAATATATTTCAGACGCCAATATTGAACCAAAAAGTACGTTTTTGATCTTCTGTCTTTCGTGTTTTATTAACCCTTGTGTTGACTGTGGGTCAAGGTGACCCTCCCTAGCTTTCGGGAAATGCTTGCAGTGGTGGAGGTCGTTCACCTTGACCTAGCGACCACATAATGGATACCACAAACACATTTGTTTTCGGGCCTTTGGGTCACCCTGACCTAGAAACGATACAAGGGATACCACAAACACATTTGTTTTCGGGCATTCGGGTCACCCTGACCTAGAAACGATACAAGGGATACAACAAACACACTTGTTTTCGGGCCTTCGGGTCACCCTGATTTAGAGACAATACAAGGGATACCACAAACACATTTGTTTCTGGGCCTCTGGGGTCACCTTGACTTAGAGACGACACAAGGGATACCACAGACACGTTTGTTTTCGTGCCTTCGGGTCACCCTGACCCTCAGATAACACAAGGGATACCGCAAACACATTTGTTTCCGGGACATTGGTTCACCCTGACCTAGAGACGACACAAGTGATACCTCAAACACATTTGTTTTCGGGCCTTCGGGTCACCTTGACCCTAAGACAAAAGAGTTTATGTTGCAATGCCAAGGAACCCTTTCTTAATTGTTTTACTTCTCTTATTAATTTATTACATTTTTTCTTACTAAAATGCATTTCTATTCGGAATTGTGTTTTTAGGTTCAACTTTATATACAACTTTTATTTTGCAGCAATAAAGCGAATGTTAAAACCACTTGTGTTACAGGCAGTCGCAGTTAGTAGAAAAAAATAGAATTTCGTGGTCACTTTCAAAAGCAGGTAACCAACAAAGTAACTTATTGAGAGGAATTAATTTTAAAGTCACTTGTATGTAGTAGTAAATAATATTTAGTTTACTTTATCCTGGAAACTGTGGCAACACCGTCTCTGTCATTTACCTAAGATAAGGAAAAGTTGCTTAAATAGCTTCTAGCGAATATAAACTTATAGACGCTGCAGCTGCCGTTTGCTAAAGGGGATTTGAAACAACAGTTGCCTGATAGACAAGTAAATGCATTCTGTCTCTCATATGCATCTCATAGGGATTTGTCAGTGCTGCCTTTTTAATGTGCGTTCTTATGTTTTTAAGAGACGGATTTATATGAAAGGTCGATGCAGAGGCGCAACAAACTATTGTTTGATGGATGGATGGATGGATGGATGGATGGATAGATGGATGGATAGATGGATGGATAGATGGATGGATAGATAGATGATAGATAGATAGATAGTTGGATGATAGATAGTTGGATGATAGATAGTTGGATGATAGATGGATGGATGGATGGATAGTTGGATGGATAGATAGATGATAGATAGATGATAGATGGATGATGGATGGATGGATGGTAGATAGATGGATAGATAGTTGGATGGATAGATAGTTGGATGGATGGACAGATGGATGGATTGATGGACAGATTGATGGACAGATTGATGATAGATAGTTGGATGGACGGATGGATGGATGGACGGATGGACGGATGGACGGATGGACGGATGGACGGATGGATGGATTGTTGGATGATAGATGGATGATAGATGGATGGATGATAGATGGATGATAGATGGATGATAGATGGATGATAGATGGATGATAGATGGATGATAGATGGATGGATAGATGGTTGGATAGATGGATGGATAGATATATGGATAGATAGTTGGATGGATGGACAGATGGATGGACAGATTGATGATAGATAGTTGGATGGACGGATGGATGATAGATAGTTGGATGGACGGATGGATGATAGATAGTTGGATGGACGGATGGACGATAGATAGATGGATGATAGATGGACAGACGGATGGACAGACGGATGGACAGACGGATGGACAGACGGATGGACAGACGGATGGACAGACGGATGGACAGACGGATGACAGACAGATGGATAGATAGATATATTTATAGCGGCCGAAAAAAACTTTATTTGAATTAGAATTGGATTTACTTTTGTCCTCCTACACATTATTCAATAGACAACAATCAAGTGGAGACTCGAAGCGTTCTCGATGTTCATCCGAAGTACTTCCTGTTTGTTCAGGATGTTGGCCCAGCAGCGTCCACTGAAAAAGAGCTTAAAATTTAGATTTTTTTTTCGGAACAACTCCTCTTGTCGAGGCTTCAATAAAAGACGGACATTACAGACCAGCAGTATTGAGGTATTTGGATGATTTGGATTTTAAGTGTATTTTTGGATGAAGACGAAGACAACTGAGCATCAATCCCTACATTAAAATGAACCAACATTTTTGTCTGACTCTAAACGGATGACTGTAAAAATAATTCCAACTTTTGGTCGACATGGGTCACTTTAAGGCATGCCGCTGGAATATTGACCTACTTTTTCGATACATTGACGCTGGTTATTTCCTAACCGAAAACCAATGATGACTTTAGTGTCCAAGTGTTGATGCAGTGAACAACTATTTTCCAGTTTCTTTGAATGAGCCATGAAGTATCCTCCTGTACAAAGCATGACCGGCAGAACGAGCCAGGAAATAAAAAAGAATACAAGAAGAAAGATGGTGAGAAAAGACAATCAGGAGGTGTTTGGTTGACGTTGGTCACATCGAGGAATGAGTCGATGTGAGGAAGTGACACAGTTGATTGTTTAAGCGCTTTGTGACCCTGGTCTCAAAGCGCTATATAAATAAATATTACTTACTTACTAAATATTACTTACAGTCTGATGGCATCAGGGGCGAGACAAGGTTCAATCTGACTGGCTTTTTGGATCGGTCGTGTTCATGACGATACATGCTGTCATGCAAATAAATATAACAACCCATCGTACAAAACATAACCAAATGATCTTAACCTCCACAGTGTAAAGCATGTGGTGTCTGCAGTGTTGAGACTGAATATGTTCATCAAATGATGGTTAATAAATACTTTGGATGAACATGAACTGAATCTTACGTACAGTATTTTGCCTGGTTGCCATGGTTACTATCCGTCATGGCGGAAATTTGCTGAAACGCACCGTAAACGTGTCTGAATGAATCATGGGAAAAATGCCCAAAATTCCCTTCAGTTATTTCATAATTATACGCCCACTTTAATCATGGTGACCCTCCCTAGCTTTCAGAAATACTTGCAGTGGTGGAGGTCGTTCACCTTGACCAAGAGACAAGCCAAGGGATACTACAAACACATTTGTTTTCAGGCTTTTTGTCACCCTGAGCCTGAGGTAACACAAGAGATACTAAAAACGCCTTTTTTTTTTTCGGGCCTTCGGGTCACCCTGACCCTGAGATAACACAAGGGATACCACAAACACATTTGTTTTCGGGGCCTTCGGGTCACCCAGATCCTGAGATAACACAAGGGATACTAGAAACACACTTGATTACGGGCCTTCGGGTCACCCTGAACATGAGATAACACAAGGGATACCACAAACACATTTGTTTCCGTTATTTCGGGTCACGCTGACCCTGAGATAACACAAGGGATACTACAAACACATTTATTTACGGGCTTTCTGGTCACCCTGACCCTGAGATAACACAAGGGATACTACAAATATTTTTATTTTCGGGCCTTCGGGTCACCCTGACCCTGAGATAACACAAGGGATACCACAAACACATTTGTTTTCGGGGCCTTCCGGTCACCCAGATCCTGAGATAACACAAGGGATACCAGAAACACACTTGATTACGGGCCTTCGGGTCACCCTGAACATGAGATAACACAAGGGATACCACAAACACATTTGTTTCCGTTATTTCGGGTCACGCTGACCCTGAGATAACACAAGGGATACTACAAACACATTTATTTACGGGCTTTCTGGTCACCCTGACCCTGAGATAACACAAGGGATACTACAAACAATTTTATTTTCGGGCCTTCGGGTCACCCTGACCCTGAGATAACACAATTGATACCACAAACACATTTTTTTCTGGGCTTTCGGATCACCCTGACCCTAAGATTACACAAGGGATACTACAAACACATTTGTTTTCGGGCCTTCGGGTCACCCTGACCCTGAGATAACACAATTGATACTACAAACACATTTTTTTCCGGGCTTTCGGATCACCCTGACCCTAAGATTACACAAGGGATACTACAAACACATTTGTTTTCAGCCCTTCGGGTCACCCTGACCCTGAGATAACACAAGGGATACCACAATTATGTTTTCAAATATTTAGTTTTCACCTTAGTGACCAATGTAAAGTAGTTTCTGATATGAAATCTGATGAATATTTTTAATGTCAAAACTGATCAAATAGTATCTGACTTTGATTGGCATTGGCAATCATTTTGAGAAAGAGAAGCTCGTAGCAACATGCAGGGAAAAAAAATAAGTACTATGAACTAGTTAATTTATTCATATAGAAAATGAAGCTTCCCAAGTCTGTGTGTCTGGACCAGTAGGGAATTTTAATCACAGACGACATTCTCGAGTTGGTCAAGCAAGATGATGTATAAGATGATGGGAAGGTAGGAAAGTGGAGACGAGTGGAAGAATTTGGGCATCGGTAGTGACTAGGAAAGGGTGATTTAGGGTTAAAAGAGCAAAAATGAACCTTTCTGATCAAATTGTTGCCATCGTTTCCTCAGTCAAGGTAGAGTTGATCGTCATGTATCACCTACAGTTTGTTGCAACAAGGTTCACTAGAGTTAGTGTTTAATGAACTTTGTCTCATTGTTTAAACCTATTCGTCTCTTACTAAAAAAAAAAAAAGTTTGGCAGGCCTTCATTCTCTCCGTTTCTCCTTCCACAAGGTTGTGGCAATAAAACCGTTGTTTGTGTTCGACTTCTCTTCCCCGGAGATCGTCATTTCCAGCATGATTAGCTGCTTAGTGGAATCTGCCACGGTGATGATGTCTGGCGGCGAAAATTGGCAGCTACCGTCCCGCTCAGCCCTAGAACATGTCGTAGTCACGGCGAGGACGCCAAACTTTCGTCCGCACACACGGCTCAACGGGGGGCCAAAGGTGATTGAGTTTTGCTGATGATAACGAACGGCTTTTTGATTTAAATCTCCGCACGGAACCCGTAGTGACCTGGTCGTGGTGCCAACAATGGATCCCGTCACCTTGATGGATTAAAGTGTGGCTGCAAAAGAAGGCCCTTCGGGAAGAGGGTCCGACACGCAACAAGTAAAACGCTTCCTACATATGCTTTAAAAAAAATGGTGTTCCCTTAAAAGGAGCCAAATTTCAACGGGGTAGTACTGTCTCAAAAAAACTGCTGCTACACACTTACCGGAAATGACTCAACAGCTTCTTCTTCTACTGCTACTTTTTTTTTTAACGCGTGTTGGAACACCATCGTCAACCCTTGACAGCGATTTTCACCAATTGAAACAAGTTACTAAGTTGTCTATTATTTTGTTATTATTGTTGTTGTTTCGTTGTTAAATTAGTGTTTTCTATTGATATTTACTCCGGTAGTAGTGACGTATCTTCCATTTAGCGACGTAGTTCGAGTAGTAGCGTAGTATCTACGTCACTAAGATGGCGGCCGTTGACGGTGTAAAGTGTCCATCGATCCACACTCAATTTTCTGGCCGTTTGAGTGCTCTCGACGCACTACATTTTCGCACACTGCTCAGTGTGAACGTACTTTTGTACTCAAAATATTAAGCGAAAGCGCAGAAGGAGCACGATTTTGGGACACGCCACGGAAGTCGCATTCACACCAAGCAAGACTTTCACGGCATTAAAGACCACCTCTGGCACTTTTGGCACCCACTTTACAGGGTGATTTTTTTCAGTTTTCCTTACATTCCATTTCATCAATTTGCATAAAGCGTGGTTGGTTTGACTGAAAAGTTGGCGTAATACCAGGTGTAACATTGTTCACTCCTTCCAAACTCAGTCCAACTAAACGGGTGCGACTACAATTCCAAGATGGCCACGACCATCACTGAATTGGTTCACTTTAATCTTAGTAGGATGTGGACTGATGAAAAAAAGAGTATTGTTTATTGCCTCTGTAATAACCTCGAAAAATGACAGTGCCGACTGCAGGGGTAGTTTTTACGCTCTATAAACTACCAATGAAGCTATACGGTCTGCTAATGTAAATTAGTTGTAATAGAACAATTAAAGATGGATATCTTTACTGTGAATAAAATGGTCTGTTATGCTATTTTTTCTTTTACATGGATAATGACAACTCCATAAAAAATTAAGCCCTATGTTTTGCCTTGCCTAGAACCGCCACCACACATAAGTTACACCGAAAACTAAAATAGCCTTTGCGCATGTTCAGCAGTTATATTCACTATAATGTTCCCTCTAGTGCCTGTTCATAGGTATTGCGGCCAATACATTACAAACGTCACGGACACTATGTCCTTACTTTGCTCACAACCAACTTTCGTGGACAAATCCAAGAGCACGTTGTTCATATCGTTGGGGTTTGAGTTTAAAAAGTATCCAAAGGTTTTGTGTTATTATTTATAATTTGTTTCATAACCTGTGGCCTGATGAGCTTCACTGTTGGTGACATTTAAAAATTTGTTTGAGAAATTGTCACTTGTTGGTCCTTTCAGGCAAAGATGCCATTTTCCAATTTACTATAATATAAAAGGTGTGATTTTGGCGAACAAAAACTAAAATTATGGATAAATAGTTGGATATAGAACATGGATCACAGACAATTAAAGAGGAAAAAGGAAACAAAGATTAACATGGAATCTTATGTTTTCACTCCACTCCTGCCCCCAAATTCAGAATTATACAATCTAATAGCATGAGGAATGAATAAGCCTGAGTCTATTAGTGTTGCAGTCGGGAGTTATGAGCAGTCACTCACAATAGTATTACTCATCTCCATATCTAATGGTTTGTTGTGTGTAGTTTAGATTCATTGTTTGCCTACAACCATCTGCAACTACCGCCCTGTTGCAAAGGAACCTTAATTATGAATGATTTCTTTCGACTCCAACAGAAGATAAAACACTTCTCATGCGATGATCTGACGCCGTTTGTCACACCATTGTTACCATCACTTCCCTTTAAGGCTCCGGTCGACACAGCGGCGCACATTGCTAATGTTTTCCTTCATCGCGCTGAAGGCAATTCTCACACAGCTGGAGGCAGAACATCGATGCAAACTGCTGCCTGTCAGGAATACTTATACAGTCTTGGGATCGTGTGCGTTTGCGAAAACGAGTGTTTTGTTAATGCGGCAATTAAAACGGGATGACGCATTTTATTAGTTTTACTTGTATCCAATGAGCCAGACAGGGATCTGTTGGGTCGTTTTATGAGATGGACATAAATGTGACTTCCAAATTCCCTCCCATCGGCGCCTCTTTCTGGTCGGCCAGCTTTATTTTTTTTTGCTCGCCAAAAACCATCTTGTGTTCGCGGCCATTATTTCCCTTAATGTCCTCTGTTTTTAGGCCGGATGGTTCCGGCTCATTCGGACCAACACCGGTGAGTTTTCTGAAAACATGGAAATCATCCACTGTGAAGAATTGTTCCCTCACGCACTGTCCTTGAGGGAACCTTGTTAGATGCCGCAGCATCCAGGTAATGGAAATGTTTTTCAAAGCCTCTCGCCTGCTGTGACGCCGCGGTTAACAAGATGACCCAAAGACTCGTTGAATTCTTAAGCATGGCCCACGTGCTACTCTAGGTAAGAGTTATGCTCAAAGATATTTGCTGTTCAGCAAGTCTTAATTCCAAGGTGACGTGAAAGTGTGTGTGAATGGCTCTGTCTTTGTATGTCCTATGATGTACAGGAGACCTTTCCAGGGTGTCCCATGTCTCTTGGCCTTTGTAGCTGGGATAGGCTACAAGAATTCTGTTGCGTCATAAGCGTAAAAAAACAAGTAAAAGGCAGATAAACCTGGTCTGTTCTTGATATTTAGCACCGCCGGGAGGATATGAGATTGTAAGTAAGTAATATTTGTAGAGCGTTTTTCTAGACCAGGGTCACAAAGCGCTTAAACAATCAAAACAATACCCAATATAATATATGCTTAAAAGGTTAAGACACCACTGAGACGAACACAGAATTTAGAATCTACTTATGGTTCTTATGCTCAGGACCAGAGGAGAGAAATCTTTTCAGGCTGTTGCTCCTAAGCTTTGGAACGATCTTCCTCTCTCTTTGCACTTGATGGATCTACTGACTCCTTTAAGAAACACCTTAAGACGTTTCTATTTGTTCAGGCTTTTCCTTGAATTTCTCGAACTCCTGTGTTGTTCTCAGTATTATCTTGATCTTTAAAGTATGTACTTTTTTGAGTATTGTTTTGATTGTTTAAGCGTTTTGTGACCCTGGTCTCGAAAAGCGCTATATAAATAAATATTACTTACTTAATTACTTACAGGAGGCTCAGAGAATCCAGGTCTGAAAGTAAGAACCAGAATTTTAAAGTTGATCCTGAAAGAAACTGGCAGTCAGTGAAGAGTTTTAAGGATCAGGAGAAATGTGAGTTCTTCTACAAGAGCGGATCAGAATTCTCACTGCAGAGTTGTGTATTAACTGATAGTGAGATAAATCCTTCTTGTTGAAACATGAAAACAAACTGTTGCAATAGTCCAGACGAGAAGACACAAACGCATAGATTATAAGCATGTGAAATGTAATTCAGATACACTTTTTCGGATCGTTCGAGAAGCGACCTTTTTTTTCCCCACAAACTTCCCCTACATTTGTGGGCTTTTCTGCTAATACATTTCCAAAAGGATACAATAGAATTAAGTAAGTAAGTAATATTTATTTATATAGCGCTTTTCGAGACCAGGGTCACAAAGCGCTTTAACAATCAAAACAATACTAAAAAAAGTATATACTTTAAAGATCAAGATAATACTGAGAACAACACAGGAGTTCCAGAAAATCAAGGAAAAGCCTGAACAAATAGAAACGTCTTAAGATGTTTCTTAAAGGAGTCAGTAGATCCATCAAGCGCAAAGAGAGAGGAAGATTGTTCCAAAGCTTACCTAACCTAAAGTCACATTAAAAAAGCTTACACAAGAAAAACAACATAAAAAAGCAACCCAATATATTCGGATATAAGGGCTGAATTTGCATGTCAGTAATGTTGGAAATCTCGGTATTAAAAATACAAATTTGAGATCCGGTAAGCTATATACTTTTTAAGCAGTCTTTGTTGATCCTTTTATTTGTTTGTTTACCCATTTATCTTGTATCTAGTTTTTGAACAAAAATTGTTTTGATGATTTTCCGATAACAACCATCTTTTATCCACAATAATTGTCAAACTAAATTCGGGTGAAATGACAGCACTTGTGGAAATTAATGGTTTGAGAGAGATCTACATTCACCGGGTGCTTTTCTAGTTGAATAAACGTCAGCCCTCCATGACCTTCTTCTTCAACTGAAACCATCCTTTTGAACGTGGTTTTGCTGGAGGCAAGAGTTAAAGCAAAAACATCCATTTAAGTGACAAGATTTATAAAAATCAATAGGAAAAAAAAAAGCAACATTTCTATTAAGAGGAATAGAATATATGAATATAAAAGACGCTAATAGAATTAAAGAGCACTCTTGAGTTCCCTTGAAATATTGAATTCATAAAATAAAAATAATGAACGTTGTGAATTTGAAGCAAAAGAAAAATTGAAAAAAATCTTACAGTAACTGATCATTAAAATACTCATATTTAATTGTTATTTCTACTGACGTTGTTAGTCAAAATAAACCTTCCACGTTGCTAAACACTCAGCTATCACTGCAATCGTTCGTCTTGTAACTGTTTAGTGGAAGTATTTCCCTGCAGCAATTGTGAAACATTTATTGTGTTTCCTGCTACGAGATTCCATCGGCATTAACGTCTCGATCTACAGGAAATCGTTAAAGCGACATTACATCTCCCACCCCCCACCCCGAACTCCCGTGTGTTCTCAACCTCGCCGAGATCGCTCGCTGGTTGGACTGTAGTGTTCCACTGAGCTGGAAATGTCATCACCGCTGTTGTAGCGTCTCTTCGGGGTTTCTCTTCGGCCCAGAACTTTATTGATTGAAAGGTCATCCAAGATGAATGGGCGCCATGGTTACGTCGGTGAAGGAAAAATTTCATTTAATGTCCTCTGCGTCGCTCCTCCACGGAGAGGCGTTGCACCCTCGCACACCTTATAAATAAATAAGACTGGAAATGACAGCTCAGTTGAGATATCGTCTTTCTTTGCTCCCAGAGTGCAACGCTTTGAGATGGTTCGAGAGGACATCTAGTTTGTGAGAGGTTTGCTTGATACTGTAGGTCAACACTCTCCTGTCGTGTGTCTTACACATTTACATGGATCTTAAGCTAACAGGACAGCAAAAACTTACCAGTTCTTCTTTAAAGCATTGTGTCGGAGACGGCAGTTCCATTCATTTCCATATTGGCTACTGTGAGGGCATTATAATGCTTCCAGGAAGAGAGAACGATAATGAACGAAACATAACCCTTTTTCTTAAAACAAATGCAAGTGCGGACTCTGAGGGCTTTAGGCAATTCAGTTTTCACGACTATTAGCTACACCGTTCTAACAGCAGACGGAGCCAGAAACCAATATTTTTAACAGGTTAAGTGTTGCTTTTAGGAGATACTCCTGGAACAGGCTGTCTCCTTAATAACGGTACTAGATGAACCTAGTCGCATGACCATACCTGATGAAAAATGTATTTTGAAAAACTACAGACAACGTTTTGCGTTTCAATCTCAATTCAATGCAGCTGAAAATTTAGAAAGAATGGAAACATGAATTGACTTATTGTGGACAAAACATGGACTTATTCATTTAATAGAGCCTTCAAGATTGATCTCATGAGTGTGATTATCCTCATATAAAAACATTGGTTCTTAAGAGCCAATTAATCAGATTACATCTAATTCTATAGGGGCTTCTCTCGCTTACAGGAAATAGTTGAAACAATGATGCATACAGATAAAATAACAAGTCTTTGAGCTTAGGTAAAGCTTAAAGCATGCATTCATTAGTAACCAGGGAATGAAAGGATCCAATGACAACATGTTGGACCTGCAGAAGATGCAGTGTTTCCATGGATATTGGGCGATATCTTGTGTCGGTCTCTGAGGGCTTTAAGTGGTTAATAACTTTTCTGATCGGCATCAAATGGCTCCACAGAGGGTTCGTGGTCAATCTACACAACCACCAATTGTTTTGTCCACACATGTGGGTATACGGATTGTATTACAGTTCTCAGTTAGCCGTTGGTATTTAGTGGAATATTAAAAAAAAATTGGTGTCATTACTTCTTCCTGTGGATGATTTAGTTGTTTTCGGTGACGTTTGTGTTAGCTGCGAAGCTAACACATTAGGACTGAAGTTCAGAAATGGTCAATCTTATTTCATGGTTCTCGGCATGTGTATAAAATATATTGTATGGTGGCTGAAATAAATCACAGAACCAGAAATATCGCAATTTGAGTTTTGAAAGCGGAAATACTTTTGACTTTTAACGTGCAAGCTTACTTGGTGAACGTGGTTGTGAATCCTCTGAGCTTTCACCGTTGACGATATTTGTACTGGTGTAGCATTTAAACCCTGTAATTAACCACCTGTTTTTGTTGGTTTACCTCAATTTCATCAGGGGGGTTCGTCTTCTCGTCTCTTGTGAGACGTTTACGACACAGATTCCCGTCCGTGTCCTCCTTTCTGTCCACACTTATGATTCAACGCTCAACCACCAAATCCTTTCATCGATGGCTGTAAATATGCGGTTTTATTACATGTGCCCTTCTGCCCTTGCTTGGCATGTTTGCGAAGACACAACGTAATGAATACCTCTGAGATTACCTCGTCAGTATTCACCTGCCGTCGCCTCATTATTGTCGCCCCGGACACCGGAGTAATGGTCCTTTACTATCAGCGTGATGGTGCTGAAATAGGAATTGTCTGAAGCTTCTGTGATTTGTTTTTTCTGACATGTTGGAGGTATTAATGCTTCCTTTGTGACTTTGTCTCTTCACTACCTGAAGTGACTTTGGTGAGACTTTGTGCATAGTTTCTGGTAGATTTGAGCTCCAGCTACATGAGCTAGTTTAGTTTAGCATGTAGCTTTTTGCTTAGTTTGCACCAAAGCTATCTTCTAAAATCACACCCCAACAAACGGTTACCAACCTACCCCAGAACAAAGAGGTTTTATACAACTTGGGAATGGATGATACTACACCTCTTCAAATATGTTTTTAGAGGTTTTTATCTGTAATAACAAAAATCCAGGAACAAGAAGCATTTAATAAAAAATCCAATTTAAATAAAAGGCGCAAAATCTAGATCCACCATTTTGACTTTCCACTAACTTTAGACCCCTCCCACAGCAGATTAAGCTACCCTTTTAAATATTACTAAAACATTTTCGTTGGCGTGAGCTATGGATCCTACATTTTTAGTCTTAAATCGCTTTTCTAGAATCTGGTATTTCTCTTCCCAAAGTCCAGACTCGTGATACAACATCCAGTCCTGACAGATTCAAATGTATTTCTAAAACAAATTCAAACTTTGATTAAAAAAAAACAACGTAATATTTTCTGCTTGTGTGGTTATGGATATTTGTTTATTTGTAATAAAGAGTTTTCAGGCACTACATATTGTATCCTTAAAGGAGAAGTTCACTCAAAATTCACCCTTTTTTTTACTCACCCTCATGTCGACTAAGGTTTGGGATTATTTTAAAGTATAGTTATAGACAAGAATGTCAAGAAGTCAATTTGGACGCACTTAAGAACAGCCAAATACCTCCGTGGTGCTGGACAGTGCTCGTATATATTGCGAGTTGCTGGCGATATTTACTCGGACTGTTTCCTGTCTGTGTAGCTTTTAGCTTCAGCTACAAACAAGCTAAATATTTCTGGGATAACTCTTGTCGAGGCTTCAATACAAGAAGAACGTTACAGACGAGCAGATTGGAGGTATTTCGATGTTTTTAAGTATCTTTTTGGACGAAAATGAAGACAACTGACCTATAGTTGCTACATTAAAATAAACGAACATATATTTGAGCAGGCTTTTTCTTATTTTTCTCGCGGCTGCTGTGTTTGAAACTTTGTCTTTTAAAGTCGTATTTTAAGTGTGTATTTTTAGTTTTTTAAGCGCTTTGTGACCCTGGTCTATGAAAAAGCGCTTAACAAATATAAATGACTTGCTTACATTTTTGTCTACAACTCTAAAAAAGAAACGGATTACTCTGAAAATAATCCCAACTCTTAGACGACATGAGGGTGAGTACAATTTAGAATTTTGGGTGAACTTTCACTTTGAATTCAAACTTAAATGTTTAGAAAATGACTAGCTTTTCTCTTTTGTGTGGAATTTTGTGTTGAATCTTATCAACACAAACTTGGACCCGTTATATTTGAGGATAAAAACGAATACAAAGTTATCTTAATCCTGTCTTTAAAAACAAAATCCTCAACGGGCATGGGGTAATAAAAGCGAGATTAAAAGCACGTAAATGGTAAAGGTTGATATTTATTTCTCATCACAAATCAAAAAAATAACCATGCTGACTCATCACAGAAACAGTAAAGAAAACACAAGCTCTCCGGTGTGTTTTTTTTCTCCAACATTGTGAATTATAGCACTCTATGAATAGATTCTTGATTACAAAATTCCAAGCCCGTAGACGAGTAAGACCCCGACCCACCCCCTTACCTCCCACCCCCGACCCCTTTTGAGAACCCTCTTCAACCGGACTCTGCGTCTCCTGCCCGAACAATGATTACAGCGTTTAACAGTCGCCGGTCCTTAGTCCCCGGAAGTCTTAATAACTTGGAACAGTGTGACGTTGTAGAGGACCTGGTGTCCATTGTTCCAGGTGTACAAGACCCTCTCCCTGGGGTTGTAGTCCATCATGGAGATGTGCGAGTATTGATTGTGGAATGGAATATCTGTGTACTCGTAAGAGGAGGTGTTGGTATAGTAAGCAAAGTAAATCTTGGCGCCGGCGAGGTGGGAGTTGGTGACGTAAAGCGTGCTGCAAATCATGAAGGACTCTCCGGCGCTGCGTTTGGGAAATCCCGTGTCCCACGTCTGCTGGACCTCCAGAGTCTGCGGCTCCAGGCGGCTGATGACGATATTCCCGGCGTTGGGGATGGTGGTGTAAACGGCCCACAGGCCGTTCTCGTCCGCCATGAGGTCGATGTCGGAGGAGCCGCCCCAGGAGTAGGGAAAAGTGTTGTTGTATCCGGCGCCGCTGAGGCTGCGCTGCACCAGGACGCTCCGGGAGCGGAAGTGGTACTTGATGATGATGTTGCTCTGGTACTTGTTGTAGTACAGCGAACCGTTGTAGACCACGTGTCCGGTGCCGGCCCACGGGTGCGTCAGCAAGTGCTGGACGAAATTCTGGCCCTTCATGAAGTCGTTCATGGTACGATATTCCAAGACGCGGCGACCCTTGTAGTAACCATCCATGGACCAGACCTGAAAGCACAAGAACCCACATGAGCACAAACCTCACGTTTTCTGTCGGAAAAAAATCCCCGAATGCATAGTCGCAGAAATGTTATCTTGGCTCCTGCATTCATGAATTCATTTAAACTTTTAATCAGTTTTGCTCGAGTGCAGTTTCCAGTTGACGCCGACTAAAAACAAACCAACGATGCAGTGAACAGAGACCCGGAGAAGAGAGGTGTGACTATAGTGAATGAATAACATCGAGGGTGAAGGAGGACGAGTTGCCGTGGCAACCACTACAGATGATGAAACATATATTAGATCTTGAAATTATACTTGGATGTAATTCGCAATCTACTACCACACACACACAGACGTCCTTCAAAAGACCAAATACAATCTTTAAACACTTCTACTGACTCTGGTACAGCTAACTTCTGGTTAATGGCATCATCACCAACCAAACTCCCGTTATGATGGATTAACAAAAAATTGAATGGAAAAATTAAGGGACTTTATTATTTAAATTAAAAAAATCTAAATTGCAAAAAAGTTATTTGTAAAAATAACTTCCTGATGCAAATGCTACATACTGTAGAACGGTTGCTAAAGTAACACTAAAACACAAAATGAACAAGTTTAAAAAATATCAACCAAATACCACTTCAATTTCTTTTTCTTCAATTTTGCAACTAAACCATGAATCAATTGGCATCAATACAGCAAAATAAACATGGAAAAAAAAAGTCAACTTTGCATTTTTTTTTCATTTATTTGGATCATTTCCCCCAATTTTACGCTTCTGTGTGCTGGACGAGGCAGAGGACACACTTAAAGTTAACGTTTTGTTTAGATTTTCTTGACTTCTTGAACCCACTTAATGCTGTAATCCTGACAAAAAAAAATCATCTCATCTGTAGATTTTTGTTGGACTGTAATTTTAACCCACTTATAGAAATTATTGCATTGTAATTTTTCTATCAAAAACTGCCTCTATTCCCATCTTCAACCCAGTGGTGGCTTGCCCATAGAGGGCGCTGGAGTGCCGCCCTCCCACTGATGTTTTTCTTTATTTTTAATATTTAATTTAATATTTTTTTTAGTTTGTAAATAATCACCAAAATATATATGATTTTGTATGTTTTTAAAAGACTTCAAACTGATTAACTATATTTGCATTGATATATGTTCTGATTATAATGTTATGTAACCAACCCCCCCAACATTCTAATTTTACCATTTGTTAATTATTTTTTTTTACAACATTTGTGTCTTTGTGTCTGTTTGTGATGAGTGTGTAGAGAATATCTCTGACTCTGGCACAGAGGACGGGTTGATTATAAAAAAAAAAATTAAAAAAACTTTCCTTTAGTTTTTAGGTCATTGAGTTTATTAATGATTATTGTGGTAAAGTATAATTCAAACGTGTTTTCATTTGTATTCAACAAGGAGCAGAATAAAAATGTATTATTAATCATTAGCTGTCAAAGTTATTTCCACAAAAGCTTTAAGGCTTTTCCGACTGATTCTATCAATGGTATAGTCGGGGAAATAGCGCCATCTAGAATATTTTCCGCCACTGCCTCAACCCCTCTCGGCTGTCTGCGATCTGTTCTAAAACCATAGATAAATTATAGACGTAGAATCTGTGACGTCACCATTCGTTACTAAACGGAAATTTTGAAGTTGTTTTCTTGAATAGCTAGACTCTAGGGGCGGCTGAAAATGAAAAAAAAAAACATGAGTCTGTTCTTTTGGCTCGGTTTGTAGATCATTTCCAGCCTCAAGTGGACACTTGATGAACTGCAGCTTTTTGGACTACTGCATAGGCTTCACTTTATTAAATTGGATGTTGTATAGATGTGTGTATTTACACTTGTCTATAACATCAACTCTTGTGGCGTGGCCTTTAGCAAAGAGTATTAAGAAATATGGGTTTGTCTTTTTTATTCAAAAACGTAGCTTGCGGTGATTACCTAACCCTCCTTTAAAAGGGTCACAAACACCAATGCACATCCCTTTAAACTTTTTTGGGACGAGATCAGAGTGGCTGGAATAAAACCCACACCAGCATGTTTAAAACAAGCGTATCATAATAAATACCGAAAACTAATACCTTAAATCTGCCACCAGGACGTCAACCTCCTAATAAAGCCCAAGTGTGCGACTCCGACAAACAACTTTCTAACTTTACAATGCAAACACGCGCTTCCCAAAATGCCAGGCGAAAGGTCAAAACAACAAATGTAAATGCCAAAGTAAGAAAACGTCGGAGACGAAAATGTCCTCGTCCACCCGTGAGTCGTTGGCGAGAACACATCCGTTCTTTTTTACGTTCTTTTTTTTTTGAGTGAAACTTTAGCATTGGGGGTGATCGTGTCGGGTTTAGAACCAAAAGCTACACTTGCGTATTCCACGAATGTGTCTACAACGGCTATTGATCCCTGGCTCGACCGTGGGAGGGAAGACATTTGGCCACATTTTTTTGCAGTCAACCACCGATTCTGCTCTCTGGCCTTTTCCAGTCCACATTTACAGGAAATCGATCCATTTAGCAGCTCCATCTTTTCCAGGAGCAGCTCGGGAGGATTACTCCACTGACACCGGCCGCCCGTCTAGATGTTTCCGCTGAGGCACAGTTCAGCACTTAATTGATTCAATTAAACTACACTTGGCTTGGATATTTATTTAGTTCTTAACATATCGAGAGGAGCTTTGCCCAGATGTACTGTGGATCTCCTTATTTATTTTTTTTAATGCCCCCCCGCTGCCTCGACTTTACCTCCTTCTTAAGCTCCTTCGCAGCCGAGCGAGGAGCACTTTAGCTCGCTAACATTTCTTGAGGGAGTCGTGCGACTCTATAGGAGGATCTGCCAGGAAGCAGCCGCTGAATTATAGAGGGGTGAGATGATGGCGCATTATGCATCGCCGCTGCTCCGCCGACTACCCGGCGGATCATAAATGATGGAGCGACCTTGTTACGGACTTTTGAAAAAAAGAAATTCCTTCAAATTGAGTCGACAGGATTGATCTGGTGTAAGGAGGTCAGATGATTGTAGATCAAGATTGAAGGAATGATTTCCGAGGATTGGTTTGACCTTATCACTCCAACAATCCAAGCATATCCATGAGTCATAGTCGGAGCCACAAAAGGTCACACTTTAGAATCTGACAATCTCGCCCCTAAAGTACCAGGAGACGCCTCGGAGTAATGTACGCCTGTCAGGTACAAGTACGGCCCGGGGGGGGGCGCATGTGCCCCTCGACAGTAAATCTGTAAAGCAGGTGGAAAACGTTTGTCACAGATTTTTATAGTATTTCAATTTGAGACAAATGAAAAAGTCAAAGTTAAAAACACTTGGAATAAAGAATATACCACCAATAGCTATGGTAGCTATTGCTATATGCTAGCTAGGTTGCATTCTCTAGTTTTCAAAGCGCTACCAATCTCGCCTAACGACCCCAAAAATGATGTCAAATAAGAGATGTACACATTTTGTCACTACAGTAGGATGTGTGTATCGGCAAGGATCTGACGTCCCGATGCGTATCACGATACAGTGGAAACCATACAACATATTGCGATACTTTAGGAGCAGGGATATATAGGTAGTATTGTATTTGTCTCAGGTGTTGCAAAATATGTCCAAAATACAGCTTTAACAGCTGCTGGAGTCAACGGTCTCCTCTCGTCCTCAGTCAATATATTTCCATGTTCCTTTAACTGAGGAGGACGTAATGACTGCTGCCCTCTTGCGGCCAGGAGTTGAATTGCAACGTAAAAATGAACATGACGTGAATATTTGCATGTTTATGGTAAAAAAAATGTTTTATTAGACAAACTGTGTTGAACTGCAAATAATAATAGAACTATGGTAACACATAAAAGATGATTTGCAAGACAAAAATAAAAAAAATTAATAAAAAAGATACAATGCAACAGTATCGTGGAAATAAATATTGCACTATATCACTTTATTAGTACTTTCTAACAACCTTGTCTAAGGGATGTCGATTTTTAACCAGTGTTTCACCAGAACAATACAATATAACAAGCATAGACTCCACCCTCAAAAAACAAGAGGTCAAAGATCAACTCAAAAGACGCCTTAGCTGACCTAGAACTTTTGAAAAATGCTCACAAGTATCTTTGATTCTCGATCAAGGCGGCGATCGCATCTCATCAATCTGAATGAAACGATACCTAAAAAGTGGCTACCAAACAAACAACTTGGTATTTCCCATCATGCCTTGCTACTTTTTCCTCGTGATCCTGACAAAGCTTCAAAGAGAAGAACAATGAAGCGAAATCACTTCGTGGACCAAAAATGTGAACGCCAAAGCATTTTCTTAATGAAGAATTAGCATCGAAAGAAGGATGAAGCTAATTTGAGGTATTCATAGGATCTCGCCATTTCCTCTGGGAACTCCGATTTCCTCCCAAAGTTCTTATAAGTCTGTGTTGGTAACGCTGGCTTTTAGCATCAAGTAGCGAACAAATCTGCTAGAGATTGCGATCCCACAGTTGGGCGGAAACATTGTTACAGCAGCTCAATTTACGCATAAAAATCCACTAGTTCAAGTCCCTGAACAAGATCCTCTGGTACAAGAAACCCTTGTTGTTTCCGAATCTACCAAATCCTGAAAGATTTTTAATAGTTTGTCGGATGAACTTGTCATTTACAAATCGTTTCATATTCTCAAACGCTTCCGAAAAGTTCTCATAAGTGTTAGCATCAAGTAGCGAACAAACCTGCTACACTTTGGGTTCTGTTGACATCAATCCGTTTCTTGAAATCATGATTTTTGACTTTAACTTTTCAACCTTCAGGGAATAAAAATCCTTCTGAAAGGATAATCGGATCAATTTTCTTTCTTGTGGCCAGACTTTGGGGCATCCGTCTATCCCTAAACGTCCCGGTATAAAACGTCCTGTCATCCGGACTCGGCTGGAGCCATTACTTTAATGTCTCCTCGTAGAGAATCTTAAAACACTCTTGGTAATTACCTCGGTCGTTTAAGGAAACTTAAGTCCGAACAACTCTTTCATTTCTGCATTGATGGAGCGATCGGTCGTCGGCGTGACAGAGGAAGAAAAGAAGGCGCTATTCATCAGAAGCAAAGAGCAGTCGCCGGCTCGTTCCCGACAATGACTTTGCTTCGACTTTATCCTTCCATTTCTGTTGGGGTTCGCGGCGCGGGGCGTGGATTAGAGGACTTACTCTGTTGTCTGAGCTGGGGATCATGGTATCTGTCATCCAGGAGCCGAACCTCGACCCCGACGCCCGCACGGTGATGGGATTACTGACGCCCGTGAGTTTGCCACAGCCTGAGAAGAGAGAGGGGGGAACACACAGAGACGTGTTATCATCATATTTGCTCAGAGATCATGGTTTTTTTGAAAAACGCGACTCCCCTAATGCCAAATAAATCCGGTATTAGAAAAGTTTGAAGTACTTTGAGGCCACAGTGAAGTGTTGGCTTCAAACTCCTACGTAGAAAAATATTGATTTTTAAAACCTTTCCCCCCTTTTTACACAATACAATCACTTAAACACATATTATTTTGTTCTCTTCTCTAAAACGTTTCAACTTTGTGCGATTTATTTTTTGCTTTCTCTAAACGGCGTTTATAACGTCAAGACATAAATAGTTCAGTCTCGTACAAACACAGTTTCAAGTTGTGTATATAGATGTTGATGTTACAATTTCATAATAAATATGTTGACTTATTAAAGAGACCAAAACTGTGCTGTTTTCACTGCTTTTCCTCCTAAGCATGAGGTCTGGGGGCTATAAGCGGTCCTTTCACAACAACTGTCTGATCCATGGATTTAAAAAAAAAAAACATAAGTGAAAAAAAAGAACCCAAAAATTAACGTTTTAACATTTGTCTAATCTTTATAATGGACTTGACTCTTGTCTGCCTGCAAAAACTTCTATCTTCACCTGATCGTGACAAGCTATTGTCAGATTTTTTTGATTTGACGTCATTTTTTTTAACTTGTTTTAAGACGAATACACATCTAGTATCTGGCAATGAATCAGCAGAGGCTCCACGACATAGCATATTTATATCTTTACAAACGTTTGTATTGCTACATTTACATAATTATCTTTGTAATGTTTCTATATAGTTATAAATACTTGAAGATTGTGTGTATATATACTGTCCAAACAGTGGTGTACCGGTACCAGTCCATGAGACATTTGTTACCAGGCCGCACAAAAGAAAAAAACGATTTTCTATTTATTATTACTGCTGTTACAAATGTGTTTAATTTAGAAAAAGAAAGTTGATTTCCTCCTTTCTTCCTGAAATAACTTGACCAGTGAAAATGAGTAAAACACAAACTTCCAAACATGCTTACACATTGTCACAAAGTCTCTAAAAGCTAGGAGACACGCACATACAGAACACCATCGTCGGCATACAATCAAACATACATCGATGCAAATACACAAACATCTTGTTTTAACCAGTCCAGACCGTTGTCTGATTCAGCGTCAAGTAAGTAATGTAGAGCGCTTTTCTAGACCAGGGTCACAAAGCGCTTAAAAAATCAAAACAATACCCAATAAAATATATGCTTAAAAAGTCAAGACACCACTGAGACAAACACAGGAGTCTCAGAGTCTCTGATGGAAGGTCTGACCATGAATAGATCTGAAAGTAAGAACCAGAATTTTAAAGTTGATCCTGAAAGAAACTGGAAGCCAGTGAAGAGTTTTAAGGATCGGAGAAATGTGAGTTCTTCTACTAGAGCGGGTCAGAATTCTCGTTGAAGGCGCGACAGCTCCTTCTTGTTAAGACAGACTTAATATCTTATTCTCTCACAGAGAATATGTGACATCTTAACCTAACCACATGTTTATTTTTAATTATTCTGTCATTTTAAATCGCTTTTCAATTAAATTTCATTAAATATCTTTTTCCCTTTATTTCATTTTCTTCTCTACTAAATACAAAAGAACTTAGTTGAAGAAAATGATTTGTTGGTTGCCTGGTAACGGATGAATAACCGATGAATAACTCTGCTGCTGCTGTTGTTTCTCGGGTCAACCTCCAGACTTGTCATAATACATGCCGCTGACCTAAAGTTGACATCGTTCGTCAGCGTCTCAAGGTCGTCTTGAAAAACCCGTTCGGTAAAAGATGAAGATCCTTGATCTGCTGTCAGCGACCACACTAGTTCGAGTCCCTGAAACGTCCCTCTGGGAAATGAAAGCCTTGTTTTTTCTGAATCTACCAAACCCTGAAGGATTTTCAAGGTTTCGGGTGAACTCGGAACTTCAAATGAACAAATTACAAATCCTTCCCGTTTCTCAAGCAAAAACGGTCGGTTCCGCATTTTCTATACATGTGAAGTCAAGTG
This sequence comes from Callionymus lyra, assembly GCF_982586985.1. Classification (NCBI taxonomy): domain Eukaryota; kingdom Metazoa; phylum Chordata; class Actinopteri; order Syngnathiformes; family Callionymidae; genus Callionymus; species Callionymus lyra. The sequence continues at coordinate 11,183,017 of NC_141832.1, read as the reverse complement.
AATGTTTTAATAAGCTAATGCTAATGACCTGCTTTGTTCCCAAGTTTTATAAAATCATCAGTTTAACACACTGGAGTTGAACGCCATCAATTATTCACCAGGACTTTCTAGGAGATTTTATTCATGCAGTTTGAGCGACGACGCGGAATGTTGACGACCTAAAAAAAAAGGTCGTCTGCGTTTTCACTCGTGACCACGTTAATTATTGAGACGCATAAACTGCCGTTGAAAATCTTTGTCAGAATTGGGGCATAACAAGGCAGAGGGAAGTGGCGCCGTTAATTCATATTTAATACCTAGTTTCTGCATGCAGGAGTGAAGTCTGGTCTCCAAAAGCAGAACTCTCTGGCGCAGCTCCTCGTAGTCGTACGCCCCCATCTCCTCCTGGATGGCCATCAGCACCAGCGACAGATTCCGAACTTCCTCTCGGAGACGCGTGATCATCTTGGCGTCGGTCTTGTACTGTTCGAGCACGGGCAGCAGGGGGAGCAGCTGGGTGACTTTCTCCTTCAGCTCCTGAGGCGATAATAAAAGAGAATTCGATAATCGGATGAGGCAAACTTCATCATCCCGAAACCACGACGGCGTTAAGTGAAATATTGTCCGCACACCTGCGGTTCAGAGTCTGCAGGCGGAGGTTACGTTACGGTAAATCACACGCTCTTGCTGGCATTTCATCGCGACCCGTCCGCTTTGGGTTCAGCGTTTAATCTGGACGACGAGCTAACTTTTTAAATGTCACTCCTGCCAAATGGACTGATCGTCTCGGCAAAAGTTAGGGGTCCAGTCCGGAATGCTAGATGGAGGTTTACAAGTTTTGGAGGAGACCTTAAAGAGGGGAACTAATGTCTGGACGTGAGTGAATGTCCCGGCTTGATCTTGACCCTGATCTTTCAATTATTTGTGAATTTGTTGCCAAAAAAAGAACAAATTAAACTTTGGGGGGAACTTATTTTTTAGGTTCTTGTTTGATGAGCTCATCCTAGTGATCCTTGGACAAATATTTGAGTTTTTATGTTGCATTTGTTCACAAGGATTGCAAGTTGTGTCTGAAAAAAGTGTCTTACAAAGGATGAACAAGGTGTTGAACTGTATTTATTTAAAACTTTTTTTAATCTATTTTACTTTTTTTTTTTTTAGAAAGATAAACTTTATTAATCCCTCTGGTGATCTACTTTGGGAAAATTTTGTCCAGTTCACAGCAGACGATAGCTTCATTAAAAAAAGAAGAAGAACAAAGTTCAAAGGATGACAAAGTGCAAATATTAAGAACATGGATCCAAAGGAAATGACACATCCTAGTATTGTTTTGATTATTTAAGCGCTTTGTGACCCTGGTCTGTAAAAGAGCTATATAAATACAAATTACTTACTTACTTATTTCACTCCGCAAACTAAGAATTATAAAGTCTATAAGTACATTGTATATATAATAAAAGTTTATTATTATTGTGTTATGATTATAATTATATATATATTTTTTTTTTACTAAATGACACATTTTAATAAAAATGTTTTGTGGAAATGTTTCTTTATTCCTTTAACAAAATATCTTCCCTAATTATTAGCCATATACTGTATATAGTATTTAAAGGTTGTAATTTGGTTAATAATTCACAACCTGATTTTTTTTTTTGTTGTATTTCAGAACATGAACCATCTAAAGTCCCTAATCCTTGAACTGGAAACGCCAATCGTCAGATTCAGGTATTTAAGAAAACTTTAATTCATATTCACACAAACACTAGAAGTCACCCCAAAAGTTTTTCTTATCTGAATTATCAGAGTTTGTTGGAGTAAAGCGTAACCCATGTATTTATATCTAGCAAAACCAAATGAGGCTTTACCTACAGACCAGACACTTCTGGTCCTTATCCACTAGCCCTGCTCTACTCGCCTACACCTTGAGTTGTGTTTTTAACCAGTTTTATAACGTTGAAGAAGTTACTTCTCGGTTCTGGTTCCAAGCGAGCCGGGCCGGCACCAAAAAGTTGGCACCCGACCGACTGTCGGCACTGATTGGTCGGAGAGTGAGTCTCCAACATGGTAAACAAACCCACCATTTTTTAAAAACGAGTCGTAACAAATTGTACGGTATGTTGGTCTAAAGAAAGTTGTTCAGTTGTTCGTGGGCAAGGTCCAGACCTTTTCCTATTTTTTTGGTTTAAATACCCCTCCAATTTTCACAGGCTATCGCTAGTACGTAGCGGGTCCAAACCTCAAAAAACGGTTCAATACTGAGAGCATCTCAACAAGTCTAAACACATACTTTAACTAAATGAAAGACACCCACAGAATATAAAGGATATACAGACAGTATTTTACTTTTGTCTTGTCTTGCAATGCATCTTGGGAAACCTCGCTTTGAAAACGTATTTTATTGAACCAAGTTCATTATTTAACCTAAACTTACAAGCAACTCATTAAAAAAAAGTTGTAAACAATTTGACAAAAACCCAACTTGGGTGATTGCCTCTTGGCTCAGCTCATACGGTTGTATTTAAAAGGAGTTGCCGATCCAGCGTAAACCAATTCCAGGTCTTGGCCTGAAGGTGCAACTTCGTACTCAAGATATGTAAGTATGTTAGTATTTTTCTCTGCTCTGTCTGCACCTTGACGATGAGTTTTGCTCAAATACAGCCTGACGTGGGAAGAAGGTAGAACGTAATTAGACTTCACAAATATACACGGAGCACACGGATCATTGTCGCGTCGCTAATCATCTCGGCAAACAAAAACGTGTCATTAGCCTCATCATGCTGTGAGCGTTTGAGGTGATTAAATATTTGGCTTCAATCGCCGTGTGACTCACTCGAGTTTTGGGCGGCGGCGGCGTGGAGAGCAGACGTCTCCTCTGAGAAATTTGTGTATCAATAAAGCCTCGCCGCCACAGGAGGGGCTATTTCCCCCCTTGTTAAGGTTTATCGTAAATCTGGTGATGGAGCAGCTCTCAGCCCCGCGGCGTCACATCATAAATCTCATTTTCCCCTTTTCAAGCAGCGAAAATTTGGTCCCGTTAATCTCCCACGCTGGGCCATCGGCATCTTTGAGCCGCACGCATTCATCAGTCAACCTGCTCGGGTCAAATTTGTTGTTCTATTTAAAAAAAAAAAAAAAAAGCATAGTCAGCAATCCTTCATCGGAATAGTCTGATTAATCCCGATGTTTTAATCACCGCCACGCTTCGGCTAATTTCATAAACATCTCCTTCTGCGGAATGGCTTTCATAAAACATGCCGGCGGCGTCCGCTCGGCTATTCATGTCTGTCCCCCGGTGCTGATGCGAGGGTCCCGAAGGGTAAAGGGGATGAATGGGGGGCTTCGTGTTTATCGCGGGATCTTTTAATCAAACTGCTTCACGGCCCATCGGGGAACAATGGGCTCGACAATATCTATATATGACAATATCTTCTCAAGATCGGGGGGTGAAGATAAACGTTCTCGTCCGTCATAATGACTTCTTCCAATGAAAGTTCTCACCTGAAAACCTTTCGGATTCAAGGTCCGGGGGTTTTCCGACGCCACCTTCAGCTTCCCGTCCACCACCTTCATGAGCCCCTCGGTGTTCCGGACGTACTGCAGGTCCCGGGAGGTCCTCAGGTCCAGCACCTCCATGGACTGGCTGATGTTCTGCACCTGTGACGGAAACAATAAGACGCCTCTTTTTGAGGATTTGGTTCCACAATCCAATCTTCCCGCACATTGTCTCTCCGTTGTTCCTTCGCAGAGAATTGATTTAGCAATTTATCGAAGCATTCGGATGACGGAGCGGGTCTCGGGACGCCGTGATGGATCGTTTAACGGAGTCATGCGAGCGCCGCTGTTTCGCTTCGATTGTGCTCTTGTTGTGCGAGCGCGAGGAGAGAGAGTCGTTGTCATTAGACCCGATGGATCCGCAGCAGAGCAATTAATTTGGATGAAAGTGGTGTTTTCGTTGCGATGATCAGCGTTGTGCGTGGACCGTGGGATATGCGTCAAAAATGGATCCGAATCTCACAAATGAAACCCGTTGAAGTTGTATATCAAACGTGCGTGATTGTGACCTTGAAACCTTAACTCAGAATGATGGCGTTTGGTAGTAAAATATCATATTTTCATAGGATTTTTAGACCTTTTGTCAGATCTTTGACGTACAGCTAGCTGCCAAATAGCCGTAGCATGATACATACACATTAATGATACTTGGTCTACGATAGCATCACGATATACGACAACATTGCGATATGTTGCAGAATTCGTTTTAGTCAGCAAAAGAAATACACAATTTTACTCAAAGGTCAAATGAATTCAAAACTATTTGATTGAAAGACAAACAAAAGTTTTTGGCCACCATCTACCATAGTGGAGATTCAGTGGTTTCTGAAATTCAACTCTGCAAAAATAAAAATTCAATTAAATTGAGGAAGTACATTTATAATAGAAGATAAAAGTACTATTATATATGAAGTTCGAGGTACTGTCAATTATTTGCACTATTTTCATCTCTTGTTACAGTTAATAATAACAAGTAATACAATGTTATTAATAAACAGAAAATGTACTCTCATCTCATATCTTATCCATTCTTTGTACATGGTGGTCATTTTTATGATATATATATATATACCTTGTATATATTTAAGTACCTTTCATTACTTTCTGTCCTTTTGTTTGATTTCGCACCAAATACTTCCTGTAAAGTCTCTTATTTTTTAAAAATCCTGATGTGTTTATTTCTTCAGTGATGCTTACATTTTGTTCTTTTTTTTGTAATTATATTGATCTAATTTTAAGTATTTTTTAATTTAATCTTTTCTTTTTGGGCGCACGGTGGCGGAATGGCCTCACAGCAGGAATGTTGCCGGTTTGCTTCCAGGTCGGGGAGGAGCAAATTAGTGACCTTTTCTGTGTGGCGTCCTGTCCAGGGTGTCCCCCGCCTCTCGCCTGAAGAAACTGGGATACGCTCCAGCACACCCTGTAACCTCCATAAGGGATTCAGCGGTATAGAAAATAAATGAATGAATTATATTTCCTTTTTATATTTAGCATCTTGGTCTAATAATAACAATCAATAACAATCCATTATAACTAATTTTTATCCATGAATAATACTTTTGGATCATCTTGCATCACGCCTGATCGTATTTGAACGATTGACGTCTCCAACTTTTTGTTCTCCTTCTTAACCAGTACATTCTTACTTTAATTTTTATTTTATTATGATCTCCAAGTACGGAGCCCAGACTCTGTGTAGCTCATGGCTAAAGCACCTGGTTCTGAATCCCCCAAAACCTTCGGGTTCAGCCCCCGACTTGTGTTGTGATCTTTACGATATTTATTGTATATATTATTGCGACATTATTTTGAGGAATAACTCAACCTTTTAACCTAAAAAGAAGGAGCTACACAAGTTAATAAATAAAACTCTGCAGCGAGAATTCTGAGCCGCTCTAGTAGAAGAACTCACATTTCCTCGCTCCTTAAAACTTTTTCTTAATTTTCTAGGACTCCTGTGTTTGCCTCTATGTTGTCTTAGAGTTTTTAAATTTGCAGGTATTTTTAAATGTTTTATTGCTTTTGATAGTTCAAGCTCTTTGTGACCTTGGAGTATTAAATATTATTTATATTATATATTAGACTTTGTATTTCTTCTAGACTTAATTTCTTTTTTCACCATGTCACGTCTGGGGCTCCGTACCAACGGAATATAAAGATAAATACACAAACTAACAACAAAAGGTACTATCTTCTCCCAATATTTAACTTTAAATAAGGACAATATCTTCTGCTGGCGCGAGATAAACTATTACATTTTGCGCTACATTCACGGACGACAACGAGCTCGTCTCCAGCTCCACTTGCCTCAGAAACGGCGATATAGAAAAGAAGAGAATAATCTATTTTTGGAGTCCACAGTAAACGAGGACGGTGTTTTAAACATTTAGCTTCACGGAAACATCTTCTAGCAAACACATGGCGCTCACGCCCACTCCGGCGCTGCATAACCAGCCCACAGTTCCATCAACGCCCTCATCATCTCCCGCACGACACGTTCAACGGCCCAGAAATCACTAAACATTGACTCACGTTTCATCAGCTGCTTTTAGGAAGGGTTTGAGTCCAGCTTTTTTTTTTTTTTTTTCGGCTCAATATGAAAACAAGAAACATCTCAAAAGGTCATACTTTGGCACCGAGTCTTGTTTTGCAGCAAATGCCAAGCTCTGCGACAGCCCACTCCATTACCGCGAGGGACCCTTCGGCGCCGGCCCGGAGATCTGGTGACAAAAACAAGGACCTGGAACCTGGAAGCGCATTTGTTTCTTTTACGACTCGACCCCCACCGTGTGGGGTCACGCGAGAGGAAGCGGAGGTTTGGCATTTTTGGTCCGTCGTCGGGAAACGCGAGCTGTTGTGACAGCGGCGACGGATCTGTCGGGAAGAGGAGCCTCCGTCAAACTGTTCCTCTTAACAGAACCTGTCCATGCGCCCCGACTCCGGCTCGCTCCGGAACGCGTCTTGACTCTCGCCTTTCACGAGTGTCACCGAGACCCTGTTTTCACGCTGAGACGCTGAATTCACTTGCATCAGAATCTGTTTCGTTCAAAAGAGATTGAAATGGAAAAGGATTTGAGCAACATTCTTGCACCAATTTCGGAATGTTTTTTTATGTTGGAAAAATCAATGTTGCCTTCATTTGAACCTCAGTTTTTAATTAGATTCTTGGAGTTAAACTAAGTTTTAATTGATCTTGAACTTCTATTTTATCATCAGTATATGTCTGTTTGTACAAAACTCTCTTTTCATTGATATATTTACATTAGAAAATGTGCTTAAGCCCCGCCCACTGAAAACACTTCCTGCTTGACCAATCACAGCGGAGTGGGTGTGGTTAATGGTAAACAATATTTAATATCTTGTTTACCATTAACCACACCCACTCCGCTGTGATTGGTCAAGCACAGGGTTTTTTTGTTACTGCGCATAATCAATCCTGGATGTTTCCACTTCCAAAGGACTTGTGTTATATATATATATATATATATATATATATATATATATATATATATATATATAATATTGTAACATTGTCAGTTCAATTCGATGTAATATTGTAATATTTTTTAATTCAATTCCATGTAATATTGTAATATTTAGAGTTTAATTCCATGTAATATTGTCATATTTAGAGTTTAAGTACATGTAATATTGTAATATTGAGAGTTTAATTACAGGTAATATTGTAATATTTTGAGTTTAAGTACATGTAATATTGCAATATGTTGACCTTAATTTCATGTAATATTGCAATATGTTGACCATAATTTCATGTATTATTGTAATTGAGAGTTTAATTCAATACAATAGTGTAATATTTTGAGTTTCTGGATGTTTCCACTTCCAAAGGACTTGTTATATAAACAAAGTGGGGTATGATTACAGATGACAGATGGCCAATATTGCGTCATAATGGACTCTGCCTTCCTAACCTCTTGTTTTGCCCAGATTTCCGACTCATGATGAGGGACTTATTGCATCTAGTAGACGAAGACTTCAGCTTAATACATGTATATATTTAAATTACAATTATTTTTAAATCTTTTTTAAAGAAGGGTTTCCAGATTTTCCAACCTTTTTAAGAAGCCCAAAATAAATGCAAACATTAACAATCTGGCAACACCTTTTTTGAACATAAAGGAGAGCTTAAGTTAGTGTTGGAGTGAGACTGTTGGTGAGATGCCTTCATGGACCATGAGGTTTGCTGATGATACAGTGATTTTTAGCCCAGAAAAAGAGAGAGATGAGGAAATAATTTAAGAAGTAAAGAATGAAAGTCTATTTGTCAAGATGCGGAAGGAAACCCAGGAGCAGAAAGTGTCTGTTCGTCAAAACTTGACAGTTTTATCAGGAGCAGGCAGAGGATCGTCACAGTTAGTCCAGGAATATACAGCAAACAGGTACGATATCCAAACAACAGGTCAAGGTCACAGGCAGGCAGAAAGACGAGAAAACATACCAGGGTCAAAACCAGGATGGAAAAACAAACTTGAATCGGGAATTTATAACATGAAACACGAACTAGACAAACACGGGACAGAGAGTGTGACGAACTGACAAAGACTGAGGGAGAGTGAGTAGAATAAGATGCTGCCAGCAATCAGTGGCAGCTGTGGAGCAGAAGAACACAAGACAGGTGAAGAGAATAACTAATCAGCAGGAGAACACAAGACAGGTGAAGATAATAACTAATCAGCAGGAGAACACAAGACCAGGTGAAGACAATAACTAATCAGCAGAAGAACACAAGACCAGGTGAAGACAATAACTAATCAGCAGAAGAACACAAGACAGGTGAAGACAATAACTAATCAGCAGGAGAACACAAGACCAGGTGAAGACAATAACTAATCAGCAGGAGAACACAAGACCAGGTGAAGACAATAACTAATCAGCAGGAGAACACAAGACCAGGTGAAGACAATAACTAATCAGCAGAAGAACACAAGACAGGTGAAGACAATAACTAATCAGCAGGAGAACACAAGACCAGGTGAAGATAATAACTAATCAGCAGAAGAACACAAGACAGGTGAAGACAATAACTAATCAGCAGGAGAACACAAGACCAGGTGAAGACAATAACTAATCATTAGGAGAACACAAGACCAGGTGAAGATAATAACTAATCATTAGGAGAACACAAGACCAGGTGAAGATAATAACTAATCAGCAGGAGAACACAAGACCAGGTGAAGATAATAACTAATCATTAGGAGAACACAAGACAGGTGAAGATAATAACTAATCAGCAGGAGAACACAAGACCAGGTGAAGATAATAACTAATCATTAGGAGAACACAAGACCAGGTGAAGATAATAACTAATCATTAGGAGAACACAAGACCAGGTGAAGATAATAACTAATCAGCAGGAGAACACAAGACCAGGTGAAGATAATAACTAATCAGCAGGAGAACACAAGACCAGGTGAAGATAATAACTAATCAGCAGGAGAACACAAGACCAGGTGAAGACAATAACTAATCAGCAGGAGAACACAAGACCAGGTGAAGACAATAACTAATCAGCAGGAGAACACAAGACCAGGTGAAGACAATAACTAATCAGCAGGAGAACACAAGACCAGGTGAAGACAATAACTAATCAGCAGGAGAACACAAGACAGGTGAAGACAATAACTAATCAGCAGGAGAACACAAGACCAGGTGAAGATAATAACTAACCAGCAGGAGAACACAAGACCATGTGGAGATAATAACTAATCAGCAGGAGAACACAAGACCAGGTGGAGATAATAACTAATCAGCAGGAGAACACAAGACAGGTGAAGACAATAACTAATCAGCAGGAGAACACATGATCATGTGAAGACAATAACTAATCAGCAGGAGAACACAAGACCAGGTGAAGACAATAACTAATCAGCAGGAGAACACATGATCATGTGAAGACAATAACTAATCAGCAGGAGAACACAAGACCAGGTGAAGACAATAACTAATCAGCAGGAGAACACAAGACCAGGTGAAGACAATAACTAATCAGCAGGAGAACACAAGACCAGGTGAAGACAATAACTAATCAGCAGGAGAACACAAGACATGTGAAGACAATAACTAATCAGCAGGAGAACACAAGACCAGGTGAAGACAATAACTAATCAGCAGGAGAACACAAGACCAGGTGAAGACAATAACTAATCAGCAGGAGAACACAAGACCAGGTGGAGATAATAACTAATCAGCAGGAGAACACAAGACAGGTGAAGACAATAACTAATCAGCAGGAGAACACAAGACCAGGTGAAGACAATAACTAATCAGCAGGAGAACACAAGACCAGGTGAAGACAATAATTAATCAGCAGGAGAACACAAGACCAGGTGAAGATAATAACTAATCAGCAGGAGAACACAAGACCAGGTGAAGATAATAACTAATCATCAGGAGAACACAAGACCAGGTGAAGATAATAACTAATCAGCAGGAGAACACAAGACCAGGTGAAGATAATAACTAATCAGCAGGAGAACACAAGACCAGGTGAAGACAATAACTAATCAGCAGGAGAACACAAGACCAGGTGAAGATAATAACTAATCAGCAGGAGAACACAAGACCAGGTGAAGATAATAACTAATCAGCAGGAGAACACAAGACCAGGTGAAGACAATAACTAATCAGCAGGAGAACACAAGACAGGTGGAGATAATAACTAATCAGCAGGAGAACACAAGACAGGTGAAGACAATAACTAATCAGCAGGAGAACACAAGACCAGGTGAAGACAATAACTAATCAGCAGGAGAACACAAGACCAGGTGAAGATAATAACTAATCAGCAGGAGAACACAAGACCAGGTGAAGATAATAACTAATCAGCAGGAGAACACAAGACCAGGTGAAGACAATAACTAATCAGCAGGAGAACACAAGACAGGTGGAGATAATAACTAATCAGCAGGAGAACACAAGACAGGTGAAGACAATAACTAATCAGCAGGAGAACACAAGACCAGGTGAAGACAATAACTAATCATCAGGAGAACACAAGACAGGTGGAGATAATAACTAATCAGCAGGAGAACAAAAGACAGGTGGAGATAATAACTAATCAGCAGGAGAACACAAGACAGGTGAAGACAATAACTAATCAGCAGGAGAACACAAGACAGGTGGAGATAATAACTAATCAGCAGGAGAACACAAGACCAGGTGAAGATAATAACTAATCAGCAGGAGAACACAAGACCAGGTGGAGATAATAACTAATCAGCAGGAGAACACAAGACAGGTGAAGACAATAACTAATCAGCAGGAGAACACAAGACCAGGTGAAGACAATAACTAATCAGCAGGAGAACACAAGACCAGGTGAAGACAATAACAATCAGCAGGAGAACACAAGACCAGGTGAAGACAATAACTAATCAGCAGGAGAACACAATACAGGTGAAGACAATAACAATCAGCAGGAGAACACAAGACCAGGTGAAGACAATAACTAATCAGCAGGAGAACACAAGACCAGGTGAAGACAATAACTAATCAGCAGGAGAACACAAGACCAGGGGAAGACAATAACTAATCAGCAGGAGAACACAAGACCAGGTGAAGACAATAACTAATCAGCAGGAGAACACAAGACCAGGTGAAGCGATAACTAATCAGCAGGAGAACACAAGACCAGGTGAAGACAATAACTATCAGCAGGAGAACACAAGACCAGGTGAAGATAATAACTAATCAGCAGGAGAACACAAGACCAGGTGAAGACAATAATTAATCAGCAGGAGAACACAAGACAGGTGAAGACAATAACTAATCAGCAGGAGAACACAAGACCAGGTGAAGACAATAACTAATCAGCAGGAGAACACAAGACCAGGTGAAGATAATAACTAATCAGCAGGAGAACACAAGACCAGGTGAAGACAATAACTAATCAGCAGGAGAACACAAGACCAGGGGAAGACAATAACAATCAGCAGGAGAACACAAGACCAGGTGAAGACAATAATTAATCAGCAGGAGAACACAAGACAGGTGAAGACAATAACTAATCAGCAGGAGAACACAAGATAGGTGAAGACAATAACTAATCAGCAGGAGAACACAAGACCAGGTGAAGATAATAACTAATCAGCAGGAGAACACAAGACCAGGGGAAGACAATAACAATCTGCAGGAGAACACAAGACCAGGTGAAGACAATAACAATCAGCAGGAGAACACAAGACAGGTGAAGAGAATAACTAATCAGCAGGAGAACACAAGACCAGGTGAAGACAATAACAATCAGCAGGAGAACACAAGACCAGGTGGAGATAATAACTAATCAGCAGGAGAACACAAGACAGGTGGAGATAATAACTAATCAGCAGGAGAACACAAGACAGGTGAAGACAATAACTAATCAGCAGGAGAACACAAGACCAGGTGAAGACAATAACTAATCAGCAGGAGAACACAAGACCAGGTGAAGATAATAACTAATCAGCAGGAGAACACAAGACCAGGTGAAGACAATAACTAATCAGCAGGAGAACACAAGACCAGGTGAAGATAATAACTAATCAGCAGGAGAACACAAGACAGGTGAAGACAATAACTAATCAGCAGGTTAAGGGATCGCAAAGGAAACTCACAGGCACAGAAGGGAGCAGGTTTCAAAATAAAAACAGGAAACACCAAGAAAGACACACGAGACATAACACTATTAAAGCAAGACAGAATCGTTGTTGGATCAGTTGTGGGAAATTTCCTCAGGGGCCACATTTTATAAGCACATGTGGCCCTCAGGCCATTCCTCGACCAAAATCCTAATGTTCTTCAAAGACGTATTTTCTGCGTTTTTTTTCATCTGAAGTTGAACCAGTTGCACGGTTTGAATCCTCGCGTCCGTCGACTTCTGCTGCAATAACGACCACACTTCCCTGCGAAGAGGTCAGACATGGGAACCATTGAACCCAAGAAGGAGCTTAAAATAGCACGAAGGCCAGACTGAGAATCTCCTCAAGGCGTCTCCACGATGTCGTGAGCTCAGAGGAGCAGAAGAAATGTTGCTCTCTTTGTTCTCACCAGAACCTTCCTTCACCAGCGACCTGGAAATATTTCCATTATCAGACGTTTCAAAAACTTCCTGCAGCTCGGAAACATTAAAAAAATATACTGTATATATCCTGCATTTGTTGAGTTAAAAATGCTGAGTCGTTATTTTTGTTAAAAACGCTGACCCGACAACACAAAAGGAAATAAAAGCGTTGATTTAATGCGGCCATTTATATGAAAACTCCTAAAGAAAGTATGATCACGTAACTAAACAGCTTGTTGTTGTTATTTCCTGTTTTGACACCTATTTTGCAAAAGCAAATCAAAAATCAATTTTAGTTATTTTTCTTCCTCTTTTGTCTGGGTTCGTATTTTGCGGCGATGTTTATTTAAACTTTCGTCCGAAGCCTTTTTTCCGTCAGAAAATAAAGAAAAATAAGTTTGATGGAAGCAAATAAAGGACATTAAAACTTAATAGAATTTGCTTTGATTATATAAAGAGTAAATAAAAAAATAAAAAACATCCTTTTTCTTGAATTTCGCATTAAAATATGATTATTTAATACCATTGATAGCATTAATCCAATGATAAAAGGAAGAAATAAAATAAAATAAATACAAATAAATGGATGACGTTGAACCAATCAGATCTTGAGGAATTACAAGAATAAAACACAAGTAAAATATAGTTTTTAATCTTCTTTTAAAGGCAAAATGTCTTTGTTATTGTCTTTTTATGTTACTTTTAAACCACAATATTGTTTGATAAACCAGTAAAAATCTGGTTGATTTTATGGATCAATGACGTTGTTGTCAAACGAGGATTTAATGTTTGGTTGCTGCTCTGGTTTATGTGCAATATTCTGGATAAATGCAGCTTCAGTGAATATTTACATCCCTTGTATGTCTAGTTTATTGAACGATATATTACACTGTAGACACAAACCTCTCCGGTATGACAAATAGTACAGGTTTGTTGTCAGTATTTGTGAAAGCATTTATATTTATGAGTGACGTGTTATTTATAGCTATTTTCTCTGATAATTCAGCAGCCAGAGCGCTTTACACAAGTCATGCCTTCACCCATTCAATCACTCACTGATGGCAGTAGGCTGTGACGCAGCGCTCCAGCTCAACCATCAGGAGCAACCGTGGAAAAGTGTCTTTCTCTGAAGTTTTTTTTTGGATTAATATTAATTACATATTCAAGTAGAACATCAAGGGGGCAGCGGTCTCAGCAAGAAAGCCGAGAGTTCTCTCTACCCTGGAACTTTATTTTTATAACAACCACTATCATAGTTACTCACCTTTTACACTCGTTTTTTTTTCACTCATCATCAACGTTCTTCCCTATTTCTTGACCCAAACCAATCAGATCGTCCCTCTTCAGACTGAGAACTATGATGTCCGAGTTAGGAGACAATTAAGACCACTTCATTTAGGCTTCAAGATTCTCGAAAGAAAGAAATTGTAGCGAAAAAGCTGTTGCTTAATCGAAAAAATGTATTTTGATGGAAAACTGATGAATGTGCAGTAAAACCAGTTTAATTTTGGGTTTAATTCAGTGTAATATTGTAATATTTTGAGTTTAATTCAGTTTAATATTGCAATATTGAGAGTTTTATTCCATATAATAGTGTAATATTTTGAGTTTAATTCCATTTAATATTGTAATATTGAGAGTTTAATTCCAGGTAATATTGTAATATTTTTAATTAAATTCCATATAATATTGTAATATTTAGAGTTAAATTCCATGTAATATTGTATTATTTAGAGTTTGATTCCATGTAATAGTGTAATATTTTGAGTTTAATTCCATGTTATATTGTAATATTGAGAGTTTAATTCCATATAATATTGTAATATGTTTAATTCAATTCCATATAATATTGTAATATGTTTAATTCAATTCCATATCATATAGTAATATTTTGAGTTTAATTCAATGTAATATTGTAATAATTTTAATTTAATTCCATATAATATTGTAATATTTAGAGTTGAATTCCATGTAATATTGTAACATTGTCAGTTCAATTCCATGTAATATTGTAACATTTAGAGTTTAATTCCATGTAATATTGTAATATTTAGAGTTTAATTCCATGTAATATTGTCATATTTAGAGTTTAATTCCATGTAATATTGTAATATTTTGAGTTAAATTACATGTAATATTGCAATATGTTGACCTTAATTTCATGTATTATTGTAATTGAGAGTTTAATTCAATATAATAGTGTAATATTTTGAGTTTAATTCCAAGTGTTATTGTAATATTTTCAGTTTAATTCCATGTGATATTGTAATATTTTGAGTTTAATTGTAATATTCAGCACAGATATATCTGTGTAGTGTGTATATATGATGATGAATACTTCAGTTTCTCTCGTTATATTCCACATGTTGCTGCGACTAGAACTTGTTTCTGGTGAAAGAAGCGCCTGAAGGAGCAGAGGGTGTCGGGAGACAAACTTCTCCCAGAATGCAGTGGGTGAACATCATTGATCCGTCAGATACAGATCCAGCTCCGCAGTTTACTGGCTCTCAAAGAAAAAAGCTCCTGCTTTTTTCATCTCCTCCCTCTTTCAGTCATTCATGGAAAAATACATATTAAAGAAAAGATCAACCAGCAGAGACGACAACAAACCGGTGTTTTCTTCTGAAGGTGTTTGTCGTGAAGCTTCGCTGATGCAACTATCAAGCGCTCATTCATTTCCCATGAGCCCCAGTGTTTGTCAGCAGCTGCCAATCACTTTACAATGGATTTTGTCAGGTTTAACCATTGAATTAAAAAAAAAAACATATTCTTTTTCAAGCTCAACGTAAAGTTCTTACAGAGAAGAAGTCATTGTGTTTTTTTAAGTCAGAGAGTCAAGCTTAAAAAAAAATTATTAGTCGTTTTAAATGCCTTATTAATTCAAGGCTATGTTTGTGTCTTTATTGAATACATTTTTGTTACACATATTGACAACAGATCAGTGAAGTATCATTTCCTGTAAGTTATTTTTTATTAACTTCAATTAGACGTGTTTTCTTTTTCTACTTTTCTTTAACATGAATCATTTAATCTGTTCTCGGATGTTGTTCCTCTTTTTAAAGCAGTAATAAGTAGATTTTTTTAGTAGATAGTTTTATTTTGAAGGTCGTGAATGTAACTCTACAGAAGTCTCATATTTTTGTTTGTTCTTTTAAAGCAGTAACATTTTAACAAAAAGTTTCCTGTAATGATATTATTTTTATTTTGATGTATTTAACTTTACTACAGTGTTTCAGTGCCGTGTACAGTACTACAAAACTTGAAATGACAAACTCCTTATTTTCAAAATAAGACACGGCAAGTCATGGCATGAAACCAGAAACTTGCCTAGTGTGGCTTTAAAAACCTTTTAAATTCACTTTAAATGTATTACAATTCATAAAAATACACATTATTAAAAACAAGTCCCATTTTTAAATGTTCATGTTATTAAAATCCTTGAAATTTTGAAATTTGACGGTACATAAACTTGCTGTAGCTTTAAAATAAGTTAAGTTAAGTCAAATAAGAATGAAATAAGCCATAGAACTAGTGATCATTGTGTGACTGCTGAAGGCATCGACACTATTGACTCTTTCTCTTCTGACCCAAACTTTGTTACACTTCTCCTCCTTTACATTTCATCTGATTTGAACCGTTCAAACTTTTAATCAATACAGCTCGTTCCCGAAAAATCAGGCCATGTTCTATCTTTCTTTTATCTCTTCTTCTCTTTCTTCTATTTCTCAATTTCTACCCTTTTTTCTCCATTCACTAGAATGATTGAACTCCTCAACTCATGTTTCAACTCCTTCCACTTTGACCTTCAGGTACTTTAATCTACTCACTACTAGATACTTCATTCAACTTTTGTCTACTTACTACTACTAATACTATTACTACTTCTACTACCTTTACTACTACTAAACATTCTACTACTACTTCTAATACTTCTAATTCTACTACTACTTATTCAAATTCTACTACTTTTAGTAATTCTAATTCTACTACTACTTCCACTACTTATTCTACTTCTACAACTATTAATAATTCTACTACTACTTCTAATACTTCTAATTCTACTACTAATTCTTCTACTTCCACCAAAGAAATCTACTGCTAATTCTACTACTACGTATTCTTCTACTACTACTACTTATAATTATTCTACTACTTCTAACTCTACTACTACTTCTGCTACTAATTTTACTTCTACAACTACTTCTCCCACTGAATCCATTACTTCTTCTACTACTACTTCTAAAACAAGATGTACTAGATCTTCTATGTATACCCATACTTCTACTAATTCTACTTTACTATTAATTCTACTACTTCTTCTACTCCTACTACTGCAAATTATACTAGTTCTAATTATTTACTTTAACTACAGCTACTTACTCTACTTATACTTATACTACTAATTCTACTACTTTTACTACAAAATCTACTACTTTTTTCTTCTCTTTCCTTTTCATTTTTTTTCTTCTTCGCTTTCTTTTCAGTTTCTATCAACTTTCACATTAGTCTTTCTCCCTTCTGCCATCACTTCAACGTTTCCTTTTTCTAACTTTTAATACCAAATACTAGTAAAATACTTTTTTAATACTTAAGTTAACAGATTTAGCAGGTTCAGCGTTCACACTGCCTTTCCTTCTGGTCATGCAATTCTTCTAGTTTGGCTTGAAATCCAATCAGTAGCTAAAGAGACGAGCCGAACCTTTCCGCATCAAATTCCGATGACACAAACATGCAAGCATGTTTTTGTAAAACCACGTTACGGGGGGGGGGAGGGTCTCACCTTCTCCATGAGTTGACGCAGCTGCCTGCTGCGAGGGTCTCGGTTACACATGTTCTGAGCGGGAGCGACCACGGTGCAGATGCACTTCCCGTCGGCGTCCTGGGCCGAGCTGTAGATCTGCCAGCCTTCCTCCGGGCTCGGGAACAGACCCTGCAGAGAAGAAGAAGAAGAAGAAGACGGGAAGATGTTTACTGGTCGCATGTTTGCTGACGTTAGAAAGAAAGTCTGGTCTTGCCAGCGGTAATAACACGCATCCCTGCCTTTTTTTATTGAACATTTCAAATCCAATACATTCATCTTGCGAGCGGAGAGGAAAAAAATATATATATTTCAGATCCTGAAACTCGTGCTCATTCTGTCACTATACGTTAGTAGGAGACTCGTAATCGCTCGCTCTCTTTTTCCTCTGCGTCGCCGTCAAACCTTTCTCTTCCTCAAAAGCAATCATTGGCTGTTTGGGCATTAACATCCCAGCAGAGAGAGGGACATTAACACAAGTAAATAGAAGCCATTAGAGGGAGATGGAGAGAGTGCAGGAGGTACTGGATGAACCTCTAACTGATGCTCCGGTGCCGGATCATGAAGTAAACAGCCTTTTTGTCTGAGACCTTTAACTTCCTCCACCTCCTTTATTTTCCTCGGCTTCATTAAAAATTAAGAGTCCGGGGGCGTCTTGAGGGAACCGTGATTTAACCCCTTTTTTTCCTACTGCTTCATCTGCCGCGAGACCTTTAAGAGGGAAAAAAAAAGTAGATGTACACCAAAGGAATCATCTTAAAACAAACACTAGGAGTTCGTCCCGAATATTTCCAAACGTCTGATGCACATCCTTCTAAATTATTAGGATTTATATACGTGAGAAAAGTGTAAAGTCACATTTCTATGTCGGTTAAACAATGTTTTTCATCTGTTGAATTAGAAAAATTGAATTTAAAAATTCACTTTCAGTGCATTATCGGCCGTGTTGAGAGTTTTTCTTGCCATGATAAATGGTATGTTTAACCCTTGTGTTATCTCAGGGTCAAGGTAACCCAAAAGGCCCGGAAACAAATGTGTTTTGGGGTATCCCTTGTGTTGTCTCTTCGGGTCACCTTGACCGCGATACATCCTGTTGTTGAATTCAAATTATTTTGGTTACTGACGTTTTCTCGAAATCCATTAGTAGCAATCTGAGACTAGACTTTGAGATCTAATCTCAGAGGTTCACGCAAACACATCGCAATGCACTGCAGGTTTTGAATTTATAATCTTTCTCTCCAAAGACTATACTTACATATTCATGGTTTTTACTGGTTGTCATTTCCTTGTATACGCGTTGGATTTTCCCTGACCTGAAGAAAATCTACATTTTGTTGAGAGCAGGAAGATTTAGCTTGATACTAGCATGAGCTAACAACTAGAGAAAATATTGTTACACTAGTTTTTTCATGATACAGTATCGGTTTTCATCAGCAATGTATCGTTTTTTTACTATAATTTATTTCTACTTTAGTTATTTAATAGTTTATATTTTACTACATTTTTATATTCAATTAAGATGCAAATATTCATTGATCATTTTTGTGTTGCAATCAAACCTCTAGCCACTAAATGACAGCAGTTATAACGTACACAACACAATCCAGTGAGATCTTGACGATGACTGAGGACGAGAGGATACAGTAGACTCCAGCAGCTTTTGAAGCTGATGTTTGGTCACTTTTTGGTTTGAAAACAAATAAAAGAAGTTACGACTTCGTCAAGAGACATGTGGTCTGTAAATTCTGAGTCATGTACTCAACAATACTACAAATATAGTATGCTGTATACATTATCAGTATCAAAGAAATAGTATCGTCGCCCCTGTATCGTGATATACGCAATAAAAGCAAATGCAATAGTCAATCCCAGATGGAAGCGAGATCTTCTTTGTAGTAATAACCAGTTTGATGCATTATTCTCACGCACCAACATTCAGGACTATAATAAAATTACATGATCCTGACCAAAAACTTTCTTTAAGTGCATACAAAATACATCCCATCATAACCTAGATTCAACAAGTCCCCTGAAAAGGTTCCTCCCCCAACAAGATGGTCCCGTATAGAGTTTCTAAGTTACTAATTTTCACGCGAGTAAACATCACCGAAACTAGCTAGTTAGTAATGTAACGTCAAATTTAAAAAAAGTATTGCATCGTGAATGCTTGAGTGCAGCCCTCTGCCAAACAGCTCGGCCCAAAAGTGATTCTTTTTTTATGATGCAGTACTTTGGTTGTATTGATTTGTTCTTATACCTCTTTATGCATCTGAAGTACTGTTAAAGAAAGTGTTCCTGTCTATAGGAAGAACCGCTCTTGTCTTCCTCTTGGGAGTTGGTGATGATTCCTCAAATTGTTCTTGGATCCAGATGGTAATTGAATCGCATAGTATCGTTGTCCTCGGCTTATCTAGGTTTGGGTCGGGGGGGCAGCAGCTTAAGCAGGGAGGTCCAGACTTTCCTCATCCACGCTGCATTGTCAAGCTCTTCCCCGGGGAACCCCAAGTCTCCCTGACCAGCTGGGAGACGTAGTCTCTACAGTGGGTCCTGGGTCTTCCCAGTGGTCTCCTACCTTCCTAGGCGACCAGTATGCCTAATGGCTCAGCTCTCTCTTCAGCACTAGGGATCGGTGAAGGGTCCACATAACTGCAGATACCGCCCAATCCTTCTGTGGATCTCCTGCTCAGTTGTTCCCTCACTCGTGAACAAGACCCCAAGATACTCTCCACTTGGGTCAGGATCTCATCCCCCCAACCCTGGAGAATGCTTCCAACCCTGTTTGAACTGAGAACCATGTCCTCAGATCTGGAGGTGCTGAACACCACTAAATGTAATTACCCCGTTTTTTTTTTCAAACATTTGTATCCGTCATCGAGTTATTCAGCTAAGAAGAAAACCCTCATTAAAGCTCTTTGACCATCATCATAGCTGGAAATAAAGGTTGCAGGAGCTCCACCTGTCAAGTCTTCTCCGCTTGAATCCTCAGTCTAGAAAAATAAATGTTTTTAGGTCAGTAGGAATTCATTCTTCAAGCCGCTGTATCGTCTGCGAGAAGGGCTCCTCTGAGACGCCTGTATCTCCAGAGACTTCAGAGTGTTTGGGATGACAAAGCTCCTCTTCTTATCTGTTGGCAAAACACTGGCTGCTTGTATCTACCATCTTTTTTTTTTTTTACCAAGACCATGTGCAGGAGCCTCCCTGGAATAGTGAGTTTTCCTCAGTTTTAAACTCCAGTTTTATGACAAAAAAAAAAGAAAAAAGTATTTGCTGTAAAACCCAGAGTTAGCAGTTTTATACTTTGTGTCTTAAACCTTTGTTCAGTGTAGTGGTCGTAATCTATTTACTCGTATACAAACAAGTGTTTTTAATTGGAATAAGATGAGACGCCTAATTAGACCTCGAGGGGGGAATTTAAATATTTTACTGCATTCTTCAAAACATGTTTATTATGGGCACTGGCTTTATGTTGATGCCTCTGGGTGCTCGGTTCATTATATACGCCCTTATTTTAAAATATTTACTCTTTGTGTCTGCTTCATAATCCATTTTTCATGGACGTGCACTGGCCTCTGAAGTAACTTCAATTAAAGATGCGTTGATAAAACAAACAAACATGGAATTATGTAACATTCAGATTCCAGTGTATTCATTCATTGTTAAATCAACAATAGATAGATGGATGGATAGACTTTACTAATCCCTCGAGAGATCTCCTTCAGGAAATTGGGTTTCCAGTTCGGTACAGCAAGTTTTTCATCAAAATAAGAACAAAGCACAAACAAAAGAACCAAGAGCAAGTATAAAGAACATAGATCAAAATAAAGAACATGGATCAAAAGGAGGATAGCACAAAATAAAAGGATACAAAGACTAACATGGAATAGAATGACATTAAACTTTAAATTCAGAATTATACAATCTAATAGCATGAGGAATGAATGAGTCCCTGAGTCTATTAGTGTTGCATCGTGGGGGGAGCATTCGTGCATTCCATCTGCTTCTCTGCTCACTGATGACGCCGATTACAAGAATAAGTAGTAGTAAAAATGTATTTTCTGTAATGATTCCTTTAGTTTTGAAGATTCATTTTCTCTCGTTTTTGTAAACTAATATACATGCTGTTTGGCAGTGAAAAGTAACACTTTCACGACACAAGGGGTCGCCAGAAACAACATTTCGAATTGGATTTTTGTTGCTTTAAGTATAGAGATAACTTGAATACATTGACCATGCTTGACGTTAAGACACATTAAGTGTTTTAATTAGCTAAACAATTTCTATACAGTAGTCTCACATGCAAGCATTAGTTTATGAACTATTTTAAGACCATCTTTTGATATAAGTTTGGAAAGTCTCATCACCCATAACATTTATTTATTTTTTTTATTTCGAAGCAATACTACTCAATTTTTATATATTTTTTTCACTGATTCTTTAATTTAATGACAGACTATTTTTAAAATTTTCTCTTATCTTTTACCTGAGCGACCCGACCAATAACCATGTGTCAACCAAACCGCACTACAGCAGTTCGCTTGGACACTTGTAATTACACCACTGTAAGCGCGGGGGGCGCCATACACGACCATGTTCAATCAACGTGCCGATCTAAACATTGAGACTGTGATGTGAATA
Organism: Callionymus lyra; assembly: GCF_982586985.1. Lineage (NCBI taxonomy): Eukaryota > Metazoa > Chordata > Actinopteri > Syngnathiformes > Callionymidae > Callionymus > Callionymus lyra. The sequence goes on along the minus strand of NC_141832.1, from coordinate 11,160,992 downwards.
TTTAATACAGCCGAAAAGAGAACAATACCACCCAAATATAATGACATATTTAAGAAAAACAAGTATAGTTTGAGTCTATAAAGATGCTTAAACTTGAGGGTAGCAACGCTGCTGTTATCTGGATATCTGCGTGAGCAGAGCGAGCTTCTAATGAATTACAAATGTATGATGATGAAATATTCATCTTATTGAGCTACTCTGAAATTACTAAGACAGGAGAAGACGGTGCAAGATTGTTCTGTTTATTTCGTAGATAACCAATACGACAATAATCCTTTTTATCCTTGAGCCTTTGAGCAAGCTTTATTAAAAATCCTGGGTAAACCAACTCTGAATTTATCCGTCACATCTCTTTCAAACATGCCGAGGCAAAACCCAGGGCATGTGCTTTGCGAAAAACATCGTACGAGTCACTCTCGGTGGGCGTCTATAATTAGTTGGTACAGATACACACAAAATTAGGAAACGAGGGGGAAAGATGTTTTCGCTCAAGGCTACCTCGGCAGGAATAGGACGAGTGGGACAAAAATAAAGATTCAAAGAAGGAGAAGGTTGAGGCCGGGAGTGACGACTCGGCGTCTAATACATTTTGACAAGAGGAGGAACTGGAGCAGTTCGGGATCGATGATGATGCGGACGAGGGAAGGGGGCGGGGCTTAGAGGATGAACGTCGTGCCAATCGAAGGTAGCACCCACAACCTCTCGGCTCACGTATGTTTAAAAAAAGGCCAAAGTGAAAGTGATTCATACATTCACGCGGCAACTCCGCACACTCTCGGAATAGAGAGGAGGACCGATCCGCCGCTCAAATTAGACCTCTATTGGCGCGAGAGGAGGTGGCGGAAACGTGAGGCTTAGTTCTGCTCCAGCCTGAGCGATGTGCTCCGCTCTCCCCGGTCGGGATCAGATTAAAATGTCTCCGGGCCGGGAGAGGGTGGCGGCGCAGAAGGACTGTGTGATTGGAGTGTCGAGCAGCAGCCACCCTGCGAGCCAATGTGCTCACTGTCACTTCTCGTCACTCCTGCCAGTCTCCGGCAGCATCCAACCCCCCCCCACCCAACCCCGCCATTCCACCCCTTGATCCGGCAGCAACTCCTTCCTGACTTAAACATGACTTCTCCAGAGCCGTCACTCCGAATCGACAGACGTCTTATTATCCCGGGAAACTCCATGGGAGTCTTTTTAAGGATAGTCAAAGCACTTTGAGGCACTTCAACACTTAATAAAAGGCAACATCTATTCTACTACTTTTGTGTCTTCTATTTTGGGGGTTTCCCCCCCCGTGAGGAGCTGCCAGCTCCACTTAAATCAGATGAACCCTCCTTAGTCCCACCTGAGTCCCTCATGCCATCTTGTTTTGTTGCCTTATTTCGTAATACCCTTTCTCTCCCAAATCCCAACTGTCATTCGGATATACTCACTTTTTACTCTCGTCTTTCCTTGTAAATCCTGTCGGAAACTTGAGCGGCTTCAACTCAGACTCTTCTAGCTTGTCTTTGCGTGATCGGCGCCCATTCCTCTGGACATCTCAACCCAAATACTTGTTGTACACCCTTATACTGGTCCTTATTAGCATGTAAATGTAGCGGGTACATTATATGAGGGTCACTTAGTGGTGCAAAATCACAAAGCATGTATTTAGGCTCACATTAGCGAGTCCCTTGCAATTTCGCAGACATAGACGGCGTTTGCATCCAAAGGTACTTATCGCTAGTAGTACTTAGAATAGTAGCTAAAGAAGGACACGACAGTCACAACAAGCTGTCGAGTATCCTGGCTGCTGATTGGCTGTGCAATCCCCACCTTGGTTAAGTTCCGGTACACGTGTGATAGCTGTCGACGTGTCAAACCTTGGCACTAAAGGTGCTAAAATATCGTAGATATCTTAAAGGAAGAGGAAGCAAGGGGAAGGTTTACATTTGTCCTAATACCATAGTACTGGTCCTTTTTAGCAGCTTCTTTACAGATGGATATCGGTTGTGATGTAGTGGGTATATTTTTTTTGAGAGTCAGTTAAAGTACGTGTATGATAGCTGTAGACGTGTCAAATGAATACAGCACTGAACCTATGCTCTATGGAAACATGCTAGCATACTATAGATGTCTTAAAAGAAGGTGAATCACGCTCAAAACTCAACTGAAATATGAGCCGTGGTGAAAAGTAGGCGTATTGAAGCTAAATGGCTTCGGAGGTTTCTGAACAGAAGTAGTGCGGCCTTATAAGTCACATCACTTTGAAGAACATCTACCCCACCTTCAATCTCCATTTTCAAATTCTAACATATTTTTTGATCCGTAATATAGGCCCTCATTGCATTTATATTACTTTGCCTCATTTCCTTCATATCCTCATGTTGCTGTTTTCTGCATCTCGGCATAGATTTAGTCAAGTGTTTGTTTTTCATATCCGTCCGCAGCAATATTACTCTCCTCTCTTTCCCCAGATATGAAGCGAGACAAAGCTTCTCCACGGCCCAGAGCAGCCTCTCCCACTATATCTTATTACATCCAAGCCCTTTATTTCAAACCGCTCTGCCCTAGAGGGGAATCCTCTGTCTGCTGCCTCCTCTGCTGACAGGTGTGGACTCCTCAATTATTCAGGAGATGTACCTATGGACACTCTATGATTTCAAGCTTCTGTTCACCTCCACCACGAAAGGAACCTCATCGTGACTTGAATATTCTTTTTATCAATGAATATTCATTTTGAGAGTATCATTGTGAAGTCGTTGTTATTTAAGGACATTCACATGATCTGAGACGGATTTCTACATTATTATTTTTAGGATAAAAGTAGCAAAATAATTGCCATGATTGGCAAAAGCATAAAGTACATCAAATTCATAAAATATATATCACTATAATTCTGAAAGACGATGAGCCCATGACTTTTTTTGGCAAGTTTTTGTTAACTAATTCTCATTAGTAAAAAGTTATTTTTCGAGTAAACTGTGTCAAGAGACACAGGCTTTTGCTACTTCAGAGTAAATCATGTTTCTTTTTTTTTTTTTTTTAAAGTAAAACACCTTTCAGACAGTAATAATCAACCGAACAGGAATCATATAAATACATTATTTGTGAGGCTCTGTTTCAAATGCTTTCTCAAGATTGATCTAAGAAAGGTATGACCATTTATAGACATTAAAATATCCTTAATTTAATACTTGATAGCTTCTTAATTTAAATTAATATTTAAAGAATTCATATTCCCATCTTCAAAACATAATAAGATGGAGAAAAATGGCTTGCGACTAGTTATAAGCTAGCAAGAGCAACACTTTTATAGCAAATTAATATTATAAAAAACGTTTATTTATTTATTTTATAGAAAGTGACAAATTCTAATTTAAAAAATGAGCAAAGGAACATACCATTGACAAATATTATACAATTGATACATTTCCAGCTGGAGACCTCGGCTCCTGCATTGGATTTTAAGTGATAACTGTGATGTAAATATCTCTTAACAAGAGTGGTGTTGAAAACTGCTTGTCATTTCACAAGAAAAGTAGGTTTTTTTTTAAACACAGTAACAAGAAAAATCATTTTGGTACCGTATTCAATTTTTAAAGAGTTGTTAAAAATGAGAAATTGTTAGTGGAGCGGACACGAAACGCACCAGCCGTGAAGACTGACCCAGCAACATCACAATCATCAGTATTACCCATAGTTCAACGCACTAAACAACTGCCCGAGCCTCTCGGTCGTGGCACTTTTTAATGAGTTCATTCGTCTGCTTGTGTTATTTCCTTGTTAAGATTACTTGGATAAAAGAAATCGCCTTCGATCCCATTTGCGCCTTTGAGGCCTCGGCGTGTGCGGAAAAAAAAAATACCGAGCGCGGTCACGGGTCCCTGAACGCACCGTGATTTAATGATGAGACGACAACACTGTCGGTCCGTCAACTCTACGACCGTTGCTCAATCGGGACCAACATCGCATCAAAGGGAAAGATGAAGATTATTCACCGAAAAGGAGACGACATATATTGATTAACTGCGAGGTGATCTTCTCAGGAAGGACGCAGAAGAAGAATGGGAATTTAATGAAACATGGAAGATAATTTGGAGTCATCGATTAACCTCTGTATGGTTACAGACTGCTGGAGGAAAAACCCACGGGAAAGGACACGGAAAACCTCATTTATATTTCATACCGTATCGTTTGCAAATAAGAGCAGTGGTCATCGGTATATCTTCCTATTCTTCAGAGACATCATTAACTCTCCAAACTTTTCCTCGATGTCATTTGCAAACTTAATTATGACCCTTTATAACCGTTAAAATAGGTTTTTAGCTCCCTATTCATCTATGTATTAAAGCCTTTTTCGTCCACACCTTATGTTCGCATCTTGAATAACCGATGCATTTTTTATTTGCCATGAACCCCTCGAAGCCGGTGATGTGGAAAAGCGTGCCCCCCCTGCTGTGAGCAGTCCCCCATATCGTGGCTTCCTTGTCGGCATCAGCAGCTCCTCATTACAGGATATCCTGCGGCGTTACAGGTGGAGGTTTCGCACGCTTCTAAACTGCAGCGCTCGTTGTTGCACACCGAGAGGATGTTCTCGGCTCGCCTCCCTCCATACAACGATCCAGGCGTCCATACATGTGGGGGTGCACGCCCACACGCTATGGTTTTAGTCAGACAAACATTCTCGGGAAAGGCATCTATTGTTCATCCGGGGCGATTGGCTTCAAAAGCCGCCGCGGTAGGAGTTTGACCGTTTTTGTTTTTTTTTCTCCCACTGTTATAAAACGGTAATTAAGACGGCAGCGGATCAATCACCCTTGAAGTACGTCGTGGCCCAAAAGCCGGTGGAAATACTCGCAAGCGACACCGTTCTCTTCATTAATGTTTGATGGATGCTGAGCAGAAATTAAGAGCTTATTTGAATCTGTTCCAGTTTCATTACCACCCACCTCCTCAATCTGCGCTAACCTCCAGATTCCGCAGCGGTGGCTCGGAATGATACATTATCTCCTAAACTGGCACCGATGAGGATTTTTAGCCTTTCAAACTCTCATTCCAAAGCGCTTCCATCTCACCTGCATCAGGATAAAACTCCTCCATAGAGTGTAGAAGCTCCTGGGAAGCTTTGTGTTCCTTCATAGTTTCACAACATCAAACAGAAAACACTTTGATCGTACCTTTCCGAAGAAAATACTTGTAACGTAGCGCATATCTTGCAATGGCATCGAAAAAAAGAAAAGAAAAGGAAGACACCGATGAGAACGTGAAGACACTTGCGATGAGGTTGAAAGAGAAGAGACGCGTTGTCTTCGTAGAGCCACAGAAAGCGTCCTCTGAGGACTAACTGTAGTACTTCCTGTGGAAGTCGTGAGTATTGTGTGAGTGTTGATCGCTTTAGTAGTGACGAAGGGATTCAAGGTGGGAGTGGTACTACACTAGGGACTAAATTGGTCTTTTGACTATGATGTTTGATGATGATATAGTGATCCGTATGAAGGGATTATCGGGGTAGTTGAGACCCCGTATACACAATGGCGAGTGAATGGGCCGGTACTGTTTTTCAACTGTTGTAGTAACATACATGATCATAGAGGGGCAGTATTGTTTTAGTAAAGTACAAAAAAAGGCAAATTATGAGGTAGATTATCTCACTGATCGACCACAGTATGTCAGGCTGAAGGATATCACGTCTGACACTGTGGTGTGCAGTACAGGAGCACCTCAGGGGACAGTACTGGCCCCTCTCCTCTTCACCATCTACACTTCAGACTTCTGCTACAACTCAGAGCTGAGTCTCGTCCAGAAGTATGCTGACGACACTGCCATTGTTGGATGCATCAGGGACAACAGCGAAGACGAGTATAGGAGTCTGATATGTGACTTTGTGGACTGGAGTGAAAGAACCACTTGCAGCTGAACACCTCAAGACCAAGGGAGACCTCCTGAGGGATCAATAAAGTTTGACCTTACCTTACCTTACCTTAGACCTGCTTACTTTCATAACTAAAAACCTGTCCTTGATTTTCATTTAATATCTCTATTTTATCGTAGGCGCTCATAAGTCTGCAAAAATAGCAACACGGAACTCTGGTCCAACAATACCGCCGTACAGCTGTCATTTCCAATGATACAGCCGTCCTTTCCCAGCGGTACTGCCGTCGTTTCGAACGGTACCGCCGTCGCTTCAAATGATACCGGCGTCACTTCAAACGATACCGCCGTCATTTCACGCGGTACATATTCAGGTATTTATTGGCTGTTACTCAGTAGAACAAGTTCAGGAATGCGTGGTTTAGATGGTTGACTGACATAGGTAGGTTGGCAGGATGGTTTGTAGACATAAAGGGAAAAGACCGGGGAAAAACACATACTATGCAAAGTATATTGAAATAGTTCCATATGCTAACATGACAACATAAACCTGAAATTAAATGAGCCTCTTAACCTATGTTGCAAATCCTACCCACTTATTCTTCTATGAATGAATGAGTTATTGAAGATAACCATACAATTGAGCGAAAAGTTGACAAAACATGAAACACCATTTCTTCACATTACCTCTTAAAATCTTCACCGAAGCATTAACACTACGTTTGGAGTCCACGGCGATGCCTGAATGATTCATGAGACCAGCAGAACTTCCTCTCGGATAAACAAGTCTGAGTTGAGAATAATTATGGAAATATCATCGACTTATTGTTTTGATTCATCTCAATCAATCCTGCTGTCGTAACCTTAGTTTTTTGGCTACAAAAATGCTCCACGGTCAGAAAGAGTCTCTTCGTTCACTCACAAAGTCGGCTCCGAGTTCCCGAAATCCCCCCCCCATTAGATGCGAGGGATGAAATAGAATATGTAGGAGTCAGATTTGAAAGTGTGACAGCTCCGGCTGCCGTGCAAAAGCCTATTAAGGAGGAGAAGCCGCCGCGATGAAAACAAGAAGCAACCAAAGGAAGGCAGGGAGCGTGAAAAATCAATCAGGCTCATGTATTAGGGTTTAAATTCGTCTACGTCTTTTCCACCTCGCCGGGAGTTCGACGCGAGGGTCCAATCAGAGCGGCCGATAAATAATAACAGCCGATAAATAATAGAAGCATCTGTCGGAAATTAAAAATAAATGAATTATCGAGGGCGGCAACATGCCGTTATTTTATATGGTGCGGAATATTTCTCGAGTAATTAACATGCGACTTATTCAAAGACAAGTTTATAATTGCCAGACCGGTGGTGGCAGTTTTTTAAGACGTGCTTTCAATGGAGCCGCTTGGCTTTTAATCAAGGAATGATTAAAGTTGGGGGGGGAAGGATATTGTGTTTTTCATTTTTAATCACTCGCTTTTTGAGGTTTGAGCCCACGTTAAGGATGCAAGGTAGTATATACGTTCCCTATCCAGTTTTAATTCACAGAAGGTTTTTATAGCACTGTTCTAGCGCCGGGATTCTCAAACGCTTCGGGACTCGCCGTCTTTTTTAATGAACCGAGAAGCGTTTTTTACAACGTCGTTTGCTGCCGGAGCTTCGTGATGTGAGGAGCGATGCTTTTAAATGGCCAACGTAGAGCAACTTCCACTGTTCTACTCACAATTAAGCTTTTTTTATATGGTCGAACCATCAGACGCTCATGCTACAGTTTAGGCGCTGGAAATTGGTTTAAACCAAAAATAGTATTCAAGTATATTATATAAAAGTATTCAAATACATAAGTAAGAGTGGAAATAAAATATTTCAAAGTGATACGCATGCATTTTATTTAAAGATATTCTATAATATAACCATTATTTAATATTTTAAGGGACTAGAAAAAGTACTAATACAAAGGTTCCCTATGATATTATTTGAGAATCTAGAATTGAAATAGAAATGTGTTTTTTGGTAGATTATTTACAATTTTTCTACAGTTTTGTAGTTTTATTCATATGTGATGAGTGCCAGATGGATTCATTGGAAGGGCCAAATGTGGTTGATATATATATATATTTTAATATATCATTTGGGATCGATTGAAAGCGACTTTGTAAGTAGGTAGGTTGGTAGAACTTTATTGATCCCTCAGGAGGTCTCCTTCAGGAAATAGTTTTTTTTCCAATAAGCCACAGCAATACAGCAATTATTCATAAAAAATAAATAAAAATAAATAAGAACAATAACAAAGAGAAATAAAGAGACAGAACAAGATGATACAATATAAGTCTAAAAATAAAGAACATTTACGACCCAAAACTGTTTTTGATCTCTGATCCTGTTTTTTTCAGAAGTTTTCTTTGATTAGTATTTTTACAGATTCTATTAATGAAAAATGTGATTAAGACAATGTACATGTAAGGATTAGCACTCTCATAAACCAGCTACTAACTATTAGACACAACTTCCACACACAACAGTCTGTCATCAGCATAATGTAAGACAACGTAATAAAAAAGGCACATAAGGGGAAAAACACTAAGAAATTTCATTCACGTTCCAGGAACACTGGATTAAATGTGGTTTCTAGTAAAACAAAATGTATTGGATTTTTCCCGTTTATTGGGAAACAGATATTTTTTCTTATATGCAACTGGGTTGTGTAACAAATGGTCTTTATCGCGTTATTGACAACACACCACTGGAGAACTCCAGCTCGCAGCTGTGCTCTTAAAAAAAAAAAAGTACATCTTATGATGAATATGATGAACCAACTCCAGACAGATGATCAAATTAAAGATCCGGGCCGGCTGGTATCGCTGCTCGCGGCGGTGGGACGGACTTTTCTTTGGCATTTCATTACACTGACCCTGCAGCCGGCTGCTGCGGAGCTAAATGAGATCATAAATCTAACGCTCGCCTACTTTACGAGCATGACGGGAAGTCTGTTATATCTTCCATAAGCAGCTGTTGCGAGGGTCAACGTCGGCGCAACTGGTTTTGAGACGCAAGGGAGAGTTGACCTCGTCACTTCGGGTTGATGTCGACGCCACAATGAGGATGGAGCGATAGAAGTGCGAGGATGGACAGATTGATGAGGACGGGTTCAGGGGCTGCTGTGAGCAGACGATCTTTAAGGAGACATCATGTATCATAAAAGGGTTTTATTGATGACGTTTTCTCGGCTTCGTCTCAATGCAGTCCTTCGACTTCTTGCAACCTTAAATCTGAAGACTCTATGATGGTCAGAGGCATCTTCTTTGAGTGAAGTTTGAATTGAACTATAACTTTTTTCTACTCACCCTCATTTTGACAAAAGGTCAGGATTTTTTTCAGAGTAATCTGTGTCTTTTTGAAGTTATAGACAAAAATGTTCATTTTAATGTAGCGACTGGAGCTCAGTCGCCATCATTTATCGTCCGTCTTCGTTCAAAAAGACGCCTATAAACATCCAAATACCTCCAAACTGCGCGTCTGTAACATCCATCTCGTGTTGAAGCCTCGATATGAGAAATCGTTCCGGAAAAAATTCTATGGTTTTCTCCTAAATCAGGCACTTCTGCATTTACACTTAATATTTCAAGTTCACAAGTGCGTCCCGATGTAGTACGCAATGAGCACTCAATTGGCCAGAAAATTCGGTGTGGATCAATGGACACTTTTCACCCTTAGCGGCCGCCATTTTAGTGAAGTAGATGACGCTAAACAGAAGCTACGTCAATAATGACGCTTCTTCGGAGCAGATACCGAAGTGAATGTCTCGAGAAAACACTAATTTTACCACAAAACAACACAAAAACAGTAGTAACACAATTAAACAAAACTATATAACTAGTTTCAGTTGACGAAAAGTGCCATCAAGTGTGGACGATGAGTTCCAACGACGGGTTGAAATCAGCTTTAAAAAGTAGTAAAGTTTGATTTGAGACGGCACTACCTGTCGAAATTTGAGCACTGCTCAAGTAAGTACTGTAAAGTAGTCTACTTAGAGAAGTGCACGATTTAAGACACAAGCATATATTTCAAGCTTGTTTTTAGTGGATGCTGCTAAGCTAACCTAAATCTTGCAATGTGTTTCAATGAGGAAAGACATTGGGCAGGAGCAGAGAGACCAATAACTTTACGAACAAACTTAAAATACAGACTTTTTTTTAGTTTTTTAAGAACAATTTCTCATGTTAAGCCTCAATACAAGATGGACGTTACAGACATGCAGTATGGAGGTATTTGGATGTTTCTAAGTGTCTTTTTGGATGAAGATGAAGACAAAAGAAAGTCCAGTTGCTACATTAAAATAAACAAACTTTGTTGCCAATATCTCTCACAATGAACAGATTACTCTGAAAATAATCCCAAACCTAAATCGACATGAGGGTGAGTACGTTTGGATTTCGGGTGAAATCACTTTAAGAGTCAAAATACCGGGTCTTAAAAACGTGGCTCTTCTCCATATACTTTAAATGCAAATGTTAATTGGATTTGTAACGGCCGTGTTTAACGGCACAAACTCTCGAATCATCCGTCGTGCTACTTGTACGTGACGCCGGGTTTGCACAGATAAAAAGGAAAGTCACAGTCCGACACACCCGACTACAGTTGAGGAGGATTAAGTGTACAGAAGGGATGCGCCGACTCGGGTTTTTGTACCGACTCTCTACGACACGCGACGCTCCAGACAAAACAATTGTGAGGAAGCATTGTGTCCTCCTTTCGAAGGCTCTTTGTCATCACAAGGACCGCCATCCACTTTCTTACCCTCCTTCTCAAGGACATGTATGTATTGTTACCGTCTGGCGAGAACAAAAAAATCAATGGAGAGAAAAATAAAAGGAGAAATCTACCAAAGCAACTGAAATGACAAGCTTAACAGCTCATATTTATGGTTTGCACGTTCTAGAACAATGTGCAAACATGTTCATAGTCACAATAGTCTTTTGCCTGATTCGCACCGGATAAGTATTACCTGGGGACCTCTGTTAATTTGTAATAATTGCTGAGAATGTTTGAGTTGTAATCCCGTGTGAATGCGCCATGTTTGTGATTTGTAATGTAATAATTCTGGGTGATAATACTAATCCCGTGTGAATCCGGTCATCTGTGTTTGTAATTCTGAATGCCACATATATGCCACTGGAACAGACTTCCAGGCACTCGCCGTTGTGTTTATATTTACTCCAGCTCTTTTATTTTGAAGGCGTTGAAAAGGAAGTAGATCGAGTTCGTTGTTGACGAAAGTAAAGAAGACGTGCGCGCTGCACGGCTACAAACTAAGTTCTAGCCTCGTTGTTTCCCACACGAATACACTCGGCTACACTACTGTAACAGACTGTGTCTCTTCTGTAAGAATAATGTTGGGGCAAACTTATGTGCAGGGCAGCGCTCTCGCTGTTGAGAACAAGTTGAGAAACGAAAGAAAATAAACGGTTGTCCACTTTATCTTCTCTAAACGAAGAACGCTTGGTTACACTAACTTTCTCTTTCAGTAATTGCCCTCATTTTTAGATCTGTATCTATGTCAGTAAAAATGACTATTTTACAGACATCGCTTATACCGTGTGAATGCACTTAAAATAACGCAGAGGAGGGGGGGTCATTTACAAAACACAGAGGTCCCCAGGTAATACTTATCCCGTGCGGATAGGGCTTTCAAATGTTAGTTTGCAGCTATATATGCAGGTTTGAAGAGTTCACATTTGTTCACTGAAATTGTGCTTTATTTAGCTCTATTCTGAAAGTGTGTGCAAAGATTCTGTAGGTTTATTCACATGCATTATTGACTGATAAAAGTGAATAATTCAGCTTCAGTTAGCATCTTGTCAATGTCTCTCCAAACTCATACTCATGCAGCCCATTAAACACTCTCTGATTTAATCTTGGTGAATCAGAGTCAATCCCTGGACCAGCCCTTCATGCAGTCTTCTTCTAAAGAGCATCTGCTATTTTGTAAACATCCATCAAAGTAACTCTTGCCAACATTATTTAATATGCCGGTGAATTAATAGAACCATAAAAGATGGATGGAGATACTAAAGTCCCAATTCAATAAGATTAGGAACGACAGTCTAAAAGAATAATCTAAACGTAAGTTGTATTTATCTTAGCAGGTCGACGGTAAAAACTGCTTCAAAATTTCTTGATTCATGATTATTTTTTAAGAGATGCTATTTCATGGGGTTGAGCGTGGCCCTTAAATATGTCCGAGTACGAACCAGGGGCCATTCGTGTCCCTTCAGCAAATCAAACTGTTAAACAAACTTGTTGAAGATAAACGCTTTTTAGAAACAATTTCTTGGTTCGATGTCACTGTTTACATTTTGCCCCCCACTTTTTTTTACTCCATTAAATGTGGCCCTATTTGGTTGAAAAAAATAGGGCATCCCTGTCTTTATCTATCTTGCGTGAATTGAAAACATCATCAACGTTTGGAATTATGCACATTTTTTTCCCGCAAGATCAAGGGCTGCAAATGAAGCCTGACTTTAAAGCTAGTTTTCCCAAAAAAAAAAGTGGATTCAAAAATAAATACTTGAATGAATATGAATTCTGTTTGAAACATGTTGTGATTGAGCTCGACAACTCAAGTACTTCTTGTTGTTCTGCATAATGCTCGGCTTGTTAAAGTATATCGGGGGGGGGAAAAAAAGTCCTAAAAAAACAAAACGTTTACCAATAAAGTCCCTGAGGAATCCGAGTTGGACGTCCTACAAAGAACTGATAAAACGACTTTTATGAATTCAGGCCAAACCCTGCACAAAACGACGTTGTATATCTTCTGAACAGCGATGCTGTCTTTGTGCGCTTTTTCTGTCTGGCATTGATAACGCTGCTGGAAACAAATCTGCTTCTCTGTACTGACGCTCCAGTTTAGGAGTGAAGAAGTAGTTGCTTCTACATCCGTGTGTTTTTTTTTAAAGGTAACTTTTTTTTTTTGCCGCTTCCAAGAGTTCAATCTTCCCTTCAGGATGCGAGAGTTAAATCTTCCAGAAGTACTGATCGTTTTCATCTTTTTTTTTTCTCTCCTCTAAATCTCCGCGCGCCTCCAGAAAAAGACTTTTTTTCCGTATAAATTTGGATTTAAAAGCGTTTTTTAATCGCGCCGGCGTGTAAACATCTGCGTTGGTAAAGAAGATCCTCGGCCAAACTGATCGAAGGCGATAATTCCAACGTGGTGCGGTGGTTTGTGTGATTGTGTCATAAAAAACTGCGGAAAAAACGTCGGCCATTAAGCGAAGGTGGAAGCCTCCTGGAGCTCAGGACAGATGCCGGGTCTACACTGGATGAAGACTCCTGGTGTGTCTCCTGCTCGCGGGCGAAAGTGATTACCACGATGGGCTCGGCGTGGCTGCCAGTCCATAATATGACTCATAAACTCATCATAGCCTCTCGCTCCATCACACCCGCGACTCCCATCCCTCCCATCTGCCGCTCGCTCGCTCACGTCCGGCTTCCAGGTGGGAGCTGGCGGGGGAAGGCCAGGTGTGTGCCGAGTGTTTTTATGAAGCGGGGGAGCGAGGGGGGGATGGAGGACGGGGGGGGGGCGCTACAGTGAGGCAATAATTCTCAGCACTTACAAGTGAAAAAGTGACGGTTTAAAGAGCAGGTCGGTTACTCCACCGCTGAGTTCTGCTGCTCCTCACTAGATTGCTGGAGCGAGGGGGAGAGCGGGGGGGAGAGAGGGGGAGTCGGTCGGCCAAACTATCATAGCACAGTGAGGAGAAGAAGGTAAGGATGGAATATCAAAGTAATGACTCCACTGACGGATCTTTAGGAGGAGAAATGGAATTACATTTAAGGAATAAACGGTAAAAAAAAAAAATGTATTTCTTGTACAGAATCGTAATTAAGGAATCAAAAGAACCTTTTTTTTTTTTGTTTTATATTTTTTTTAAAGATATAAATCCCGAAAGAACTATGGGGTTAAAAAGGTCATTACTTTGAATAAATAAAATTATATAAATTACAACAAAATGAAATAACAGCTGACAATACTTATGATTATCTTGGATTAATGCAAATAAATATATATATATATCATCTTATGACATTTTATTTTGTTATTTATTAATGTTTTAAATATCTGTGGGGAAAGTTAAAACGAAAGGAAATTAAATCAATTTTATTTAAAACATAATGGTAAATCACTTTGAAAAAGCTTAATATTAGAAAAGCAAAAAATAAGGTGTAAAATTTCCATTAGAATAACAATATTACTTTGAAATGTCTACAGTTTATAGCTATTACTACTGACTAAAACTTATAATTTTCCGTAACATTACAAAAAAAAAGATTCTAATATAAAAGCCCTATATACATGTGTATGTATGTATGTGTATATATATATATATATATATATATATATATATATTCTGGGGGAAAACAATGAATAAAAAAGGCGAAACAAAAAATATAAATTGATTGTTTTAGTATGTTATCTATTTACTTTACCATCTAAAATCCTACCAAGATGCAGTCATTTGCTCGGCCCGCAGTCATAAAAAACTTGGAGATCAAAGGGACGGCCAAAAATGTAATCTGACAGGCCACCTAAGGCCTACGGGCCAGATAGTTCAGTGAAGAAAGTGATGCGCCTTTAAGGCAAAACCTCTGGAATCAAACTCCACATTTACAGGATTTTTACACTTTTTTTTCAGTATTAGATTCAGTATATATCGAGAAATACTCCAAGTTTAACAAAAGGTGAATCGAAACACATCCCAAGAGCTTGAATTTTGAAGAAATGTTAGCATCACCAACGAATGTGGCGTTTTATTTATAAGGTAAGGTAAGGTAAGGTAAGGTAAAACTTTATTGATCCCTCAGGAGGTCTCCTTCGGGAAATTGTTTTTTACCAATAGCCAGCAGTTTTTCATAAACAATAAAAAATGATACATAAAAAATAAAATAAGAAGAAGAACATAAAGAGGAAGAACAAAATGACACAATCTAAGTCTAAAGATAAAAACAAAGAACATACTGTATGTCAAAGAAAAACAACAAAGACAAAGGATACAAAGACTAACATAGAACAGAACATCCAGATACTTTCACTCCACTCCTGCCCCCGAACTCAGAATTGTACAATTTAATAGCCCGAGGGATGAATGAGTCCCTGAGTCTATTAGTGTTGCACCTGGGTAGGAGCATTCGTGCACTCATTCTGCTTCTCTGCTCACTGATGACAGTGTTCAGAGGATGACTGTCATCATCCATGATGGACAGTAGTTTGTTCAATGATCTCCTCTCAGCAACTGTCACCAGTGAGTCCAGCTTCATTCCAACCACAGAACCAGCCTTTCTGATCAACCTGTCCAACCTGTTGACACTCCTCTTGGACACATTTCCACCAATATTTGATTATTAAACATTATTACAATTATTATTTTAGTAATTACTGGTTTTAATGTTTTTACTTTCTAGTCAAGGGCCACAGGATAATAAGTGATCGAACATGACTATAATTCCATGATTAAACCTGGTTATTGTATGAAAAACAAGTCTAGAAATAAGTAAAAACAGAGGGAAGTGAGATACTGAGCCATAAAGGTCTTGATTCAGGATAGAAAACAGGTTTCACTCCATTCATCAGTGAGTGTCCAAACAGGTCGATAAAACAGAGCAACAAGAAAACTGCTGAGACACAAACAGTTTTAGTTGTATTATTTAAAACTGCTAAATCTTCACCTGTTGTCACAACATGAAAATGAATGCGTCAAATCAATAAAATAACTGTTTCTACCGTGTTTTATCTCATTTGCAAATGGAGGAAAAAAGAAATAAATCAACCCAAACAAACAAAACGAGCAGCTGAATAAATAAATTTAAATCCCGAGTTCATTTGTCACCAAAGACAGGCTAAAAAAAAAAAAAAAACGTGTGGATTTTTCCGGCTGTCCTAAATTATCCGGAACATTTTTCATCCGGCAGCGGATGTTTCCCAGGATTCAACTGCTGCCATTTCTGTGTCAACGGACCTGAAGGGACGACTATAAATCAGGAAATCCAGTCGCCCACTCGCCCCGAGTCTGTCCGACGTGATCTACGCTCGCGGCTCAAACAATTAGATAAAGTAGCGAGTGTTGGGAATGAAATGATGCTTCTTTATATGTACAGATGTATTTGTACATAAAGAGGAGCAGCAGCTATAAAACATGTCTTTAATTTACAGCTGAGGATCAATCATATTCTACTTCACAACCGTGATGAAGTTTATCGTCTCCCACCGTCTCCCGTCTCCATCAAATCTGCCTTTTGTGCTGCAGGACGAATGTCTTCTGCCTCAACAGTCCTCGTTTCTCATGTGGGTTGTTGGGTGAGTCACCTCCCCCCCAAAAAAACCCACTAGTTTTATAAATCAAGCGATCACGTGCCGTCCTCCTGGACCTGAGTAATATCATGCTCGCCAGATGTTTGTTTTGTTTTTTGCTTCGTCTCATGAGACGTAGTGTCCGAGCGCTTCCCTCGTGAACACGACCAAAAGAGAAAGAAATTAAAAACGGATTCGCTGATGAAAATGTTTTGTTTAGTGAACTTCTGTCAGTATTATTTTTCGGGGTGATTTATGTTGGCATGAGATGGTGTGAGTGTAAAGAGTCTGAAAGTGTGTGCAAAGATTGATGCATTATTGACTATTAAATGGGAATAATTGAGCTTCAATTAGCATCTTGTCCATGTCTCTCCAAATTCATACTCATGCAGCCCATTAATAAAGTATTTTCTATGACTTTAATCTCGCATTATAGTATTTTTGTACGACTTTAATCTGGAAATAAAGTTTAATGTAAGACTTTAATCTAGCAGTAAAGTATTTTTGTAAAACTTTAATCTTGTAATTAAGTATTTTGTACGACTTTAATCTCGTAATAGAGTATTTTTCATTTCTTTAATCTCGTAATAAAGTATTTTATATGACTTTAATCGCGCATTTTTTTTTTGTACGGCTTTAATCTAGTAATAAAGTATTTTTGAATGAATTTAATATCGTAATAAAGTATTTTGTATGACTTAAATCTAGTAATTAAGTATTTTGTATGACTTCAATATCGTAATAAAGTATTTTGTATGACTTTAATATCGTAATGAAGTATTTTGTATGATTTAAATCTAGTAATTAAGTTTTTTGTACGACTTTAATCTCGTAATAGAGTATTTTTCATTTCTTTAATCTCGTAATAAAGTATTTTCGTATGACTTTAATCGCATTTTTTTTTTTGTACGGCTTTAATCTAGTAATAAAGTATTTTTGAATGAATTTAATATCGTAATAAAGTATTTTGTATGACTTAATTCTAGTAATAAATTATTTTGTATGTCTCTAATATCGTAATTAAGTATTTTGTATGACTTTAATATCATAATGAAGTATTTTGTATGACTTAAATCTAGTAATTAAGTTTTTTGTACGACTTTGATCTCGTAATAAAGTATTTTCGTACGATTTTAGTCTCATAATTAAGTATTTTGTATGACTTTTATCTCGTAATTAAGTATTTTTTATGACTTAAATCTAGTAAAAAAGTATTTTTTATGACTTAAATCTAGTAAAAAAGTATTTTGTACGACTATGATGTCATAATAAATGTATTTCCTATGACTTTAACCTCGAAGTAAAAGTGGCCCTAATACTCTATATAGTGTTCTGTGTTGCTCAGGTTTAATTTCTAAAAATATGTATTTTCTTGTAATCTAAAAAAAAAAGCTACATTTTTTTTTTCTTCATCTATTAAGTTATTGCGTTTTAAACCCGTTTGATGCATGTAATAAACATATATTTTTTAATTATTCTTTTAAATGTCCTAAAGTATTTTCCTCAAATACATTGAATTATTTCATTTATCATATTTATATTAAAATGACTGTTCATGACTTTGTGGACCTTCATTCAGGATTGGACTTCAAACGCTTCTTGGTTATATACAATATAAATGAAATGAAATATATATGAAATAAATGAAATATAAGCCGACGTGACACAAATGTATATAGTTAAAAATGAAAACAGTTTTTTTTAGTCTTAAATCTATCATAGGATGCTGACTCAGCGGAAACCAGTGTTAATTATGCTGCTGCTTTTTAAATGGAAAGTTTTAATTAAATACCATAATAATGACATTCACCAGAGGGAGTGTGTGAGTTATTTTTAGGTTGTTAAAAATAAGGATTGGAGCTTTATTCAATATTCATCTCAAGTGCACACACTTAACACCGTACGTGATAAGTGTCGCTGACATAAAGTTGCTCAAATACGATTACATTATGCATGTTTTGGTTGATTCTCCGCTGGCACGTTAATTTAACTTCCATGTTCTCCGCACCCATTACTCCGACAAGGTCGGTGAGTTAAATATTTATAGTCCAAGTCAATTTTAATAAGAACATGAAAGAGATAACCACTTAAAATTGGAGGTAGTGTGTGAGACACTTGACTTTTTTTTTTTTGTTGTTTTTGGTATTTTTGACAATATTTTTGGAAATAAAATGATGAAAACATGAATAAAGAAACACGAGGAGCCTAAGATATAGTTTGTAGGTTAGAAATAATTCACCAAAGATCGCAGGCGTTTCACAATAGACAGCCCAAAAAGGAATCAGTAAACCGGTTGTTAGGATAACCATCTGAATCCACCAGAATTTTGAAGAATGGGTCACCAAGTGTGCAGAGAAAACAGGTGTTGCGTCTCAAATCGCATACTAGCGTACTCAAAGTTAGTATTTTTAGTGCATTAGTGTGTCTCAATTCTTAGTATGCGAAATGTAGTGCGCCATGCACACTAAATTGGCGTACTAACACGCCCACAAAACTGAGCATGGTTCGATGGACACTAACCACACTAAACATCGCCATCTTAGTGACGTTTTAAAGGGAATTTACGTCATATATAAATGCATATATATTCATATACTTACAGGTGTATTTTCAGCAGCAGTAGGAGGATAAACACGTCTTCGGTGCTGATATCAGCTTAAATATCTCGCGAATATTTCGATTCTCATATTTCTTTTTCCAAACTTGCAAAACGTGCTGCCAGCAGGTGGCGATAGCGTTCCAACAGCTGTTGAAACATCGTTAAATAGTAGTAGAAGAAGAAGCTGTCATGTGATTTCCGGTTAGTGTGTAGCAGCAGTGTTTGATTTGAGACATACTATCTGTGGAGAATTTGCGTACTAGTTAGTACGTACACTAAACTGATGCATACTAACTTCTAGTATACTAAGAGTAGTATGCGATTTGAGACACAGCAAGGGCTTTCTTCAAGTGTGTGCTGTGCGGGTGCTTTCCTATTTTGAATTTAGGTTGAAATTACGTAATTAAAATATTATAATTACTTTATTTGTACGACTTTAATCTTGTAATTTGTACGACTTTAATCTGGAAACTAAGTATTTTGTACAACTTTAATCTCTTAAATAAGTCAATTGTACGACTTTAATCTTGTGATTGAGTATTTTCGTATGACTTTAATCTCGTAAATAAGTATTTTAGTACGTTTTTAAATAGTAAGTAAGTAAGTCATTTTTATTCATATAGCGCTTTTCCAGACCAGGGTCACAAAGCGCTTAAACAATCAAAACAATATTCAATAAAGTATATACTTTAAAGATCAAGATAAAACTGATAACACAACAGGAGTTCCAGAAATTCAAGGAAAAGCCTGAACAAATAGAAACGTCTTAAGATGTTTCTTAAAGGAGTCAGTAGATCCATCAAGCGCAAAGATCTCCTAAATGTGTGTGTTGTGCGTGCGTGTTATTCAAAGGTTCAAGATTCAAAGAAAGCGTAGCTTGATCACGGATCTCGGTTGTTAAAGATTCCCAAAGTCGATCCATGTCAGCTTCCTTCCGGGCCCGCTGTGGTACCAGCACCTGCTTCCTGCTAGTGTTCAGACTTGCAGGGTTTTTTTTTTTTTTCCACTCATTAAGAAACATGCTTTTGCACTATCTATCCAGATGTGCCCGAGCACTTCCTTCAGACTCATTCATGTGTGTCCGTGGTTCATCTGGTTAGAAGACGGACGCGAGAGTAAGTGAGGCGGACTTTTAAAAAAAAACCGCTCCGAGTGAATGTGGGACGAAGTGTTCATCGGTGTCGGGGCGAAAAAAGGGGTCGAGCCTCACGCCGGCCTCTGGCTCACCCGGCGTGTCACGAGTCGGCGCCAGGATCGTGTTTGAATAGTCGTCGTGTGAGTCGAGACAACGGAGTCCACACAAGCAAACGTCTCATTAATAGTGAAGCGACCGGATTAAAATTTCATTCATGTTTATGTTGATGAGTGCAACGCTCCCACAGCTGGAAGACGCCATCACAACAAACGCTCTTACTCTAATATTTATTGGCACCATCGCACTGGCTCATCACTTTTGGCTGAATCTTTTTGATGAAACTGACTAGAAAAAAAAAAAAGCTGCTTTTCTGCTTTGCCTCATGCAAATGAGGATCGCCCGCGAGCACAAAATTCCCCTCTCGACAATAACACACTTTCCAATGTTGTTTCAAACGTTGAACGGGAAAACGTCAATGGGAAACGTATCCGTAGCCGATGCTTCATTGATGATAATTGACGCCGAGAAGTTGGAGAAGTTAAACGGATGAATAATCCAGGTCAGGGCCTCGGGGGGGATTCAAGTTCGAGTCTCATTTGTCAATAATTCAACTGTACTTTAACCATTTTTAATTAGATCGTGAATCTCATTTATTTGATTTATACACCGAAAAATGTATAAAGAACTTGAACTAATTTACAATTTGGTGTATATATATATATATATATATAGAGAGAGAGAGAGAGAGAGAGAGAGAGAGAGAGAGAGAGAGAGAGAGAGAGAGAGAGAGAGAGAGAGAGAGAGAGAGAGAGAGAGAGAGAGAGAGAGAGAGAGAGAGAGAGAGAGAGAGAGAGAGAGAGAGAGAGAGAGAGAGAGAGAGAGAGAGAGAGAGAGAGAGAGAGAGAGAGAGAGAGAGAGAGAGAGAGAGAGAGAGAGAGAGAGAGAGAGAGAGAGAGAGAGAGAGAGAGAGAGAGAGAGAGAGAGAGAGAGAGAGAGAGAGAGAGAGAGAGAGAGAGAGAGAGAGAGAGAGAGAGAGAGAGAGAGAGAGAGAGAGAGAGAGCGCCATCGTCAGCATACAATCAAACCTACATAGACGCACATACACAAACATCTTGTTTGTTGAGCTCTTGGTGATTCAGAGTTATGTTGAGATGTTATTTTCCATGTAGTTTTTTTAAACTGTTCATGCTATTGTATTTTTACTTTCTATCTATCTGAACATTGGACCACGAATATAATCCAGACATTTAGCCAGTCCATTGTACAAAAAACAGGTTGGGGACCCCTGATCTAAACTATACTGGTAACAGACTGAATATTGCTTTAAATATACAAGAAAAAAAAACACATTTTCAAATCCAGAAGCCATATCGTGCTTTAGCCAGCTAGCATCAAAAAAAATGTTGCTGTAGATGTCTACCCTTCTTTTTTAAGTGTTTTACTTTTGTAGTGCATTATGGATTTTTTTTTAATATCATGGGACTTACAGTAAATGTAAGAACTTCTTGCGAAAATTTGAAATCTCCGAAATGTTCTATTGCCATTCATTTCTCAAAATTTCTGGAACAAAATGGCTACTCGGTTGTACCTGATAGTATCTTCGTCCTCCTACTCATTTACACTTCTATAAGAAAGTGCTTATTTTAACCTCTTGAGACTCAGTTAAACAGGTACTTTGCATTTTTATATATTTTTTAATGATCTTGTTTATATTTATTGACTCTACCTGCACTAACTGTGCACACATTCCATCAAACTGTTTGCAAACGATCACAGCAGATGCTAATAAATTAGAAGTTTAAACATTTAAGCATTTTCCTGTATAAAACAAGTTTTTGTGCATTGAAGGCATTAAATGTTAAATATTTCTTCCTAATTAATATTATAATAGTACAAATTTAAGAACTTCTTTCACCATCCACATTTTTTTTAGTGTATTTTTTATTATAACCAATTCCCTAGATAAAAAAGGCAACAGTTAGGAGTTTGAATATGTTACGGTCACATAGAATAAACATTTTATGGAGAACTGTTATTAAAAGTGTCACTAAGTTATATTTTTGTTTTGTATTATTTTGTTTTCATATTTTCTCTAATGATTGATTTAATAATGAAACGTCATCACTAGTGCAGAACACCACTAAACAGCAGTTGGTTGGAGACGGTGTTTGCATTCATTTACATAAACAAAAGAGGACTTTTTTGAAGTTACGACAAAGTTAAAACCAGAAACTCACCAGACAAAAGCCTTTCTCTTGTTTTGTAAAACTTGTTTCCTCAACAATCCAATTACACATTTCTAACACTAGGAGGAGCAAGAAACAAATATGTACAATCATACGTATTGTAATCCATGCGTTTGTGTCTCGTTTAGACTATTATAACAGTTTATTTTAATGTCTAAACAATAAGGCTCTGTCTCGCCTGCAGTTAATACAAAACTCTGCAGCGAGAATTCTGACCCGCTCTAGTAGAAGAACTCACATTTCCCCTGATCCTTAAAACACTTCAATGGCTGCCAGTTTCTTTCAGGACCAACTTTAAAATTCTGGTTCAAGCGCTTTGTGACCCTGGTCTAAAAAGGCGCTTTACAAATAACATTTACTTACTCACTTACTTACAAAGTGTTGCTTGGAACCAAAGTCATAAACCCCATTGAAGTTGTCATGTCTCACGTATTAGATAAATAGAGATTGGATTAGTCCTTACAACACAATTTAAATCAAAAAGTTTATGCCAGAAGTTGCTCAAAAAGACCTCTGATAATCAACGTCAGCAGTAGTTTGTGTTGATCATAATCACAGCTTTTAATCCAAACACAATAATTACAGAGAATATCTGCTATTTTCAATCCTCCCACTATAACTTGCATCTTCTCCACACTATAGCTGCCGGTGCATCTCGTCAGACTATAACTAGCACCAAAGCATCGTCCACACACTGCCACTCAAAGTTCCCGCAAAACACAACGGCATCATGTATCTGTACACGCTCCAGATGAACCGTGATGAGTCTTAAAAAACCACGCGTCCGGGGCTCTTAACGAATCATTAAAAGATGCAGCAGATGGACGTCAACCCTTAAGACGTGGAGCGTATATTTACTCACACATCCACGGACACACTTGCATAATCCAGATGGCTCTGGATCTCCGGAGATGTTTCCATTCCACTCCATGCTTAATGGGTCACCGGCGTGAAAACACGCGAGTCTATTTGTGAGGATTTCACGGACATGAAGCCTCTCAACCTCCCGGATCTCGGCGACATCTATTTCACCCCCCGGGGGGTCGTGAGTGACAGATGGGATTAGCCGGAGCGCCGGTCACGGCACCTCGGTCTCCAAAAACAATATGATTAAGACGCCAGACCTGCACACTTGTGGACTCGTTTCCTAGTTTTCATTGATGACTCCAGAAAAGAAAAGTATCCCCCCCCCCCCTGCTTGAATACTAAAGGAAGAGATACGTACACTGACGATCCTCTCCGAGGTGCCCCCCCTGGAGATGGCCGTCCCGTTGAGTCCCACCAGCGAGGGGAGGGTCTGGGACATCCAGTTGGTCACCATGGCCATGGTGCTGAGCACCGCTCCGATCTTCAGCATGGGGACGGTCATGATGGGGTTTTTTTTTTTCTTTTTCTCCCCTCCGGTGAGTCGGCCCCAGCGGCCCAAGCACTGACCCTGCCCAGTCCTGGATGTCAGCTCCGGTCGGACCCCCCCACTCCCTTTTGCTCAAGGGAGCCTCAGCAGCAGAAGCCGCCTCCCCCACCACCACCACCACCACGCCAAGATAACGCCGGTCTCAGTCACGGTGGCGTCCGGCGAGATAGGAGCGGCTCACATCCAGCAGCATCACACTGAAATCTTCCCTCTCACAGTAATTGCTTCAGCCTCACCCTCCCTCCCTCTCTCTCTCTCTCTCTCTCTTTTTCCATCTCTCTCTTGTTTCTTCTGTTCAAGATGCAGAGCTTGTATTGGCTGCCTCTCCTGTTTGATCCCCCCCCCCCCTCCCTCACCGCTCACTTCCTGCACTTCTGTTTAGCATGTTTGCATCAGGCTCGACGTAAACATCCGCCCGAGGTCGTACTTTTGACGCCACCGATCTACAAATTGCCGGAAGAAATTCGTGGCCCCTAATGACGTGAATTATTAATAAATCAAATCAACCCCTTTAATTCGTCACCTCTCGAGACCCCCCGAGTCGGCGATATTCCCACACTTTGTTTTTTTTTTTTGCCCTTCAGTCTGTGTTGACTTAGCTTTGATTTATTAGCCACATTACCTGCGCCGTTCTCGGGGCTGTGTCGCATCGAATTACAAACATTTGAAGGGACGGGGAATGTCAGCGAAAGACTTCTACAGCAGCCGGAGAAAGCAAGCAAGACACCGGTCAAAGTAGATTTTAGTAAGCGATCAAAAATTTTAAGTAAAAAAAAAAAAAGATAAAGGCGCATGGATGTTAGAACTGTAAGAAAATATCAATATACTTATATATATCCCTTTTCTAGCACAATACTGTATCAATATATATATATATATATACTGTGGTGGCAGTGCAGAATAAAAATAAATAACATAACACCCAAAATAAGAGTAAAAAACAAGCATATCATAGTTATTTTGCATTTTATATTTCCATACAGTGTACAAAAATTGTTCAATTAAATATATAAAATATATTATTTACAAATAAAATGCAAATATTTGCAGTGTTTTTACAATTTTGTGTTGGGTTTAAACCTCTGGCCAGCAGTCAATTATGTCCTCGGAAGCTATAAGAACAATTACTGATGACTGAGGACGAGAGGATACAGTTGACTCCAGCAGCTTTTAAAGCTGATGTTGGGACAAAATTTCAAGAGTCATGAGGTCTGTAAATTCTGCGACACCAGAGTCAAGTACTCGACAATACTACGAATATATCTTTGTTACTACAGTATCACAATATTTCGTATCGTTGCCCCTCACAGTAATACGTGTAATATTACGAAGTTATTACACAACCGTAACATTTTTAGGTGGATTTAATTCCGGTTCTTTATTTTTCTCCTACTGTCCAAGAACATACAGATTGAAAAACTCTACATTTTCCGTAGGTGTGAGTGTGTGTGTGTGTACATATATTTGTGTGTCTCTGTATGTACTGTGACAGGCTGTTGTCCTGTTCAGGGTGTCTCCTGCGTCTCGTCCTGAGTAGCTGGGATCGGCTCCAGCAGTAGAAAATAAATCCAAGATTATCTAAATTCCAAGTAATAAAGCAAACTTTCAACATGAATAAAGTTGGTATTTTCACAAAAATACTTTCTCCTTTTGTACATCTATTAGTAGTAGTGAGGTGCTGATGAAGCAGTGTCATATTACAAGAGCTCAGTAGGTGGCGCCCTCAAACGTTTTCAATAGGATACCTGACCAAAGCAATAGGTAATAGAGCAGAGAGTGCCATCTAGTGGTCCCTTGAAAATAAGAATGATGCTTCATGAAGCTCCATCAATCCATCCTATATAAACTATTAGGTTAATGAAAAAAAAAGACACAACATAAAAGGTCCAGGACCTAACATATAAAATGATGTTAAAAATTAGCAAATGTTTCTTTATTTAAAGTAAATTATTTCTGGATTAAAGTGTTTTAAAAAAAAAGAAGAAATTGACTATTGTAACAGTTTATTTTTTATGTCCAAACAATAAGGCTCTGTCTCGCCTGCAGTTCATTCAAAACTCTGCAGTGAGAATTCTAACCCGCTCTAGTAGAAGAACTCACATTTCCCTGATCCTTAAAATGCTTCAATGGCTGCCAGTTTCTTTCAGGATCAACTTTAAAATTCTGGTTGAAGCGCTTTGTGGACCCTGGTCTAAAAAGGCGCTTTACAATTAACATTTACTTACTTACTTACTTACTTACTTACTTACATAGTGTTGCTTGGAACCAAAGTCACGGCTGACAAGTTCATTTAAGGTCAAGATAACAAACTCGGATCAATTATTTTGGGTCCGTTTCACGTGATCTTTTTGAGTCTCACTCGAATGTCATTGAACCTGGAATCGCTCGTCTTCGACATCACTTCATTGTCTGTGCGAGATTCCGAAAAGCGCCGATCAGTTCTGCCGCAGTGGGCCAGACGGAACAAGCCGCGACAGGTAATGACAAACGAGCAATTCCTCAAACTCCTCCTGAAAGATCTTCCTCTAGTGATATTCCCTGGACTGTGTGTGTGTGTGTGTGTGTGTGTGTGTGTGTGTGTGTGTGTGTGTGTGTGTGTGTGTGTGTGTGTGTGTGTGTGTGTGTGTGTGTGTGTGTGTGTGTGTGTGTGTGTGTGTGTGTGTGTGTGTGTGTGTGTGTGTGTGTGTGTGTGTGTGTGTGTCCGTGTCGATGCAGCACTTGGCCAGCTCCCACAAAAATAGTCTGGTGATCCTTCTGCTCTTCGCTCTGCTGACTTGCTCATTTTCAGGGCCAAGTATTGGAGGTGTACCGACCCCCCACCCGACCCCCTTCACACGGAGTCACGTGGGGGTGAGTGATACGAGCTGCTCCCGGGTTGGGCTGTGTTGTATCACAACATGAGGGGAGACAGTTTTCTGAACTCCTTCCAGAAAGTGTCAACTCTGCTGGCGTGAGCGTCCATATCTTGTTTTTGTGCGTGAACACCGCCACTGTGCGGTCGCGGAAGGTACTGCATCAATGACATATATTGAAAGATATCCAGTTATAAACAAAGACAAGATAATTCGAATTGTTTGTGTGAATATAATAGTCGCTCTTTCTTCAATCGTCATTAAAATGTTAATATTTGTAAATATTAATTTAATAATAGATGATTTATTTAGAAATTGGGAACAACATCCGGTTACAGCTGGTGATGAACCTAAAAAAAAGATAGTTTATCAGATCGAACGGGACACTTTAAAAAAGAAAAGAAACCAGAAAAAATAAAATGATAAAATTGAGATTTCGTGTGACGCAATGCCAGCCATTGTCACACGATGGCAGCAGAGAATCGTAGATAGAAGACTGGTTTACTATTTAAAGTTTATAGCTCGTATATTTCTTTAGTTCTACTTTTATAAAGGCGACATGTTATTGTCTGAGAGAGTTTGATGTCATCAGTTTAGGTTGAGAGAGATTCTTAAGTAAACTAATTATTTCTGTGTCTTTTAGTCCACTTTTTTTTTTAATCTATTATCAAATAAACGAAGTCCTTGTAGTCATAAGTGCTAATAATTTTAAAAACAAGATTATTGTAGTGAATTTTATATCCCAACGTTTTGGTTTAAGAAAAATGTACATTTTGTTCCTGTTATAGTGTTTTGTATTTGGGTTTTTGTGTGTTGTTAATGTACTGGTATCTGTCGTTAAATTGTTCATTTCATTGACATCATTTTTCACTTATCTCATTAGTATTTTTGAACCAACGTTGATGATCAAATACTTACAGGTATTCTGGCCTCTTATATTGTACGTTCCTGTGAAGTCGTATTTATCCTCTTGCACATCTCAGTGCATGTGTTTTTTATTGTTTAAAATAATTCTGTTTTCATTTTCTTTAACTTTGCACGTATTCCCCAGAAATATTTTCCCAGATATTGAAGACGGGGTACAGAATTTTGCTCCTGACTTCATCTGGTTGTTGCCGTTTGATCTAGCTCTGAAGAAAGTCACAAAAATATAGTTGATTCTATTTTATTTAGAGATTTTGCTGTCCAAATATTTATTGACATTTTTGCTTTTCTTAATCTACACTTTAACACTTCTAAAATAAATAAAATTTAAGGCTTTATTTGCGCAAACTCTTCTGCACAAAAAGCTATTATTTAAACAACCCTGACCGATAACATTATGGGTGAAGTTGTAAAACTATTTTTGGCTCTGGTTTAAAGGCCCAATCTGTAGAATTTAAAATGGTGTTTCTGTCACCCCCAAGTGTCCGAAAGGTAACTGAAATTACCTAAAACCTCAGTTTTGCCGTCGAAAATGTTCTGAACCTACATTTGTTTACAAAACCAGATAAAGCGTTCTTGTTGTTTCAGTTTATGGTTTCATATTTGTGCTTCATATGAAATCAGTGTCTCTGAACCACTGACCCTAGAGATGTGAAAATAATAGCGAAATTAAGTCATATTGCATCATTCATAACTGTTCAGAATTATCTGATCATTACTAAAAACATGAAAATATGTTACACATTTGTTTCTGGCTCCCCCAAGTGTAAGAAATGTGTAACTGCAATAATTATAAAACTGCACAGTCTGCATGTACAAATGCTATTGTTGAGTCACTTTCTTTTCCCCGGGAACTTAACAAAAATCCTCAAGGTAATCCAGCAATTATGTAAATGAATGCAAACACCGTCTCTGTAAAAACCGTCAAAAAGTTAGGTGAAGCTAAAATAAAAATCAGAAACGTTGAGGATTTCAAATGTAAAAAGAGAATTCTGCCATGTCATTCCATTGTATCTTATTCAGCGTCAAAAACACCAAACTCATTTAAAATTCCCCGCACAGATCAGAGGTCAGATCTCTTGGCAGTGATCAGGATTACGCGCCGCGCCTCACAGCAGTGCAGACTGTCTAATCACGGTCTGTTGGCGGGACAAGCTTTCATTAAATATTAGCTCAGGAGGAAGTCGGCCATTTACCCTCTATTAATTTAGTCCCTTTTGATTAATTTTCACAGCCATTTCTCGTAATTTCCTCCACAATAATTGGCCAGACTCATTTTCCTCGCTCCTCCGCGGAGCCATTATCTTCGTCCCTCTGTGTTTCGCTGGCTCTTAAATATTCTTCCTCTCCTCCCTCCTTCCTTCTGGTGTCCTCGGGGCGACATATCATGTGCTTCTCTTGACCCTACATGTGTATTCGTGTCAGCTATTCCTGTCTCGCCTGTTTGACGCCGACGCTGGTCATCAGCTGCCTGTCTGCAGACGGAGGACAGTGAACGCAACACGGCGGGCGTGTAGTTGGATGTTGACGTTCGTAGTTGGGTCTCACGATCGCGTTTACGTGATTTAGTAGTTCGTAGGGTGAAGCAAATAACACTTTCCCCTCTGGTGGCGAGAGCTAGTAGAAGGTCGTAGGTTCGAATCCAGCTTGAGGCGACGGTGTGTTTTTGGAGCAAGCCCTAGGTCGCTCCAGGTTTGGATTTTATGTGTTGTTCTTGCGTGGGTTTCCTCCCACGGTCAAAAAAAAAAATACAGAGTATGAGGGAGTGTGTCAAGTGGAGACCAGAGTATGTGAAACTAAAGAAAAAAAGTCAACACAAAAAATTATTATAGTCGTAGTTTTTTTTGCTGACAGTGTTTCATAGATGCATGCAAACGTAAACTTTACTAAATCCACAAGGGGCCTATCCCAGCTACTCCGGGCGAGAGGCAGGAGACAACCTAATCAGGAGAACAGCCTTTAGGAACACGGATATATTCGTAGTATTGTCGAGTACTTGACTCTGGTGTCGCAGAATTTACAGACCACATGACTCTTGCAATTTTGTCCAGATATCAGCTTTAAAAGCTGCTGGAGTCGACTGTATCCTCTCGTCCTCAGCCATCGCCGGGATGTTATTGTTCCTACAGCTGCCGAGGACATAATGACTGCTGGCTAGATGTTTAAAATATTACACAAAAATGTACAAACACTGCAAATATTTGCATTTTATTTTTCAATAATATATTATATATATTTAATTGAATAATTTTATACACACTCGATTGAAATATAAAACCACAGAATGGCTGTTTTGATTCTTGTTTTGTGTGTTATCTTATTTCCTTTTTATTCTGTATTTCCACCATGAAAAAGCCATTTTGTGTTAAAAACACTGGCGATTGTGGGAATAATCCCTTTTTAATATGTATTAAATATGGCATACATTGAACCTTTTTGAATTTTCAGGTGATGTCTTCTGACTCCCTTTGTGGCCCCTTCGCAAAAAGAGCTCAAATTCTGAAATGCACCATAACATATGGTTAAAATGTCAGTAAAGTTGGACACTTTAGAATGTGCATGGGGGTCTTTTGTGCCCCCTTTACCTTGACCTGATCAAGTTTCACCTTCAGCCTTCACTGAGGTCTAGTATATTATATATATATATATTCAATATGATTAAATCCAATTATGAAAAGGAAAATAAATAAAAAATATACAATGTATATATACAGACTTAGTGACTTCAGTGACTTCAGGAATTCAGTTATTGAATGAAAGTTATTTTTGAGGTAATTTTTGCCTTGTATCTACCTGTAGCTCAGTACATTTCACTTGTTCATTTACTCAACTTGTATACTGTGGATTCAGAAAAAAAATTGAATTATTTTTTTCTTGATAAGGTGCATTTCCAACCCTTCAACTCTTGAAGTGCATCAAGGAACTTGTAGTATGAGGTGATATTATTATTGTAGATAAGAAACGTGAGCAGAAAATACTATTTTAGAGAAAAACAGCAAATTGAACATCCAGCTATTGATTCCTAAAGCCAATAAGTTTCTTTTACTAGCCATTAGCAAACAAATTATAAAAGCAAAATAAGATAACAATTATTTTCACAAGCTCTATAGAATAACACAGTAAAACATTCAAGTGCAGGAGACCAAGAACAATGATCTGCAATCTTGAGTAGAACAACCTGAAATTCTTAAGCCTAAATTTCAAAGGACTTTGAAAGGAGTAGTTTAGCTATTTCTTGCTCTGGTTTAAAGGCCCCATTTGTAGTATTTAAAACGGTGTATGTGTCTCCCCCGAGTGTCGGACCGGTGTAACTGCAATGTTGTGAATTCTCAGTTTCGCTGTTAAGAGACGAGATGAAGCCTCTTGTTGTGTCGGTTTTATTGTTTTATCGCCGTGGTAACGTCAAGAAAATCTGGGGGGAAAAAAACTGTTTTTGACTGAAAAGTAGTTTGGTGGTCATGGAGACTATTGAGGTGTGAAAAATATATATTTTTGTTGCTAGCAATCTCCCAGTGACTCTGTATTTAATACTTAGTAAATTATTAGTATTTAGTGTGCGTTTCCTCACTATCCCTTTTCATATCCCGTCGACCACATGATCTTCAGTCACTGCAGACTCAAACATTTTTGAAAATGTGTCTTCACTGATTCTCTCTAAAGGGCATTTTTCAGTTGGTCGCATAAATGAATTACACCCGTGGATGGCAGTAGAGAACCGCAGAGATGCTGCTCGTGGCTCGGATAAGAAAAACGAGAGAAGCTCTGAACACAGGCCTCGGCTTCAATGAGAACAAACACAAAGAGCTGTATAGATTCACCAGCAAAACGTCCAAATCACACCTCGGCTAATAACACGAGTGATGCTGAGCTGCTGTGACTGAGGAGGGGAGGGCGAGGGGGAGGGCGAAGGGGGAGGGCGAGGGGGAGGGTTAAGGGGGAGTGTGGCTCCTGAAAACTGCTGCACTCATCTGACTTAAAAAAAAAACCCCAACACTGGCTACTTCTCTGACTCATGATTTATAATTGGGTGATGGACATACAGCCTTCTTACTGTATCAAGATCAAAATCGCTCTAAACAAGCGTGACCTCATTTCCATGGCAACTATTTTAAGTGGCATCAATGGAAGTTAGCCCTGGGTTCAGGCTGGCAGGCGCAGTGGCGAGCCCGCAACAGTGTCTGATCTATTAATGACTCCTGCGGGAGTTTTTTTAAATTTATTTAACTCATCTTCTTCTTCCATTCTCTCCTGCATGGGAAGGACTAGGATTGTACGGCGGACAAGACATGCTATCAAGCTAAAATGTTGAATAATTCAGGCGCCGAACGCTCTCAACTCTTTGCACTCCTCTGACCGCGGGGGTGATTGACAGGACACGAGTCTCGGCATGACATAATTTATGAGGCGAGCTGGAACATGCACCGTGCACGCCGCCATCATTGAGCCTCTCTTTCAGACAACACTAGAGAGGTATTGTCATGTTGTTTTCTTTTAGACGTGTTCGTATCCATGCATTGCCGAGCTGCACGACATGGACGCGCTAATGGTTACATGTATAAATCATGTCTGCTATGTATACACAAGCGAAAACTTTACGACCACCTGCGATGGATTTCATCTGAGATAAGGTTAAGTTGATTTCTCTCTGTCGCCCCCTATCGGCCTATTTTAATTCCTGCCTGTGACTCAATATTGGATTGTTGATCACATTTTTTTCCCTTTTTTTTGTACAATACTAGAGTGTTGACCTTTTCATCTTTCACCGTCCAATCTTTCTTTGTCTGGACTTGCACTTGAAAGAACCATCTTTGGCACTGAGCATTTAAAAAAAACAAACGGATTTCGACAGAATAACTGTTTAAAAATATAGATTATAGATCAGACCTAAAAGGAGCGAAGAACAATAATTCTGTGTCATGAAGCTGCAGGCTTTTCCTTGATTTTCTGAGACTCTTGTATTTGTCTCTGTGTTTTCTTGACCTTTTAAGTATTTATTTTATTGGGTATTTTTTGATTGTTTAAGCGATTTTTGACCTTGGTCTTGAAAATCGCTCTATAAATACTAATTACTTACTTACTTATAACTATTTTCGTACGGTACCAACCAGTACCAATTTTAAGCCTGGTCATCTTAAGAAACTGTTAAAAATTAAACGTTGTATTAGCCAAATAAAATAAATAAATACAAATAAAATGGACTTTTTTTTGAGAAACAATTGACAAATTAATTAAAAAAACATTCAATGGTTTCCACTGATGTTATGAAAATGTCAGATCTTCTAATATTAAAAATAAATGAATATTTATATAGTGTTAAAGGTGAAATTTACCTCAGAATAGCTGTGGCTAGCATACCTAGCTAAGCTGGCAGATATACAATTCAGTTAAAAAGAACACATATTCACAATATATCAGAAATGAAACGGTTTATAATGGGTTGTGGGCTGATGAAGCTTCACAAAACATTTGTTTTTAAAGAGTTCAGTAGATGTTTCAGCTTACAAATTATTAAGATAGATAGATAGATAGATAGATCTCATCTGCCGCTATGGTGGCGAAATCAAGCTCCCCCCCTGTTTTGACCAGAATACTTTAGAAACTACATAAAGAGTGATAGGAACTTGGGTCATCACCATGGAACCCCAGTGAGCAAGAGGTTGAAGCTAGCCAATGCTCCCACAGAAGGAGCTTCCAAACCTGCTGCAATGCATCATCGCACAACTTTTGTCGATCCATCCAACATTTTGCGATCTCAATCAGTGTGTATCGTCACTTTTAAATCCTCAAACGGAGCAATTAGAAGCACTAAACGTCCCTCTAAACTTGTTTATCCGACCATTTCGACAGCCCGAGCGCGCCAGAGAAGTGTCTACCGCTTCCTCAAACGATTAATCCTGGTAGAGCTTGTTTATTCGCACAAAAAAAAATACATCGCTTCAAATCATCTTGCCGTCAACAGAAATGACAAGTCTAAGCAAATAAACATCAGTGTGAAGAGGGAAATGACGGGTCAATAGAGCTGAAGTCTAATCTCGGCTGTTAGCAGGTGATAATTCGTCCTTCCAAGAAAACCGTCAGGGCTGGAATCAATATTGGACCTTACCGTATTGACTGTAATACTCCTGTGATGACTTTATTTATCTGGACTGCAGTTAGTTACCTCACTTAATAAGAGGAGATTCTCTCGTGTGGGAGCTTCATTAGCGGATCCAAATCACCTAACACGGTCTTTAAAACAAGGAATTAGAACATGTTTTATCTCTTAATTTGAGGTTTGTAATCAACTGTTTTTTATTTTTATTTAATAGTATCCAATTATATAATTTTTACCCACAGTTTTAGCCTAAGTCTGTTCTTTTTTTAATCGGCTTTTTTAGTGTTTTCTTGCTAATAACTTCCCCATCTTAAATAGTTTGTCTCAATTTGTTGACATTAAGATATTAGGTCTCAGTCGTAAATGTCTATTTAATATCAGCTTGTCTGTGTTTTTAATATTTTGCACTCGTAAACTGCATTTTCTCTCCTTAAAATGATTGAAATGTTAATTTGGGGTCATTTCAAAGACGGTTTAAGTCACTTTGACTAAGTGTTGATGTCCAAATACTGTACGTAGATTTTCCTCTTTGCTAACATCAGTACAACCTCATAACTCAAGACAATCTTTCATCACCTATAACCCCAGATTACAAGAGAAACCCCCATTTCAAACCCCTTAAAATGCAAGCTTTACAGTTTTAATTCAATTTTGAGTCAACTATGTGGTTTCAACTATCTAATGAGCCACATAAAATGAAATGATGGGTTGGATTTGGCCCTCCGGCTTTCAGTTCAACAACTTTCTAAAAGGATTATAGTAAGTGGTTGGAAATAAATGCTGTAGTATGATGGTTAAATGCAGCGTAGATGTAGTGTTAGACTAAAGAGACCATTTTTGTTTTTGTAGTTAAGCAGTTTATTATTTTACTGTAATGTTAATTGTCATTTTGGAGAGACTTTGGTCACATTCATGATTTAAGTTAAGGATTTTGGGGGTTCTTTTAATGTAAGTAAGTATATAGCGCTTTTCGAGACCAGGGTCACAAAGCGCTTTAACAATCAAAACAATACTCAAAACAGTACATACTTCAAAGATCAAGATAACATCGAGAACAACACAGGAGTTCGAGAAATTCAAGGAAAAGCCTGAACAAATAGAAACGTCTTAAGATGTTTCTTAAAGGAGTCAGTAGATCCATCAAGCGCAAAGAGAGAGGAAGATTGTTCCGGTGTTGCACTTAAACAAAGGATAAAGAAAGAGAGAAAAATGAGAAAAAATAAGAAAGTCTTCAGTTTAGAAGGAGTAAAACAATGTAAATCAATGTAAAGCGTTCTCTCGATGTATCCCAGAATACATTATTTTGAGATTATTATACGAATGATTCAGAAACCAAACGGTTTTCTTTGATCCATCACGACCCAACCATACTTTTCCAGTCTCAGTATTTCCATGCATGACAAAAAATAAACCCATAACCAGAATTGATTTGGACTGATTGCTTCCATGATTACGGATCCATGCGATCATTAATAATGAGCCTCCGGTTCTGAATGGACCGCGGACCCCGGGCTCAATCAGGACCATGCAGGGGTCCAAGTTCTCTTTCCCGGTCCCTTCCAGCAATCAGCTGCCGTGCATTCTCACCGACCCAGCGTGGTTCTATTCTCACGCCGACAGCTGACTACTCCAGCGCTTCCTCATCCAGTTCCCCATCGTTCCGGTCCGCCTCTTTAAACACAGATTTATACTGGATGATTACAGTGTTGATTTCCTGGCTCGTCCAAATGACCCTGATTATCGGTGTCGCGCAAATCTTTCCCCCGGAAGCTCGACTGCTGTCATATCCTGACCTTTACAGCCGGCCAGCTGATCAAACGTTTGCAGAGCAACGACTGGCAAGTGTTGAGGTTATAAAAATGACCAATGAGATGAATAGATTAAAGCATACGTCTGCTTGAGTGGAATTTATGGATCGAGAAATGTTCTAAAGCAACATTTTACTGGTATTTGCTTCTATGAATGTTTGACGATGGTGTTCTGTTTCACTCATTTTCACTAGTCAAAATTCACACGCTAATGTTATTTCAGAAACATTTTTGTTTTTAGTCGGAAATACGGACCGGTACCGGTCCCTGAACCTGGGGTTGGGGACCACAGTTCTAAAGGTTCTAGAGGCTTAAAAAAAAAAAGGTCCATACTGTCAATATATCACGATATAATATCAATGATCGAACTATATCACAGTATCATACTATCGATGTCATTTTATCGTGACCCAAGTATTGAGATGTATATTGTATTGTGAGTTCTTTGGGGAAAAGTTACTACGTAAGCTGTTAAAGTAGCTTCAACAACTGCAGTGCATCATGGGATTGGTGGAGGTGCTAAAAATAAAACAATGGATTAAAAACAACAACCACCAAACCATTGGGAAAAAAAAAATGGAAGACGTGAAAAAATTATAAAATGAATTTAGTTGAAGTCGTGTAAAGTAACAATTGAGTAATAATTAATGCCTTTTGATTGCTGTCTGCACAGTAAGAAGACATAATTAACAAAATTCCTTTACAAATAATTGCTGAAAATAAGGATATTTCTATTACAAAACTTCCCGGTTACACAACACTCAACCTCGGCCTGTTATTCTCACATAGATCGTGTTGACTCCCCGAGCGGGATTTAAACCAAGCAATCGTTTAATTGAACGGACACGTGGACTCCCCGAGCGGGATATGAAGTGATTGTTGCATCGAACCTCCCACTGAATTATTTACTGGAAATAGGAAGTGGTGGAATCGAGAAGGTAACTTCTGATCTGTATCCAATACCAGGAGAAATCATGATTCATTTCTTTGCGGTGAAACTTATGAGACTGACCTTTTAACTGTGGTCACCCCAGGCACTGTACTGTGTGTATATGTAGTTTGTGATCATGTATTTCTGTTCATTTGATACCACTGGATTGGGTCCTATTACCAGGCCGCCTAGAAAGTAAACCAAAATGTATTCAATCTCTTATGTATTGAAAACTGTCTGAAACGTAGTCAAGTGGCTTGTTTTCGGTGAAGTTATCAAAGAAAAAGCAGGTAGAGATTCATACTAAAACACAATCTGTGACCATCTTGCCACCAAGAATCCAACCCATAGCTTACCCTGAATTTTTTATACAATCGGCGTTTCTTTTTTAGACGGTCCTGCCAATTTGTTTTTTGCTTTTTTTTATCGGGAAAATAATGCATACATTTAACTGGTCCATGGTGCAAATTAAAGGTACCTGTGTCTTATCAGGTTCAGGGGGATGACGCCTAGCGTGGATTGAAGAATGAAAAACTGCACTGGTTGCTGTATATAAGAGGGAAAAAAAGGCGTCCACTGTGCGATGCAACAGTTGAACTGTTCCTTTGTGGGGTTTTTAGCCACAGTGGCAAATGTTATAGTGAGGATGGATGTTATCAAAGCAACTGATAATAGCTACATGCTTATATTTATTTATCTATACCATGGAAAACCAGGGAATTAAATAAAGCTTTTATCAGACATTGTATCCACTTTTTAGATTGTGTAACTAATGGTTGTTGTTGTTTTACAGAGTTATCAATTTAGGAGATTAATTAATGTTTAAGGAATTTGATAATCAAGACATAGCCAACCTCCAAGAATGAAAAGAAAATTTCACTTTCTGACTTGTTTTAGGCAACTTAGGTAACAAATACATTTTGTTCGGACTTCAACAGCTTAATATAAGATGATGTTAAGGTTCCAGGGTTGAGTCAGTACTTGGGTGACTTAGTTCAGTCTGTCAAACTGAGCCTAAGAAACCTGGTTGTTGTATTTGACAAAGACATGTCTGTAGTTGAAAACTGCAGAAAACTAACCAGAAACTGTTTCCTTCAACTGAGAAAAATCTCTAAATTTAGGAAATGTTGTCAAAACTTGATCTGGAGCTTGTAATCCATGTGTTTGTTTCTTCTCGCCTGGAATATTGTAACAGTTTGTTTTCATGTCTTAACAAGAAGGATCTGTCTCGCCTGCAGTTAATACAGAAGCGAAAATTCTGACCCACTCTAATAGAAGAACTCACATTTCTCCGATCCTTAAAACTCTTCACTGGCTTCCAGTTTCTTTCAGGATCAACTTTAAAATTCTGGTTCTTACTTTCAGATCTATTCATGGTCAGACTCCTCCTAAATTACTTACTTACTTAAAGATTTTGGCCCCTTTTGGGATTCAATTTGAAAACCCCAGATCGACGGCAAACTTGATCAAGTTGCGTATAATAGTAGTCCCTCCTTTTACATTGTACTTTTGAATAATAGTATATGTCAACAGGTACTCATTTTGCATTTCCTAGGTTGAAAGTTCCAACTTCGAGACCTCTTTTTCAGGATTGACCTGATGTAATCTCTACCTGGAACTAGGACATTTTACAACACTTAATTTCTTCTGCCATATTAGATAAAATACAATCCAGATATCGTATTTTCTGCACTATTAGTCGCACCAGATTATAAGGTGCATGGAATAAAAGATACAGTCAAACGTCTGACTGGGGTTGCGTTATGCATCCACTAGATAAAGCTGTGCTAAAGGGAATGTCAACAAAACAGTCGGATAAAGTCAAACTTTATTAAGCGTTCTGACAACTCTGGTAACAATGTTCAAATAATGTTTAAAAGGCTTCAAGCAGCAGCGCGTGAGACTGGTGTTGTGAGCAGACAAATGTTGAGTGAGCAGCAGGGAAGTTGAGCGCGTTTATGACAGCTAGAGCGCGCATGTATGACATTTTGACTGGTTGAGTACTCAGCAGTGTGATTTTGCCCCCCCAAAAAAATGTTTTGAGTGTACAACCACCAAGTCACACTCACTCAAAACGGTGGCAGTAATCTTACTCCATAGACGTCCACCATGATGTGACGTGCGTTGTTAATAATGATAATAATAATAATAATAATCTCTATTTATGTAGCGCCTTTCTAGACCAGGGTCCAATCCCTAACTGTGATGACACAATGACGTAATCTCGCCCACGGTGTGTCGGCGCAGAGTCATGAAAGTGTTTGTAAACCATTCACCCACCAGGTAATGTTCATTTATCAGGCGCTCCGGATTATAAGGCGCACTGTCATTTTTTGAGAATTTTTAAAGGCTTTTAAGCGCGCCTTGTAAGCGCGCCTTGTAAGCGCGCCTTGTAAGCGCGCCTTGTAAGCGCGCCTTATAAGTGCGCCTTATAGTACCATACGTATATGGAAAACAAATGTTTAAAAATTACATTATATTTTCCATTTCTGAAAACCTGCTTCACATTTGGAATGATAGCAGTGTGGCTAGTCACAGTCTTTGCTACCATAACCTTGAAGTAACTCTTCGTTTGTCGATTTGAAATGTCACAAATATCTTTACGTTAATAAAATAAGACGTGCATGGTAATAAGATTGTGACCATCTCTGTTTATCTAGACACCATTTTAGATGCAAATAATTTAGATTGATTTAAAAACTTGATATCTAATAGTGAGTACATGGTAATAATCAGCAAGCATGGATCAAATAAAGGATATGATAATAAAAACAATTGTTTTTTTTCTATAGGCGAGTGCTGAAAACTCATCTTTCCTGACTCATTGTTTACAAATGTCACCGAGTCAGAGAGGTATCCATCCCGTGATTATCACTGCGGTCGTACCCGAGGGGGGAAAAGCGACGACAAAGAGTCGCCCGGGAGACACCGAGAAAGGTTATAAAAGAGATGGCAATGTTTAGAAGAAAGGGAGCGCAGATGAGAACAAAAGAAGAACCAGAAAAAAAAAGAGATGAATCAGTGATGCGTTTGAAAACTCCCCCGAGGTGGTGAATTTACATCGTGTCTGTTTTCTGCCACGTCTGCAACGGAGAAACCAACACGAGAAGGAGAGGAGCGGCGAGACGCTGCCAATTATAATCTGCTTGACTGAGAGTTTGCAACAGCCACTCGTGAAAGAAGAAAAAAACGACGAGCGTCTTTGCACTCGAACATCGGTCGGCCCCCGGAACACTGACCACAAGCCATCGACGACGTTTGTAAGAAAAGGAGACGGCCCGGCGGCCTTCGCTTCTTTTTTCTAAAAAGGCTTCCCGCCCTCCATTTCCCTCCTTTCTATCTCCAGGTCATTAATGCTCACAGAAGCTGTAACATTTAATTAGGGAGACATTAGGAGGGAAACACGGTGCACGGCGCTCTGGAGAGTAATCCTAAAACAGCCCCCCCTCGACCGACCCACAGCCTCATCATGTTAGGGGCTGAAAACGCTTGGATATGAATAATCGAGCCAGTGTTTATTCAGATGGTGAAATATTAGCAAATACAACAAACGATTTCACCCATGTAATTGGGATGTTTACGCTCTGGCCGGCGAGCAGCTGCCCTGGTATGCATTTCGGGGAGGAAATTAGAGACAGACAGTGTGTCTTGTGGATTTTTTTTTGTAAAGGTGGAGATAGGAGTGTGTGTGAGGGGAATATTGAAGGGAGTGGGACACATTAGAAGGCCAACAGCTCACATTTATCTATTTATTTTAATGTGAACTCGGAGGCTGTGGAGGGAGAGAGAGAGGAAAAAAAAACAACTCCCAAATATGTCCGTTTATAACCTTGGATGAGGTCCAGAGGTGTTTCTAAAACTGTGTGTGCAACACTTTCGACTGGGTAAACTGTCTCTTTGACCAAAGATCAAGGCTGCAATTCTAAAACTACAACAAATTCTAAAACTGGCCCGTCTGAGCGGTCACACGATCACCGTCCAGTGTGACGCACAAAGACATTTTTGGACATTAGATGATTTATTGTAAATATTAGAGGTGCAAGAAAACCACGATACACTTAAAGAAGCTCTACGCGATTTTTTAGTCGAGCGACGCCGGTGGACTAAAGTGGTAGTGTTTAGCCCGACGGGAGACCACGTTTCCCATGAGCACTCGCTCAACGTCACAAAAGTTGCCACGTCCCGGTTAACAGGAGTTGGCCGAATTTTCTGTTTCCGATGATGAATCAGATTGTGTAATAACATAACTTTTACTTTGTTTTTGTACCGTAATTCAACCCCCACCCCCCCCACCACCACAACCAGCTTGATATGTAGCATGTTCACACCATCCTCAATAACTTTTACAGTGAAAATAACACAAAACAAAACATGGTTTATTTTAGTACAAAAATATCAAGGTACCCAAAACTACCCAGTGCTGCTTTAAATATCACCATATCATTTTCATAGTACTGTTTCGACATTCAACAGCACTGTATCGCCTTTTTATTTACAAATAACATGCAAATATTCGCAATGTTTGTTCATTTTTTGTGTTGCAATTACACGTCGACACAAGATGGCGCCAGTCATTATGTCCTCCGCAGCTAAAGGAACAATTAAATCAAGCGATGACTGAGGACGAGAGGATACAAGTACTCGGACAGTGCTACAAATATATACATGCTCCTACAGTATTGTGATACGTATGATATTGCTAGATTCTTCCCAATACATACTCCTCGTAAAACTTATGGGTTGATTGGTCTTCATTGTTGTTCTACTTTCTAAAATCTTTGGATTTGACAACTCATTGAATAATACCTAACATTATTTTAAGAATATTTTGAGTGCCAGTTACCTATGAGACCTCATTAATCCATCGTTTATATAAGCTATTTTACTTTTATGGTATTCACTTCTTTGGTCAAGTTCACTCGCAAACTCTATTAGGACTGTTTTTGTTTCGGATAAACTTTATAGTGAGATGTATTTTATGAGCTTATCTTTGTGGTTTTGCAG
The DNA here is from genome assembly GCF_982586985.1 of Callionymus lyra. NCBI lineage: Eukaryota > Metazoa > Chordata > Actinopteri > Syngnathiformes > Callionymidae > Callionymus > Callionymus lyra. The sequence continues at coordinate 11,119,811 of NC_141832.1, read as the reverse complement.
CTCGTACCGTTTTATTTTAATCGTTTTTATCTGCAGGCAGTTTCTGTGAAAAATAATGCCGACATTTAACCAGCGGATGGAACAGAAAACAAATCACAAACCACCACGATTGCCTTTTTTACGTCTTTTGTTAACACTTCCGTGATTCATTAACGTGACACTCGTTAAAGCGTCAATAAGTAACGTTTAAAAAAAAAAGGCTCACGTAGTGAGGAGGAAGGGTGTTGGAAAATATCGCAAAATAACCATTGAAATCCTGTGACATCCTGGCGTTGACTGAGGACAAGAGGATACAGTCAACTCCAGATTTGAAAGCTGACGTTTGGAAAGTAGCTAACAGAGTTTCAACTGCAAGTAATGGCTGTTAAAAACTACAGAAATATGAAGAAAACGATATGTTTTCCTGCTTTAAGGACCATTTTCACTTCAGGGATCACGGCGTTACATCATTAGGTTTTCAACGGACCATTTCAAACTCTATCCGGCCTCGTAAAAAGACTTTTCCTATCAGTCCTGGAGTCCTTCAGCTATTAATATTGTCATCACAACTCCACTATTACCTCTGCCTTCTCTAGAGCGATTATTACCTTCTCTGTTCATCATAATCTTTTAATTTTCTGTACCACATAATGAACATCTATGTTCAGCAGTGAGGACACAAATCATCCCATAATAATGTTTAATTTCCCAAGATTTCTTTCTCCTTCTCCTGAGCTAAGTTTTTTTTCTCGTCGCTCAAAAGTGTTTATTCACGTTGTTTATCTGAGCGGCCTGCAGATATGATATCAGAAAGACCATCAATAACATTAATACTCCATTAGGCGGAAGTAGGACGAGGCAGATAGCGTTTTTTTTTTTTTTTTTACCGTGAGCAAGGAATGTTCCCTGACTGAGTCGCCAGCTTAAATATCTCCTCATGCTTTAAGAAACGCGAGCCTAACGTGAGAACTCTGAAGCATGGCCTCGTCGCTCTGGGTAAAATGGAGAATGTTGCATTTAAATTGGGCCTTAATACAGAGCGTGAAATATTCTCAATGCTATTAAATAACGGGCCTAAGAGGGAACACTTTCTGGGGACATGCCACCCTCAGATTAAATCATTAATTTTAATTTTAATGACACCCGTGCAAGGGACCACACAACAACTGTGTTTTAATGAGAAGTAGTGATGCAAACTATGATATATGAGGAGGCTCTCCACGCTTGCCCCCCCGCAGTCCATTATAATACGCAAAATGTCAAATTTCCACATGAATCGTGTTCTTCATTTACCGGCCCCATTGATATTCTGGTTGCGATCTTCATTTAGATTGATTATATCGTTTCACATTTTAAATAGTAGCCTTATCTTGAATGACATTAACATGCACGAAGAACCACATCTTTGTACATGATACAAAAATATTCGTTAATTTATTTTTTAAACTACAAAGATGATTAACAAAAATATATTTTTAGTCTTGAAACTAAACTTAACCTTACTTTTAATTAAAACTGACGTTAACAGTAAAGTAACGATTGTTAGCTACAATTTGTTAGCATGGGTTCGCTAGTATATTTACGTCCATATCAGAAAATTGCAGACGTGGAGGACGTTCTGTCACTATGATAAAAATATAGCAAAAGCTTCTTTAGATAAAGTTAAAGTCTCACTTGTGCTTTTGTACTTTTTGTAACGTAAAACATAACCATGCTGTATTTAATAATGTACTATATTAATAAGAAACTCTCTGTCACACTTTAGGGGCTGTTTCTCCACACAATTGGTGGACTTTAATTAATAATTAAATAAAATAAAATAATTAATTAATGAAAAACTGTAAAACATGTGGTTAAAATATATGAATAAATATAAATATATAATATAATAAATATAGTATAGAAGTAAAACTATATAAAAAGTGTTCACACAGTACAGTAGCAACATGTGTGTAATTTGTAACTCTACTACCTGTAGACGTTGGTTGCCTCTGTTAAAGCCCCAATATGCAAGATTGAAAAGCTTGTTTCTGGCTCCCCCTAGTGTCGTGAATGCACTAAAGTAATTTGTCTAATTTCTTCTCCATTTCACTGTTTCTGATTTTCCGTGTGTGGAATTGTTTTACAAGGCCAGAAAAAAATTATCCTTTTACTCTGCTTCCTGTTTTATATTATTAACTTCCGTAAATATGAACTATAGTAATATCTATATGTTTTGTATGGCTACTTAAAAGAAATGCATCTACAACCCATACATCAAATTTTGAGAGGTGGGAGAAAATATTGATACATCGGAATATTTGTTCCATGATACTTAATTGATATTAAAAAGCCCTGCATCGATTTGCTTGTTTGTCTTTGATCTTTTATATGTCAATAAAGTTTGTATAAAATTAAATAACTCATCTTTTTTTTTATCTGCAATTAACGTGCAAATATTCACGGCATTTGTGAATTATTGTGTTGCAAATAAACCTCGGACCACTAGCCGTCATTACGTCCTCGGCACCTGAAGAAAAAAAATATAATATCCCGCGAGATGACTAAGGACGAGAGGATACAGTCGCTTTGAAGTTTCAAAACTAATGAAAGTAGTAAGGACCTCGTCAAGAGTCACGTGGTCTGTAAATTCTGTCAAGTACTCGGACAATACTACAAATATATCCTTGTTACTACAGTGTCACTATATATCGTATTATTGTCGTTGTCTCGTGTTTTGCAAATACACAACTCTAGTATTTATGTCCACTTTTATACACAAGTTTTTAAAATCGTAATTACAAATATTTACATCTTAAGGGCAACATAAATAAGGAAGGTGAAGAGAAACAGGAGTGCATTATTATAATACTACAGTACCTAATAATGGAGTCTAATTCAAAATACTCATTCTCTTCTTTGCTAAGTCACCTTTGATCGAGTGTCCTTTGGAAAAAAGGACATCTATATGTCCATGATACTTAATTGATATTAAAAAGCCCTGCATCGATTTGCTTGTCTGTCTTTAATGTTTTATATTTCAATAAAGTTTGTATAAAATTAAATAACTCATCTTTTTTTATCTACAATTAACGTGCAAATATTCACGTGAATACATATTTGTGAATTATTGTGTTGCAAATAAACCTCGGACCACTAGCCGTCATTACGTCCTCGGCACCTGAAGAAAAAAAATATAATATCCCGCGAGATGACTAAGGACGAGAGGATACAGTCGCTTTGAAGTTTCAAAACTAATGAAAGTAGTAACGACCTCGTCAAGAGTCACGTGGTCTGTAAATTCTGCAAAACACCGGAGTCAAGTACTCGGACAATACTACAAATATATCCTTGTTACTACACTGTCACTAGTTATCGTATTATTGTTGCTGTCTCGTGTTTTGCAAATACACAACCCTAGTATTTATGTCCACTTTTATACACAAGTTTTTAAAATCGTAATTACAAATATTTACATCTTAAGGGCAACATAAATAAGGAAGGTGAAGAGAGACAGGAGTGCATTATTATAATACTACAGTACCTAATAATGGAGTCTAATTCAAAATACTCATTCTCTTCTTTGCTAAGTCACCTTTGATCGAGTGTCCTTTGGAAAAAAGGACATCTATATGTCCATGATACTTAATTGATATTAAAAAGCCCTGCATCGATTTGCTTGTCTGTCTTTAATGTTTTATATTTCAATAAAGTTTGTATAAAATTAAATAACTCATCTTTTTTTTATCTACAATTAACGTGCAAATATTCACGTGAATACATATTTGTGAATTATTGTGTTGCAAATAAACCTCGGACCACTAGCCGTCATTACGTCCTCGGCACCTGAAGAAAAAAATATAATATCCCGCGAGATGACTAAGGACGAGAGGATACAGTTGCTTTGAAGTTTCAAAACTAATGAAAGTAGTAACGACCTCGTCAAGAGTCACATGGTCTGTAAATTCTGCAAAACACCGGAGTCAAGTACTCGGACAATACTACAAATATATCCTTGTTACTACACTGTCACTAGTTATCGTTTTATTGTCGCTGTCTCGTGTTTTGCAAATACACAACTCTAGTATTTATGTCCACTTTTATACACAAGTTTTTAAAATCGTAATTACAAATATTTACATCTTAAGGGCAACATAAATAAGGAAGGTGAAGAGAAACAGGAGTGCATTATTATAATACTACAATACCTAATAATGGAGTCTAATTCAAAATATTCTCGTCTTTGCTAAGTCACCTTTGACCGAGTGTCCTTTGTAAAGAAGGACATCTATATGTCGAAGAGATGGTATATAAGTGACAAGTGCTCATGTAGAGGATGTTACAGCTCACTGCTCGCTGCCACACTCTCACCGAGTGGAGTAGAAAGATGAGAGCCGGGCCTGAGAGGTCCAATAGCCCGAGGCACTCGGGCTTAAACAGAGGAGCTCTCCTGAATACCTATTCATCATCTCACCATTAGTGTGGCTGAAGCCGCTGCTCTGAAATATCAGCAGGATTACCAACACCCGTGTTGCATCATCCTCCTCTTTCCTGTTTTCTTTTTTTTTTTTGGAGAAGATCCTGACATGGATTCGTCTGCACGTCCACCAACTACTAAAGAGATAACTTTTGATACATGACAAAGTAAGATTTCACCACATCTTTTCTGGAGTGACGGTGAGAAAACGCTTCTTCTGTCATGATCCCGGGCCGTTGATGAAGTGGCGTGAAGATAATTCCAAGCAATCTCTGTCGAGTCAAGAGGAGGGAAAACACCCAAACGGCTTTTTCGAAAAAAAAAGTGCTACCTCACAGCGCCGAGATGAAACTGCCAACAGATGATGACTTACGGGGGATATGTTATGAATGTCAACCGTCGCAACGCGAGTCTGTTTTTCTTAAGACGCTCGCTATGTTTTCAACACGCGTGCCTTTGTCTTGGAGGAATAAACCGTTGGAATTAATGACACTAATTATTTTTTAAGTCTACATGTCAGTCAGTAATGTATTGCTAAGACATCGTGATGTTATTTGAATTATATTTGAATAAAGAAGAGATCAAAAAATCAAATTAAGGAAGTATTCATTCATCATTACGAAGTATAATGTAGCATTAGCATGGATTAGCATAATACATTATTCCGCTACGTTCACGTGAACCGTCGTATCTCCTTCTTGAAAATATGAATAGTCATCGGTACATTTTGTGTCAAAGTTATTTCTCATGAATTCAAGCATATATATGATGTCCATGTTTGTTCGTTCAATCTTAGCAGCGAGCTAGCAGGACTGTTAGCAACCCAGTTTTCAAGTGTTCTTAATCCATTGTGGCAGAATTTGTTTAAAACTTGAATTTACTTTTTAATGTCTGAATCTGTTTTTCAAATTAAATCTAACAGATTGACTTGTCTTGCTAAAAAAAAAAAAAAAAAAAATCCCCACAACTTTATACAGCCAACACTGGGTTGGATTTACCAAGATTCCTATTAACATGTACCAAGTTATGTGTTTTCTGACCGATGCTAAAGTCAAGGCAACTTTAATAAGAAACTCAGAGATACAGACACTTAACATAAACCACTTAAACAATTCATCACTCAAGTGTACTTAGTGTTTAGTTTCAAAGAGTTTTAGTTGTTATGTATTGTTTACATGTTGTTCATTACATATTAAGGGAACACAACTCCAGATATACTCTTAAAACCATAAAACACTACACACTTGGCACTGAGCAACAAACACTTAACACCAAACAGCAAACACTTAAAACCAAACATTACTTATCACTTCACACTACTTACAATTACTTTACTCTTACCGCTTAACACAAATTAACAATTAACACTCCTTGGCACCTTACACTTTATAACACTACTTAACACTTTTAACAATTTTTTTTAAAATGTAAACATGTTAAACCACTCAACACTATAAAGCACTTAAAACTGGAAAAAAATGGAAAAAGCAACCCTTCTTTAGACTGAACATTATATAACACTTGGTAAAACTTAACGCAACATTTAGCACAAAGTACTAAATACCAAACATTTTTCAACTCCGCTGAACACTATCTTAAACTACTTCACACTTAACACTATGTATAAATACTCAACACTGAAAACTATATGACACTACTTGAAACAGAACAATATGTAACACTACTTAACATTGAACACTATGTAACACTACTTAACATTGAACACTATGTAACACTACTTAAAACTAAACACTATGTAACAATACTTAAAACTGAAATCTATGTAACACTAATTAACACAGAACACTATGTAGCACTACTTAACATTGAACACTATGTAGCACTACTTAACATTGAACACTATGTAATACTACTTAACACTGAACACTATGTAACACTTCTTAACACTGAACACTATGTAACATTACTTAACATTGAACACTATGTAACACTACTCGACACTGAACAATATGTAACACTACTTTACACTGAACACTATGTAACACTACTTAACACTGAACACTATGTAAAAATACTTGACACTGAACACTATGTAACACTTCTTAACACTGAACACTATGTAACACTACTTAACATTGAACACTATGTAAAACTACTTGACACTGAACAATATGTAACACTTCTTAACACTGAACACTATGTAACACTACTTAACACTGAACACTATGTAATACTACTTAACATGGATTATTTTTGTTAGCATTGTTAGATTAGCGGAGTTCAGAGCTAATTTGCTGAACAAGCGTTTGATAGCAAATTCAAAAGTGTTTCCTCATGTTATTAGACAGATTCGTAAAGATAGTAAGTTGTACACAATTGAACTCTGTGAGAAAAATCTAAACGTTGGTAAACCGTAGAGCATTGGAACAGTATTACTGGTCAAGATTGCGATTTTTTTTTCAGGTGTGTATGTAGTGTATGAGTACAAATGGCTGCTGGGATCTAAGTGAGAAGAAGCTGAAAAAAACAGATCTTTAATACAATTTTTATTTGTGCATTTGTTGACACCCAAGTGAGGTGTAGTGCAACGTTGACTATTGAACGTAGTCAAGATGAGTGTTGACATAAGTTCTCCTATAAGGATGTGTTTGTGTTTATTTTCTGTCCTTCAGTTGTTAAATTGACTTGATAACAACAATCCTGTTTCTAGTAGTAGTAGTAGTAGTACTCTTTATTTGACTGAACACAGAACACTATGTAACAGTACTCTAATTCAATGATGGGAACAGAAAATTCAGAGAGCATGATGGGTAATTTGCAGCCGAGAAACCACCGATCAACATCCAAATATGACGGCAACAAAAGAAGAAAAAAGCCACTAGAGTATACTTTATTTTATCCAAGCATAAAATATGGAAAAAGCATCTGCGACACAGGAACCACGGTTAAGAAGCTAATCCGTGGCCATCTTAAAAATACAGACTAAGGTCAAGGGGCGGAGTCAAGACTGGCGGACTCCGATTGGGTGATGAAACCACGCCCATTTATCTTGAGGCTAATACATTTTTTAAGATGCAAAACATCATCAAAAACGGAAATGACTCCAGCCTTTCCACCTTTGCTCTTGATTTATCGGTTTTCCTTCATTAAATCCCAAATAGTACATAGTATTTGACTGAACACAGAACACTATGTAACAGTACTTAACACTGAACACTATATAACGCCACTTGAAACCGAACATTATAAAATAATTACTTACGACTGTTACGACTAGTTAACACTACTAAACACTAGATCATTAACACTACTTAACAAAGTGTAACACTTCTTAGCACTGAAACGTTTAACAATATGTAAGACTATGTAACAGTTTACGTTCCTTAATACTTACCTAGTTATGAACACTAAATACTACTAAACAGAGCTTAAGCTGAACACTACTGAACACCACCTTACACCATGTATCACTATATAACACTACGTAACGGTTGGAAAATATTTTACAGGTATTACTAGGGTAGTACTTTGAAACATCTAAAACTGTACAACGTTTTACACTACTGCAATCTAGACCTGATCCGGGGTGAACATACTGTCAGTGTTCGAGACACTCTTGTGAAACAGAAACTTGTTTTTCTAGCATCCAGGGTTCAGGGTCGTGTCACGGAAGTTAAGTCTTCACAAGTCTCATGAAATATGCGGGAAAACAGAGCCGGAGTAATGTCATCACTTCTCTCTTGATTCCAGAAAAACCAATGAGGGCAGATTCGACTCCAACCCTTAAGACGGAATTTTAAATGAATCACAGTTTTATTCAATCGGTTTCTCAATTATCCATCTACACCGGATCTTCGGGGTCCTCGGTCCGAGTTTTTCCTGCAGTAGAAGAGAGTCTCCTCAGGGAAGCGGCATCAGGCGGCGTGATGCAGTGTAGCCTGGCGTTCCTTCCTCTCCTTCACTGGAGCGTGTTGTTATCTTTTCCTCCCGCTACATGTCGCGTCTCTATCAAAGGATGGCTCTACCTTTCCCCACCGACATGGGGGCCCGAGCCGAGGCTTTCGTTTCGTTCGCCAGCGACTGCTTGATATGCAGCAGCTTCTGCCGGCTGCCGGACTTCCTACGTCTGTCTGACTGAACCTTTGAGCTGCAGTCTGAGGAGGAGCTTCGTTTTCATCGACGATTTTCGCCGTGACAGCGGCACGCCGAAAACACATCGATTAAACGGCTCCTCTTGCCATCAGACCCCTCGCCGAACAACGCTCTCATCCTTCATTAGCCAAACAAAAAAAAAAAAAACGGACTCAATTAGCAATTACATGAACGACAAGGTAGACAAAGGGGAAAAAAAAAACACTTTTCATGTTTCTCTAATTCAATGATGGGGGGACAGAAAATTCAGAGAGCATGATGGGTAATTTGCAGCCGAGAAAACACCGATCAACATCCAAATATGATGGCAACAAAAGAAAAAAAAAAAACACTACAGTATACTTTATTTTATCCAAGCATAAAATATGGACGAAGCATCTGCGACACAGGAACCACGGTTAAGAAGCTAATCCGTGGCCATCTTGAAAAAATACAGACTAAAGCCAAGGGGCGGAGTCAAGACTGGCGGAATCCGATTGGGTGATGAAACCACGCCCATTTAGCTTGAGGCTAATACATTTTTTTTCTCACACATCCTAAAAACAATTGTTATGTATTAGTGTTTCTTTTTTTATATTAGTTTATTGTGTCTATTTTTGTGGACTTTTTGTCACTTTAAAATGTACAAAGAACTAAAGTGGAAATTAATAACTATACTCAGGTGTAACTATTTTCAGGTAATTACATAATACATAATATTTCAGAATTCTGTTCCACCAATAATATAAAATACAAGAAAAAGGACAACTAAATGAAAATTATGGCCATCTTGAAAAAATACAGACTGAAGTCAAGGGGCGGAGTCAAGACTGGGGGAATCCGATTGGGTGATGAAACCACGCCCATTAGCTTGAGGCTAATACATTATTTTTCAATGCAAAACATCATCAAAAACGGGATGTGTAGCCTAGCCTTGTAGCAAAAAAGGAAATACACGCTAACTTGTTACCTTAATTTTTTTTTTCTCACTAAAACTGATGAACGAGGATCATTAATTTTGATCAAATAAAAAATAAAAGTGTTTTTTTTAAATGCTGTAAAAGTATTTTTGTCTCTGTTAATACTGTTAGCGCATGGGTTAACAGAGAAAAAATAATTCAAATACAATATCAAATGTAACTAAATGTTTTTTGTTTTATTTTGTATACTTTTCTCGGTACAGGATCATTTGTAAGATTAAGAACTTTGAAAATATGGTCCTCATCGAAATCAATCTGAAAAATGTAAGAGAACATCCGATAGAGGATACTAAATATTTAAGTTAAATACTAACCACTTGCAGTCCCAGATATATATATATATATATATTTTTTAGACTAGTTTATCCTAAGTGATTTTCATTGTAACCTCACAATGTTTATAAAGTAAATTTCAATTGTTTTCATTTCTAGCTTTGTTTTTTTGGACGATTTTTCTTTGACTAATAATGTGATTAAAACGTCTTTGACTACAGTTTAAAAACTGATCTGGATTAATTAATATTTAACAAATGAATAAAAGTAAAGAATATAATATATTAAACTCTTTTTGCAACATGAAACTTGTGGTTTAAATACTATAAAGATTCTTTATTTTTTTTTTTTTTTCCCACACATCTTAAAAACAATTGTTATGTATTAGTGTTTCTTTTTTTTATATTAGTTTATTGTGTCTATTTTTGTGGACTTTTTGTCACTTTAAAATTTACAAAGAACTAAAGTGGAAATTAATAACTATACTCAGGTGTAACCATTTTCAGGTAATTACATGATACATAATATTTCAGAATTCTGTTCCACCACTAATATAAAATACAAGAAAAATGACAACTAAATGAAAAATAGTGGCCATCTTGAAAAAATACAGACTAAAGTCAAGGGGCGGAGTCAAGACTGGGGGAATCCGATTGGGTGATGAAACCACGCCCATTTATCTTGAGGCTAATACATTTTTTTTCAATGCAAAACATCATCAAAAACGGGATGTGTAGCCTAGCCTAGCCTTTGAGCAAAAAAGGAAATACACGCTAACTTGTTACCTTAATTTTTTTTTTTCTCACTAAAACTGATGAACGAGGATCATTAATTTTGATCAAATAAAAAATATAAGTGTTTTTTTTAAATGCTGTAAAAGTATTTTTGTCTCTGTTAATACTGTTAGCGCATGGCTTAACAGAGAAAAATGAATTCAAATGCAATATTAAAATGTTTTTATTTTATTTTGTATACTTTTCTCGGTACAGGATCATTTGTAAGATTAAGAACTTTGAAAATATGGTCCTCATCGAAATCAATCTGAAAAATGTAAGAGAACATCCGATAGAGGATGCTAAATATTAAAGCTAAATACTAACCACTTGCAGTCCCAGATATATATATATATATATTTTTAGACTAGTTTATCCTAAGTGATTTTCATTGTAGCCTCACAATGTTTATATAGTAAATTTCAATTGTTTTCATTTCTAGTTTTGTTTTTTTGGACGATTTTTCTTCGACTAATAATGTGATTAAAACGACTTTGACTACAGTTTAAAAACTGATCTGGATTAATTAATATTTAACAAATGAATAAAAGTAAAGAATATAATATTAAGAACTTTGAGAGGTAAACTCTTTTTGTAACATGAAACTTGTGGTTTAAAATACTATAAAGATTCTCTATTTATTTTTATTTTTTTCTCACACATCTTAAAACAATTGTTATGTATTAGTGTTTATTGTGTCTATTTTTGTGTACTTTTTGTCACTTTAAAATTTACAAAGAACTAAAGTGGAAATTAATAACTATACTCAGGTGTAACCATTTTCAGGTAATTACATGATACATAATATTTCAGAATTCTGTTCCACCACTAATATAAAATACAAGAAAAATGACAACTAAATGAAAAATAGTGGCCATCTTGAAAAAATACAGACTGAAGTCAAGGGGCGGAGTCAAGACTGGGGGAATCCGATTGGGTGATGAAACCACGCCCATTTATCTTGAGGCTAATACATTTTTTTTCAATGCAAAACATCATCAAAAACGGGATGTGTAGCCTAGCCTAGCCTTTGAGCAAAAAAGGAAATACACGCTAACTTGTTACCTTAATTTTTTTTTTTCTCACTAAAACTGATGAACGAGGATCATTAATTTTGATCAAATAAAAAATATAAGTGTTTTTTTTAAATGCTGTAAAAGTATTTTTGTCTCTGTTAATACTGTTAGCGCATGGCTTAACAGAGAAAAATGAATTCAAATGCAATATTAAAATGTTTTTATTTTATTTTGTATACTTTTCTCGGTACAGGATCATTTGTAAGATTAAGAACTTTGAAAATATGGTCCTCATCGAAATCAATCTGAAAAATGTAAGAGAACATCCGATAGAGGATGCTAAATATTAAAGCTAAATACTAACCACTTGCAGTCCCAGATATATATATATATATATTTTTAGACTAGTTTATCCTAAGTGATTTTCATTGTAGCCTCACAATGTTTATATAGTAAATTTCAATTGTTTTCATTTCTAGTTTTGTTTTTTTGGACGATTTTTCTTCGACTAATAATGTGATTAAAACGACTTTGACTACAGTTTAAAAACTGATCTGGATTAATTAATATTTAACAAATGAATAAAAGTAAAGAATATAATATTAAGAACTTTGAGAGGTAAACTCTTTTTGTAACATGAAACTTGTGGTTTAAAATACTATAAAGATTCTCTATTTATTTTTATTTTTTTCTCACACATCTTAAAACAATTGTTATGTATTAGTGTTTATTGTGTCTATTTTTGTGTACTTTTTGTCACTTTAAAATTTACAAAGAACTAAAGTGGAAATTAATAACTATACTCAGGTGTAACCATTTTCAGGTAATTACATGATACATAATATTTCAGAATTCTGTTCCACCACTAATATAAAATACAAGAAAAATGACAACTAAATGAAAAATAGTGGCCATCTTGAAAAAATACAGACTGAAGTCAAGGGGCGGAGTCAAGACTGGGGGAATCCGATTGGGTGATGAAACCACGCCCATTTATCTTGAGGCTAATACATTTTTTTTCAATGCAAAACATCATCAAAAACGGGATGTGTAGCCTAGCCTAGCCTTTGAGCAAAAAAGGAAATACACGCTAACTTGTTACCTTAATTTTTTTTTTTCTCACTAAAACTGATGAACGAGGATCATTAATTTTGATCAAATAAAAAATATAAGTGTTTTTTTTAAATGCTGTAAAAGTATTTTTGTCTCTGTTAATAATGTTAGCGCATGGCTTAACAGAGAAAAATGAATTCAAATACAATATTAAAATGTTTTTATTTTATTTTGTATACTTTTCTCAGTACAGGATCATTTGTAAGATTAAGAACTTTGAAAATATGGTCCTCATCGAAATCAATCTGAAAAATGTAAGAGAACATCCGATAGAGGATGCTAAATATTAAAGCTAAATACTAACCACTTGCAGTCCCAGATATATATATATATATATTTTTTAGACTAGTTTATCCTAAGTGATTTTCATTGTAGCCTCACAATGTTTATATAGTAAATTTCAATTGTTTTCATTTCTAGTTTGGTTTTTTTGGACGATTTTTCTTTGACTAATAATGTGATTGAAACGTCTTTGACTACAGTTTAAAAACTGATCTGGATTAATTAATATTTAACAAATGAATAAAAGTAAAGAATATAATATATTAAGAACTTTGAGAGGTAAACTCTTTTTGTAACATGAAACTTGTGGTTTAAATACTATAAAGATTCTTTATTTTTATTTTTTTTTCTCACACATCTTAAAAACAATTGTTATGTATTAGTGTTTCTTTTTTTTATATTAGTTTATTGTGTCTATTTTTGTGGACTTTTTGTCACTTTAAAATTTACAAAGAACTAAAGTGGAAATTAATAACTATACTCAGGTGTAACCATTTTCAGGTAATTACATAATACATAATATTTCAGAATTGTGTTCCACCACTAATATAAAATACAAGAAAAATTACAACTAAATGAAAAATGTAGGTTTCAAGTTACGAACTTGTCTGTTTATCCGAGATACAGTTAATATTTTACGTTGTTTTAACAAAGTGTGTGTCTGCAGAGAGTCGGCAACATTTGATTAGACGGTACCAGCTTGCAAAAAATCATTTGCACATAGAAAATATTATTATACTTTTCTTTTTTGTCAAACGCGGGCAGGAAAAGGGAGGTCTGCGTGTAAGAGCCATATTTATATTCCAATCTTCTACACAGAAACCTTCATTGCCAAACTCATAAAAGATTCATGGTGAGCAGGAAAGCAAGGTCGCACGGAAAACTGGTCAGAAGGTGCAGACTGTTGGATGCAAAAAAAAAAAAAAAAAAAGAGCAGACGGATGCAGAAACTCTGTGACGGAGGTCCCTTGACGGCAGTTACAGTGACAACGTGTGTCATTCTCCGTGTTTATCTCCACCAGTGACCAGATGATCCAGAACGTCTGCGCTCCAACTGGCATCTGTCACCTTCCCCTCGTCCCGCGAGGGTCGTGGTTCGTCTGGATTTACCCGAAGTGTCGCTCATGACCTGGACTTTTCTGTATTCCGCCTTCATATTTGTGTAGCACAGACGGAAGCGCTGAGTGTGCTGTGTGTGTGTGTGTTTGTGTGCGTCGTCGGGGTTGTCATTGTCGCTTAGAGTCACAGACTCAAACCTCTGGGAGTTCTGCGCTGCTCAGCACGCTCCACGAGAAGGAAACCAGTGAGACTCCGGGATACAGGGAAGATAGTTCCCCCCCCCCTCAGTCAGACGCTCTGTTGCTTCTTGACAGTTCGGAATATGCTGAATATTCATTTGACACAACCTCCCCACCGTGATCATGACATGATAGGCGCCGTTAAAAAAAAAAAAATGTGTCGACGATCAGGGATAAGAATTCCAGCTGCAACTCTTCAAGCTGCTTTAACTATGACCGAGGAATCCCGAGACGTTTCCCCAGACTCTCGGCTCGTGTTGCATCCATTATCATTCTCATCATTCACTCTGCTCTTAGTCCCCGTCCGACACAGGTACGAGGTTTCCCCTCGACTCCAGTTGATACAGTGAACATGGGTTTTCATTTTTGTTAGCGTTGTTAGGTTAGCGGAGTAAAGAGCTAATTTGCTAAACAAGCGTTTGATAGCAAATTCAAAAGTGTTTCCTCATGTTATTAAACTGCAGTGCAACAGTATTACGGGTCAAGATTTCAGGGATTTTTTTTCAGTTGTGTATGTGTAAACGAGTACAAATGGCTGCGGGGATTTAAGTGAGAACCAGCTGAAAAAAACAGATCTGAGATTGCTATTTTTATTTGTGCATTTGTTGACACCAAATTGTGTAGCGGCGCCTTGACTATTTAATGTAGTCAAGATGAGTGTTGACATAAGTTTTCCTATAAAGATGTTTTTGGGTTTATTTTTTGTCCTTTAGTCGTTAAATTGACTTGATAACAACAGTCCTGGTTCCCGGAGGCGCTCTCCAAGGTGCTGAAAGGGTACTACATGTACCACTTTCATCGGTACCTACCAAGTCACAACGTGAAACAGCATCAAGTATACTTGCTTATATTTGTTTGCGTCGCTGTTAGAACAGTTCTCTTGCTTTGTTGTGAAAACGGAAATGACTCCAGCCTCTCCACCTTCACTCCTGATTTATCGGTTTCCCTTCACTAAACCCCAAGTAGTACTCTTTATTTGAGCCAAAATCAAGGGCCTTCCGTGGCGCGCCAACACCACATGTATGTGAGAACAAAGGTATATTCCGCTCGGTGACTTCGGTACTCTGGGGAGGCCGGGAACCATTTTTATTGATCATCGCAGCAAAGTCGGATGGACTTGTTTGTTCGTTTGAATCATAAAGTGCAAGGCCAGCTCCGGGAACACATCAAACAAGCCTCTGGTTAAGCACAATATTTTCTTAAAGGGCTGAGAAGTGCAATATATCCGGTAGACTGCACAAACCATGACCCCCCCGCCCCCCCCCCCCTACTGCAGTAGCCGATATGTTTATGTTCTGCTACAGATACACTTCACCCATGGATGAGTGGCTTTTTGTTAATATTGTCTGGGTTTTTTGCAAAAAAAAAACCCTTTTTATTGTTTAAAATTGGGGCTAAATTCACATCTATTCAAGAAATTGTTTATTTAGGTGATGCACTTGCTCACCTTGCTCTGGGTAAATTCCATGTTACGCCCAAATTCTAGATCGTGCTACTTAGTACACGCGAGTATATACTTTATTAGCCCATTAGAGTTCAACGAAACACAGTATAACCCAAAAAGTTATTTAGGATTGTATGTAAGTAAATTACTTTAGTATTGGTCGTTCTAGAACAAGCTGGACATGGAAAAAGTCTTGTTAAATGTTGTCACTTGGATAAGTATCGTATTCTCGATATTGTCTGACACCAAAACCGGATCTTCCGTACCCCAAATAGTGCTTAAAGGATTAACACAAAAATGGGTCTAAAAAATTGTATTAAAAGATTATTAAAACTTGAATAATGTAAAAATAACTTGCGTGTTTCAATAGTTTGTTATTTTGTCTGATTTAAGTTCTGTCAGAATTATTTGGGGACATATTGTTCGAGGAGGAAATTGTGTTTTCTGTTGCTAAGTGAGTTTTCGGTCCAACAATTATTGTCATATTTTTGCACATATGTTGATGTTTCGCTTTTTACACCAAAAACTAAACAAAGCACCAAAATATGGATGACCTTTTGGTCTGCCGACAACCTTCTATGTCATGCCATGGCAATATACCACAGAACATCAGTAACCATCCCTTGTCCAACCCCGTTTCTTCAGGCTCTCCCCTCAAGCCACGCCTCTAAAGAAGTCTTCTCCCGCGACAGGAAATAAACTTATCGGAAAACGTCAAGAAACAATCAATAGAAACGATCAAAGGCACATTTACAAATGCAGGGTGTAAAGCAGAGATAGCGTCGCCCCCCTGTGACCACATGTGTAACGGCAAAGCTGTCTCTATTGTACTTCTTAGAGAATCAACTAATGATTCTTATGAGTCACCAGAGAGTCCGCCAGGGGTGTGATAATGACCGTTTTGAAGACAGAAGGCCTCTGGGTGATTTCTTTTTTTTTCCCTCCCCATCAAGACGGGAGAAGCAGCAGAGGTCATTTGGAGATACAACACCCCGGAGGATAAGCAGCGGTCAGTCTGAGGATGGGAATGAGTGGGCAGCCATTTAAAATCATGGAGTTAATCTAAGAAGTGACCAGCCGGTACACTTTGACCCATATTGTGCCCTAAAATCTGGGCTAGTCGGACACAAAAAGCTGCTGCTGGAGAACTTCACACCAGACCGTTTTATTCGATATTACATAAAGAGTGGAAGGGTTAAGCTTTATTTGCGACTTTGCTTCTGGGTAGTTTTTTTTAAAATATAAATGCCATTGGTTTTCATCACTTTTGTCAGCGGAGGAATTCGGTTACACGACGATTGCATCACCGTCGCGCCTCGTTTCTGTTGGCATCATCGTTTTTTTGCTGACTAGATACGTTGCATTGTAGTGAGAGGCGGGAAGATGGAGGGGTTTGTTGCTCAGGAAAGTGTAATATGGAGGAAAGGAATAACGGGGTATTAGAATGAGATCAGTTGTGCTGAGCTAAAAGGCTATTTCTGTGGTTCAAGTTTTCTTCAGTACACTGGCTTGTTCCTGGACGATCTGGGAGAAGTTCTTTTTTTGCACTTAAATAAAAATGGAAAAAAAACAATCCTTCAGTTTAAATTATAAACAGGTTTATCCTTGTCAATAAAAAGTGCAACGATAAGTATAATAATAAATAGTAAAATGATGAAGGATGTGTATGTTTAACATAAATAACTGAAATCTAAATCAATAATAAGATTAAATATATCATTTAAATAAAGAAGTTGTTGGTGCTTGTAAGAAAAATAGTAAGAAATGTTGTTGTTTTTTAGAATAGAATATTCTAATAATAATAATAATAAAAGAGATAATAACATAAAATAAAATAAAACGATCTTAAAAATATACAAATTATTTACAATATTAGAAAATTAACACTATTTACAGAATAAAATAAAATAAAATAAATATAGAATAAAATAAAATAAAAACACCCAAGAAGAAATACACACTACGGATTAACATCAGGATATTTAAAGTAAAGAGTTAAATATCCTGACACCAGTTGGGATGAAGGACCTTCTATAACGCTCCGTCCTACACTGGGGGTTCTCAAATCACTTACAAAACACATTACAAATTCTAGATATAAGAGGAAAAAAAAATATTTTTTAAAGAGATCAACTGAGTAAATTAATGTGCTTTAAACTATTTAAAAAAAATGAGGAATAAAGTATTTTAAAATTGTGTAACCTGAAAATGGATAACGGAATAATAACAAATCAATAATAAGTTGTTGTTATACAAGACAAGGATAAACGCCACATGAACCTTGTCCATGAACCTTGTCCGGCTTGAACTATAGTGCCGTTCCATTTCAATAACGCAGGACTGTTATGATCACGGACACAGTATTTCCGTCGCACATCTTTCATCCTGTCACCATGAAAAAAAAAAAAAAAAAAAACACCACAAGACTCTCGCGCGACAGTGAGTCATGGTGTGTCCTTTACTAATCTGCCGCGCTCCATTAGAACCACCTCTTTTTTTTTTTTTTGTCTTTTATTTCCCGCCGACCTTTACGCCTCGAACGCGGCCACGGCGAGTTCAAAATGGATGGACCTCATTCAAAACCCCGACGTTGTTATTGTAAACACATTTGAGAGACGCGGCCCTAAATGGAAACGATGCGCCAGAACGACGGCCGATAAGGACTCTTTGCTCGAGCCCTCGTTTCTTAGGCGCCATCTCTTTACAGTTGTACAAGTCTGACTCACACAATTTGGCATCATTAACGTCGAAGCGCACACCCTCCACCACAACACAACACCACCCCCCCCACACCCATCACTTGTGACACAACCGCACACTGTTGAATCTCAGGCGGTAAACTAGAATGCAGCCTCATTATCTGTGGCTCGTTGTCAAGACGCAGAGTTGTGTGTAAATGAGGACGAGCGTGAAGGTGGGCGACTAATCCGGACCCACCTAGACGCCAGCTCTCGCCCCCCCGCCGGGTGTTTCCACGTGATTGATCCCTGACTGGTGGTCGTAATGTAGATGCCATTATTAAGAGGTTTATTATTTGAACTGTGTGGGTCTCTGGGGTTTGTTGTTGTGTATCCGGAAATGATTTTATCCGACAAATATACAACATTTTAACCATGTTATGACTTTAAACTTTTATTTTTATTTTAAAAGGTTAAATAGTTAGATTACCCACAAGTTCACTTATTTTCTGGAAGAATAGAAATTAGGTTGATATTTTAAATATTTAATTGAATATTTTCAACTACATTATTTACACCAAATAGTTTATCCTTCAAATTTTAAACAGATTTGTGTTTAAATAATTAATTTCACAATAAATGTATTTGTTTGTTTTTCATAATCTTGAAAAACAAGCATAAATATATGTAGTTTAAAGATACTCCAGCATAATCGTTGTCACAAAATCAAAAGTAAAATCGTAATATAATAAAGAAGGATAATAAAGGATTTCTATTTTTGAACAAACATAATTCAAATCTATGTCAATAATTAAATGAAATGATGTTATTAAGCGGTTTATTATTTGAACTGTGTGGGTCTCTAGGGTTTGTTGTTGTGTATCTGGAAATGATTTATCCCACAAATATACAACATTTTAACCATGTTATGACTTTAAACTTTATTCTTTTTTAAAAAGGTTAAATGGTTAGTTTACCCACAATGTCACTTATTTTCTGGAAGAATAGAAATTAGGTTGATATTTGATTATATATTATTGAATATTTTCAGCAAAAATATTTACATCAAATAGTTTATTCCTTCAAATTTTAAACAGATTTGTGTTTAAATAATTAATTTCACAATAAATGTATTTGTTTGTTTTTCATAATCTTGAAAAACAAGCATAAATATATGTAGTTTAAAGATACTCCAGCATAATCGTTGTCACAAAATCAAAAGTATAACCATAATATAATAAAGAAGGATAATAAAGGATTTCTATTTTTGAACAAACATAATTCAAATCTATGTCAATAATTAAATTAAATGATGTTATTAAGCAGTTTATTATTTGACAGAACTGTGTGGGTCTCTAGGGTTTGTTGTTGTGTATCCGGAAATGATTTTACCCCACAAATATCCAACATTTTAACCATGTTATGACTTTAAACTTTTTTCTTTTTTAAAAAGGTTAAATGGTTAGTTTACCCACAATTTCACTTATTTTCTGGAAGAATAGAAATTAGGTTGATATTTTAAATATATTATTGAATATTTTCAGCAAAAATATTTACACCAAATATTTTTTCTTTCAAATTTTAAACAAATTTATGTTTAAATAATGTGTTTAAAAACATATTATAGGTCTAAATCTTAAAAAAAAACAACAGCATAGATATATTATCCTAAAGCAGGATAATAAAGGATTTCTATTTTTAACATAGATAATTCAAATATATGTCAATAATTAAATTAAATGATGTTGTAAGTTACTTTCAATGTTTTTTTTTAAATAAATAAATTTAATTGTATCATTAGTCTTGAAAAGCTAGTATAGAAAGGTTCATTTTAAAGACGCTGTTGTGGAATTATAAATAAAAAAATAATTTTAAGACAAAAATTCATAATTGTAAAAACTAAATTTAGCCTAAATTATTGTATTGAGGTTTTTTTTTTTCGTTTTTTAAGTATGATGAATCTAATTTCTATGTCTTTTGGCTAATCATTTATTTTATTAAGATTATTTGTTTTAATTTTTAATTTTTTCATTGGTTTAAGGTAGTGGTTCTCAACTGGTGGGACTGGGCCCAAAAGTGGGTCTTAAAGCTGCGTTAATTGGGTCGTGTGCCTTTCCATTAACTTAAATTTTGTAGATTTTATTTGATTTAAAATAATGTATAGATCTAAATTATAGATTATTATAGAATATATTTAAATGTGTCCTAAGTCTCTTTGGATGAAAGTATCCATCCTACAAAAGGGTTGAGGCTTTTATTTTGTTAAATTCTATTCTGTTTCCATCTCAATCATGTCACAGTAGAAGTTTTCTTTAGTAGTAGAAATTCACCAAAGCTTTTTTGGCTTGGAAAAAAAAAAAAGAGGATTCCGGGCCGATCGCTGCAGCTGAGCTCGTGTCTTAACTCCACTCTGGCAGATTTACATCCCAATTCTAGCAGCTTTTCTTTTCATTCTCTCAGCTCAGGTCAGACGGTTGCTTGGCAGAGGCGTCGCTGTCCGGCCGTCTCCTGGACTCTAGGGCGTCTCTATCACGAGCTGAACACCACAGTCATAATCTTTCAAACGCATAAAGTCAGATGGAAAAAAATCAAACTCCCTCGACTTGATTCGGCACGTCTTGTTTTTTTTCGAGCAGAAGTGGCTCAATCGCATTCAAATCTCTCAGACTGTATTGTGTTTGTGCTGCTCGGGCTCTTATTGGAGTGGAACCAACAAAAGAGATTTCTGGCCAGAAGGTCAGTGCCAAGTGTGTGGACCGTTTAAAGCTGTCTGGACTGGACCGACGCCAGCTGCGCTGTTTGTCCCGTCCAACTCTGATAGAGATGAAGTCTGTCCTTGGACACTCGGAGAGATTTTGTTGTGTAGGCGAGAGGACGGAGGGTTTATTAAGGACGCGTGCGATTGATTGACTCAGTCAATATGGAATGGAAGTGTGCGAGAGGAGAATAATCCCAACAACCTTACAACTGCAAGTCAGAATATGAGGTGTCACTGTGCTGTACCAGATACTAGAGTATGTCCAGAGGAACATTGTAAACACCTTTTAGTCACTTGTAGTACAATCTTGTACTTCTGATCTTGATTGTTGGAAACCGGTCAATCTTTTGCCCGGTCGATAAGAAGGACTCGCCCCAGAAGACTGCTAGCCCATTAATCGTGAACAACAACCCCCGATACGTTAAGTAAAGTAGTGTGTAGCACTGTCTAAAACTGGTTTAAATTAGGTAAATACTTAGAATTACATGTAATAAGGGTAGCTTCCTAGTGGCCTCTATCTACTGACCAGAAAGTGGCCTAAGATAAACATTCCATTCCAAAGACAGACTGGATAGGGATGTAGACGTGCAATAGTCAATGTCAATGAAAATCACTCTCAATTGCAAGAATCTTATTAATCAATATACATTTTACTTCTCACTTGTTTTGTTATCTCCGGGTCAATGTGACCCCGGTGGCCTGAAGACAAATGTGTTTAAGGTATCCCTTGCGTTGTCTTTGTTTACGGGGAATTACCTCCTCCACCGCATATAATATAGTTCAGTTCTACGTCTTTGTGCTGTGTTAAAACTGATCACCGGCTGTCATAGATTGGCTGGGCGGCAAAGCATCGTGGGAGCTGTTCAAGTCACTCGTTACAACGCCACCTCCTTTGCAATGTTGTGAGTTTCCAGGTTCAGATACATTTTGGTCAGTACTTTAGGGATATCATTTAATGATAGGAGGTTTACGAAAACGTAACCCAAGGAATAAACGAGGAACCACTGAAGAAGTAACTGCAGTATGGACGCTACTGAAACTTACGAGGCTATTTCACACCTGCTCAAGGAAAGGAAATGCGCTCAGTAATTGCATTCATTACATTCATCCAAGAATTTCAGGGTTGTCTTCGAAACAATCAAAAAGTCAGTCCTAATATACCCTAGCCAACAAAGACAACTTCGTGAACTCGCAGTTAGTTTCTGTTCTGAACTTGCTATTGACGACTAATGTCAACAGGGAACTTCAATCTTTTTTTTATCATGTCCAGACTATGTTTAGTCAAAATATCCATCGATATCCCCAAATTATCCGTCGTCTCATTATGTAACTTTATAGTATTTGGTTCGTTCGGCCATAATCTTCATTAAAGTTTATTGCGATTCTGAAAAATATACCGACAACCTGGTCCGAGAACTATGGCCTTGCATCAAGACCCTCATTTGGTTTATATTCTTGGTGTCATGAAGCCCTTGAGGTCACCAAACCAAAAGCCATCTCCACGG
The DNA here is from genome assembly GCF_982586985.1 of Callionymus lyra. Classification (NCBI taxonomy): domain Eukaryota; kingdom Metazoa; phylum Chordata; class Actinopteri; order Syngnathiformes; family Callionymidae; genus Callionymus; species Callionymus lyra. The sequence goes on along the minus strand of NC_141832.1, from coordinate 11,097,164 downwards.
AAATTGTGTTCATCACATTTTGGCATGCTTTGTTAAGGTGAATTTTGGATGGTATACTTGTATGTAAGCCCCCCTTATATAGATACATTTGTGTTGTCTTTCATTTAACCTTCATGGTTGAACATTCTAAGGACAAAATCTTTATTTATCTACTATTACCCTTATGCAGTCAGATCAGTACACATTGAAGATTGTCATTTTCTGCCACCACCACAATGACCGACAACTCTTCAGGACGCTGATTTAGTTCCATGATCTCATGCAGAACTGGTGGTATTTATATAATGGCGCTATTTGTTTTCCTGATTAACGTTCCCTGCTAACTGTTACACGGCCCGATTCACAACTGCAGCTTTATTTATAATACATGCCTCCTGGCTTTAAATCAACCCGTCTGTGTTGCAACCAAGAATGAGAGAAAAACAACTTAACAAGGTCTGAGCTCTCACTTTGTCTCCTTGTTTACCCTTTTTTTTTTTTTTTCCTGGAGAGGGAAGTCACCTTTTTTAAATCCCAGAGATCGGATTTCTCTCCTTTTTTTTTTTTTAAGGAGAAAACACGGAACACACCCAAAGTTTCGCTGACATCCATCTGAAGTCTCGAGTGCTTTTGTTACAGTTTAAAGTTTCCTAGTTCTGGAACCAATTACCACGGCCTGATAAAATGCTCCGGAGGGACGAGGTGCGTCTTAAACCTGTGAATGCGACTCACTTCAAGTAGGAAACAATCTTTGTAAGAGAAGCTGAAGTGTAAATGAGATACTTTTCATAAATAAAAGAGTCATTTCCTAGAGTAGCCGATCTCTGCTCTGACCCATGGGCTCTTGGATTCCACTTCGAGGTCCATAAGTACCAACGTACGGACCATCGAAATCAAAGAAAATTCTCTACTTCAAGTACATTTTCTTTTTAAGGAATTTGCTATTTCCTGCTACACCTAGATTTGTTTTGGTGTCTTCCATTTCTGCTAAGAGAAGTATGACTGACCCAGAAAGAAAAGTGGAGAAAAAAACCTCTGAAGATGAGTTCATAAATTCCAGCAGTAGTGCAGACGGAAAAGTCTTAAACACGTATTACCTGTTTTCTCCGTTAAATTGAGTCTGTTTGAGTGTATAAATATCTTCAAAACCTCTTCGAAGACCAGACTTCAGGCGCAGTTCTGCTCTCCAGACTGAAAAACTAGACTCCAGTGAAGAACCTCATCGAAGCTGGAGCTGAAAACCTCTTGTCCAGCTCAAGAAAACCTCCTCGAACACCGACTATACATCATGTTTATGGTCGGGTCCGACCACCTGTGGGCCATAAACGTACTGATGTACGTAGATTTATATAAATCGCTAGGTAGAAAAAAAAACCCTCCTAATTATTGCCAGAATACGTACAAATATGTGAATTTAAATCATTAAGAGAATGACACCACTTTCTTTTACCACTTAAACAAGCTTTAACTAAGTAAAAATACTTTGGAAAACTTTCATTTACGCACAATAAAACCTAAACTGTTTTTAAAGAACCACTTTTAGTGAAGCATCTCTGAGTATTTGAAGATACTACAAATAATAAAACTATTAATAAATAAACTCTTTTGTGTCTTTATGGTGTTAAATGAGGATTTGGTCATTCATGTAGCAGCTTTTTGTTGTTCACACATCATTTTTTTACATTTTGACGTTAAATTATGCGTTCATTTATTTTTATGAGAAAGTAGAGTTTTCTATGTAGTTGCAGTCCTCACCAGGGTGAAGTACTAGAGAACATGATCATGTAGAATTGTGTCTTGAAACTTCTCTGATTTATCTCTAAAAATGAATGCCTTTTTCTTCTTTTTTTGTTTGTCATTTTTATAAGTACGCATCTCAAAATAAACTGAAAAGCCAATTTTTAAAAATCAACGTAAATCATATGTCACATTGATTTATTTTTTTTACAATATATATGAATAATTCCACTAAAATTGTGTGTGTATATCAGGGGTGTCGAACTGGTCCAGAAGAGGGCCGAGACGGTGCAGGTTTTTGTTCCAACCAGTCAAGAAGACATGAGTTAACCAATCAGGTGTCAGCTTAAACAAGCAACACCTGACTGACAATCAATTGATTACTGTATCCAGGCGCCTGATTGGTTCAACTATATGGTTGGATCTAAAACCTGCACTGTCTCGGCCCTTTTCTGGACCAGTTTGACACCTGTGGTGTATATGATGAAATAACATATTTTAAAACCAAATTTTAATTTGAGCGTTGTGGCCCTTTTTGTGTCCTTTTCGTTCCGTGAAATAATATGATTTGGCCCCCAATTTGATGTTTTTAAGAATCAGGGCCAAGCAAAGGAATCCATCTTTTTGTGTGTCAGACAGTTAATAAAATGGAACAGATTTCTTTAAGAAATTGAACATAAAATTTGAGAAAAATGGTTTAAAATTCAAGCCACACGAATATACACAAACTACTAAACAACAAAATACAAATCAAATTTCGATCCAAGATTATTGATATTTTTGTTTTTTTTATTAAGGTCATAACACTTTCCTGTGTTCTCATGGCGTGGAGGGCCCTTAAATAAATCACAATATAAAAAAGTGTCCAAACAGTAAATCTAAATCCCCCCGACTTGATGCCATCCACGAACATTTGCACTTCGACCCCGGGGGCTTTATGGTCACTTAGTTAAAACACGCAGCTTACAAGTGTTTGTCTCATCGAAGCAGTTGAATATTTCATGGCTGAGAATGAAAAATAAGCATCTCGTCGCTGTAGGTTGTTAGCACGAGTGCGCTGGAAATCAATTCTTAATGTTTGCTGTGCAATCTTCGGAAGATGGCGTCATATTTTCTTTCAGCCCCCTGTTTTTAATATTTAATCTGAGCACTTATGACAAATTGTCCCCCGAAGGCCAATTACAGCGGAGAACGTCTGACGGCGAGCGATGGCTGCAGCTATCGGAGAATCATAAAGTGACACGTTAACAAATGTTTAACTGATGGACTTGAAAAACACCAGCAGAAGTCGATGTTTCACGCTCTGACGGCGAGTTCACTTGTAAGTGACGAATGTTAAACATTTCCTGCGTCATGTCGCCGAAGACGTTCTACTACTTTACTTTATATTTGAATTAAAGTTGACACGGCGTTTTATCTGGAGCAACAAACACTGGTAGGATTGTGAACCCAGAAGAATCCAATAGTATCTCTGCTCACCAGAATGTCATTGATATGATAATAATGACTATTAAACTTGAAATATATATAGTTTAATAGTCATTATTATTGATCACATATTGCAGCTTCATACTGTGGTACATTACCGATCTGCTCATGATGACCCTAACATGAACTTTGTCTTTATCGGTCCACTTTTAAAAGGTACTGACCACTGCAAAAACCAACAATAACTAAAGGAAACCATTTTTTTTGTATATTAGCTTTAGCGTTAATGTAGCATTAATGGAACTTGTGAACATTTTGTGCTGTTTAATTACTTTTTTGGATATAATATTACAATATTTGTCTCTATATGATAAAAAAAACATTTTAGTTTATTGTGTCTTTTAGATGTCATTCATCAACTTTAACTTTCTTCCATATGATAAAAAAAATGACTCGTATAGTTTGTACTTTTTGATGGGTCTGGTTTTGTTGTCATTAAAAAAATAATAATAATGAAAAATAGAACAGGATTACTTTGCTCAGGATGTATTTTATCATGGTTGTATTTTTTTTAAATGAAATTAACACGAGATATATAGAAAAAAACATATCATTTATAATATAATACAATAAAAAATATACATAATAAATAATATATATATATTTCATTAATAATAATATTTCTAATTAAAGTCAGTTGTGAAATAACTCAAGATTACATTTTTAAATAAGAAGCAAATTTAAATGGACACTTAAAATAATTAATTTAATTGCAAACAATTTCACAGTTCATTTTATTAACTCCATTTATACAATTTAACAATTTTCCCCTTAATGTTTTGTTTTGCTTTGTTTTATTTCTTTTTACAACAGACTTACAGTCAAGAGGCTGCGTCATGTTGAGTATTTTGTCGTCGCTTAAAATCATTTTTTCTTAGCTTCACACCTACAGTTGAACACATGATTAACGGCCATTTAAACATCTCGCATTATACGATAAAAACCCTCGTATTATTACGGACGTGGAGTGTAGAGTCTGGTGTGGCTGACCCTAGGCTCTGTGTGCACCAGCCGGCTGACAAGGCAGTAAAGGTCACTCACGGTGTGTATACAAGACATGCTAAGCACTGAAGTGTCCTGCAACAAATGACCTTTAATGTTCCAACATGGCTCTGCATAATTGTCAGCATAATAATAAACATCTCTTTTAGCCGATGAGTCTCGGTTTTATCAGATCCTGGTCGCGTCTATAGATGCGGATAAATAATCGTTACGCTAAAGTCGTTCTTAACGACACCATATGTTTCAGGAGGCAAAGTTTTAGCAAGGCGCTAAGACGTCAACGAAAAAAAAAAAAAATTAGAGAAGAAAAACGCTCTTAAAAGGATTTGAAGTATTGTATAAAAAAAAAGCCTCCACATTTGCAGATACTAAATAATTCAGTCTTTGTTGTTTTGGCTGATTCTGGACGGAAGGCTGAAAAGAGCCAGAGAGGAAACCGGGATAAAGTGAGTCGCTGATCGAGGGGACATTAGCATCGCGGCTAATGCGTTTGCTAATTACGGCTGTTGATCGTTGTGCTAACATGTTTCCGTCAAAGGGCTTCTACACGTCTTTGAGACCGAAAATGTACTACATTTTATTGAAGATAGTGTTTCATCAATGTATATTCAATAAAGATTATCTATCTATATATATATATTTCTTTAGAATGCTAATGGATACTTTCAGATTTCGTTTCAAACTTGTAATGCGTCACTTTAACGGAATATTTGGGAGTGAAAACTGCGTGGATTTTTCGTAACATGGCTCGCAAATGCCAAAAATAATCAGAGCTATCTTTTCTATCAATTGTTAGCATATGATGTTAGCCTATGGTGTTAGCATGTGGTGTTAGAAAATGATGTTAGCATGTGATGTTAGCATATCTGGTTAGCATAGGATGTAGTCACATCTTAAGTATAAAAAATGTTGCAGCTCGGAAGACACAGGTTTATTTTTTTACATGTCAAATCCTTTAATGAAACTTAAATTGCACAACAGTTACTGTATGTTTATGTGTCTTACATATACAAATTTTAACATTTCAATCTGAGTTTCTCACTAATTTCACCACTTTTAATTGTAATATCATATATGTATATCAATATAGTTTAATGAAAGTTTACGACTAACAAAAAGGTTTTTTTTTTATAGATATTTAATATAAAATATGTTAAATAAGACAAGACTTTTGAGCATTTAACAATTATATGCAATTTAATATAGAGCTATTTTTTGGGTTTTAAAAATGGCTGACTGTTTGTTTTACAATTTTTTATTTTAATTGATGATTCATTAAGAACAACAACATTTTTAAATAATAATTGTCAAGCTATTGATAAAGATTTAAAAAGGTTCTGAGGATATTTATTACATGTAATGTAATAATAATTTATTGCATGTAATGTAATAAATATCAATATTAATCAGAGAAAATTGGACATTGTTTTTAGGGGTTTCTATATCAGGAATATTTGAATTGATATTTGTTGACATGATTCTACTTGGAACTAAGTTCCCAAACGTTTGTTTTTTTGGAATGTGGGAGGAAAACGGAGTGCCCGGAGTAAACCCACGCAAACTCCACGAAGAAAGGCTGCAAGTCATCTCCACTGGGAAGTGAACCTGCAACCTTTCGTGCTGTGCGCCCCATGATGTAATTTTCTGTAAAACCATGTAAAAATCAGGACTTTGGCAGAGGTGTGAGCAGTATCAGTGCTTTCCCAGTTTACTCCCTATTGACCTTTTTTTTTTTAAATATCTACTTTTCTTCTTGCTTTAAATATTATAATATCCTGGAAGCAACTTTTTAAAACCTTGATACGCTCTTTAAAAAAAAAAAAGGATAATGATATCCATGACCGAAATACTGATTCCTAGAAAGGGAACCAAAAATTTGACATCATATATTTAGAAAAATGAAATGAAGAATTCCGTCTGACACGTGTATAAATATTTGGATAATACATAAACCAGGACGTTGAGACGATGAGCTGCGACTCAGAAATCTAGTATTTCTCTCGTTGACTAGCAATAATGGATTTATTGTTCAAGCTATTTTAAAAAAAAGAAAAGCCCTGCAGATATTCCCGAAGCCTCTGTCCGCGGTGCTGAAGTCTGCATCGACCACATGGATCATATTTAATAATAAACCCCCCCCAACAAAAAAAAAACCCCTCTGGTGCCTTCATGTGATTCCCATCCACACTCTGCTTTACACGCTGACCAGCTGAACCCCGGCAGGTTTTACACGCTTCTGCTTTGACTGGAAGCCCCTTTTTTTTTCTGGGTCAAGTCATTTACCGCCCTTCACATCATTTTTTTTTACAAGTGCCTCATCATCACGGGCTTGTCACAAGGGTTCTGCTCCGGTGGACCACGAACCGTAGACCGTCCTCCCAGGATAACACCATGAGGATCCACCATAATATTGAGTATTTTAAAAAAAATTAAAAAATGATATTTCAAGTTCAAGTTCAAACAGTCTGCAGCCTGACTCCACCTGCAGCCCCCCCCCCCCCTCCTCCATCACCACCATCACCACTATCACCTCACTTTTTCTTTTTTTTTTGTTGTGCAGACGTGAAAGTTTGTTGAAAAAAGGTTGCGGGTTCTCACCTGGCAGGGCGCGAGCGCTAACATGACCAGCAGGAACATGGCACTGAACAGATGCATCCCGGGCGGAATGATCGCGTCCCAATTGTCGGCGGCTTTTCTCCTCCGCTTCCTTCACAGCAACCTCCGGTTCCTTTTTTTTTTTTTTTACTGGGGCGGGTTTCTCCACGGACAAGAGGGGGGTAGTTTAGGTTCCGAGTCTCCTCCGAACCTCCGACCTCATCACCAGCGCGGCGCAACCACCGACCACGTGTTTAAAAAGCGAAGCACTTTTTTTTTTGCGAGGAGAGAAGGAGGAGAAATCGCTGTGGAGCTCCTGCCACGGAACGCTCTCGGTCAGCAGTCTCTCTCTCTTTCTCTCTTTCTCTCTTGCCTCCTCCCTCTCTCCTCCTCGGCAGAAGAAATGCGACCGAGAAAAAAAAGGAGGAGGAGGAGGAGAGTCGCAGAGGTTGGAAGGTTGACTACTGTGCTTGCGAGGTGTCGACGCTAGGAGATGCACGACTTTGGGAATCGGATGCGGCCAAAAGCTAAGAGGAGACGGACAGACAGGCGGACGGACGGCGGGTTTAGCATCTGTTGCTAATTGGCCGCGTCCCACTTGTAGTTGAAAAAGACAGTCACACTAACTTACGACGTTTAACATTTAGATGGAAATATCTTTTCGAATTTTAATTAATTAATTAAAACAAGGATATGGCTAAATTACAAATGTCTGAAAGCCCCAGTCTGATTAAAAAACCCGAACAAAATTCCTAAATTAAATACAATTTTCTTTTTTTACATTTTTATAAAACAATATTATTTTAATTATATTTAAATTCTCCCTAAAACAAGTGTATATTTTGGTTTAATTGAAAATCCTAAAAGTTTTTTTAAATGGTTATTTCAAATTGAATGCTTCTCTTGCTAGCTTAGCAAGTGGATAGCAGGGTTCGCTGCAGTCCTTCTTAGCACTTTAAATCAAACCTCCACCAAGCTTGTCTTTTTTGAATGTTTTTGTATTGATATTTACAAAAATACCTCAAGACTGTCTCTCCTGCAAGTTTTATCCAGGTATTTTGTTTATTTATTTTCGTTTTAGGAAGTTTTTAAAAGGATGATAAAAGTGCTAAAAGCCATGTAACAAGTAATATTAATAGTTTTAAAGGTAATTTTAAAATGAATGCTACTCTTGCTAGCTTAGCTAGTGGATAGCAGTCCTTCTGGGGTTACATTTAGCATTTTAAATCCAACCTAAACTTGTCTTTTCTGCTTGTTTTTTGTATTGATATTTACAAAAAATATCTCAAGACTTTATCTGCTTCAAGTTTAATCCAGGTATTTTATTCGAGTTTTGAAACATTTTTTACAAGCGGTCATTTTAAAATGAATGCTAACCTTGCTAGCCTAGCTAGTCGATAGCAGGGTTGAAACGAGTGATAAATACAAAATTGAACGACTTATCAGACAGAAATATAGACTTTCAACCCTTGGCAATGACTTTACTTGGAAGTTGGAAACCTAACCCTGAAATTGACTTCCTGTTTTACAAATAAACTTCATTCCAAATGTAACAATATAAATGTAATAGTAAGTTGTGTTTATGAAGAGTAAAGCGGCTCAACAGCAGATGCAGAATATTTTACTGTAATTCTCTTGATACGATCAAGACGGACAGAAAAGCTGGTTCATCTTCTCAAATCCTCTTCCTTCTTTTGATGTGCTTCATAACATTTAGACCATTTCTTGACTTTTCTCCCCAAAAAAATACTGTCACTCAATATACAGAGCAGGAAAAAGAACCAGACATCCACTTCCTGCCGTTTTCCTCAGATCAGGACTTTTGATTTGTTCAGCATAAATGATCATGTTTATTTGCCTCCAGGATGATAAGGACTGTCAGGAGTTTGATCCTGTCTTTGAATCTTTTCCAGAGAAGAAACTTAATATAATTAACTTCTCTCTCCTTTCCCTTTCCAATATGTGCCGCAATCCATTCCCACAAAAAAAAAAATCCAAACTCAGATGCCAAAATGACAATAAATAAACAATAGTATCATATTTCATATCCGACTGCTGACTCAAAAGATTCTTCCTTGAACTCCCGACTGATTTTTAAAGTCATATTTTAAAAAAGATTCACGTAAACTATGCACAAGGTTAAGATTTTTCGTTTCTCCCTTTATTTTGGCGACATCAATTCAGCGGACGAGATAAATGAGAACGGAGTGAAACGAAAATGCATCATCTGGGGACGAGTTTGGAGGTTAATCTGGCAGTTTTGAATTTAGCCGTGGAAGGGAAAAAAAAGGGACTCTTGCGAGAGATAAATAGTCGGTATGATGTTGTTCTTATTATTGTTTTACACAGACGTCGGTATAGCTTTTATATTTATATTTATATAAAGTAAACTTGAAACGTTTATTTTTTTGGTCAGATTTAAACTTTTTTCTCTTTTATGTAAAAAAGAAAATTATTGAAAAACATGCACTTTTATAATAAAATCGACATGTCAAGATGCAAAAGTTTTAAATAAATAAAATAATTCTTGTTACTATTTATTTCTTCTACATTATTCTCATGATATTTAATCAAGGATGTGTTTTACTAAACGAATGATGGGCTGGAAAAAATATGTCTATTTCTTGTAACTACCAGTTTGTCTCAACTGTTTACTGTGTTTTCTCTAGACTAATACTTTTTTAAGTTAATAGAATTGAATGCAATATTTTTACGTACACTAGTTCAGGGTAAACAAAAAAAAAGGCTACTTAAACTTGGTTGTTACTTAAAACTAAATTCCTTTTTTTTTAACTTTTTGGTCTCTATAAATTAAAAATGTATTGAGAAAATTACAGACACAAATTGTGAATTGAGGTGCTTGTATATCCCAATTGCAATAGTCCTTTATTACTTATATCCAAATAAAATACGTGAGGAAATCCGATTTAAACTTATTTTTTAATGATCAAAGTTTCCTGAATTTAATCTCTGAATTTCATTCACGGTCTGGAGCTTTTAATCCATGCATTTGTGTCTTCTCCTTCAGTTTATTTTGGTGTCTATTCAAAAAGGATCTGTCTCGCCTGCAGTTAATACAAAACTCTGCAGCGAGAATTCTGACCTGCTCTAGTAGAAGAACTCACATTTCTCCGATCCTTAAAACTCTTCACTGGCCGCCAGTTTCTTTCAGAATCAATTTTAAGTTCTAACTTTCAGATCTATTCATGGTCAGGCTCCTCCTTACATCACTGATCTGATCCAGCCTTACACCCCAGCTCGGGCTCTGAGGTCTGTGGATCAGAATCTACTGATGGTTCCTGAACACGGTTCAGAACCAGAGGAGAGAAATCTTTTCAGGCTGTTGCTCCTAAACTTTGGAACGATCTTCCTCTCTTTGCGCTTGATGGATCTACTGACTCCTTTAAGAAACATCTTAAGACGTTTTAATTTGTGCTTTTTCTTAATCTTCTGAGACTCCTGTGTTTGTTTTATGTTGTCTTGGCCTTTTAGAGTTTTTACATTTGTAGGTATTTTTTAACTGTGTATTGCTTTTGATTGTTCAAGCGTTTTTTTTTTACCCTGGTCTAGAAAGGGGCTTTACAAATAATTATTACTTACTTAAATATATCCAAATAAAATATATGAGGAAATAACATTTAAACTTACATTTAATGATCAAAATTGTTCTTATTATTATCTTTTTTTTCCATTTCACCCTTGAGTTTAGTAACAGAACAAACCATTTTGTATGTATCACTTGTTTCAGCTAACCCTGCTATCGACTAGCTAGGCTAGCAAGGTAAACATTTATTTAAAAATGACCGCTTGTAAAAATGTTCCAAAACTCAAATAAAATACCTAGATTAAACTAGCAGCAGATCAAGTCTTGAGATATTTTTGTAAATATCAATACAAAAACAAGCAGAAAAGACAAGTTTAGGTTTGATTTAAAATGCTACATGTAACCCCGGAAGGACTGCTATCCACTAGCTAGCAAGAGTAGCATTCATTTTAAAATTACCTTTAAAACCCCCCACTATTAACTGTTTATCAATCTATTACATTGCTTTTAGCCCTTTTATCATCCTAAAACTAAAATAAATAAACAAAATACCTCGATAAAACTTGCAGCAGAGACAGTCTTGAGGTATTTTTGTAAATATCAATACAAAAACAGGCAAAAAAGACAAGTTAAGGCCTTTTTTTAAAATATTTTTCCATCATATTAAAGCCAATTTTCCCATTCTTTATTTTGGCTTTTTTAGCCTCACGTATCATTAAAAATGCTAAAAATGCTAGTGATATTTTTGAATTAAATCTTCACCACCGTAAGTTATTATGAGTATCAACTGACGGATGTTTCTCATCCGTTCAAGCGTTGACCCTCTAATGATAACTGGAAATAAAATGCCAAAAATGACGTCTCAAAAAAAGGCAGAAAACAATCTACTGTACCATCCCTTTGTGTCACGCTGTAGCTGAGTGGGAGCTCGGGGGCTGCCAGGGTGAGTAAAAGTGATGTTGAGTCATCGCATTGTGTGGTGGGGAGGGAGTCGTAGGTGGTGGTGGGGGGGGCGGGGGGGGCATGTTTAATGGTCAGACTGAGGAAAGACCCCCGTATCAACTGTTCTGGTTCCGTCCATCCATCTCGCCGCCGCTGAGACGCTCGGGTGAAGAGAGTGTTTTTGAGGTAAACACAAACAAAGCGTGACCCATTTGTCATACGTTGCAGGATTTATCTGCTTCCATCCCCGAGTGGGTCCAGAAAAAGGCCAGGAGGAAAAAAAAAAAGAAAAAAAAAGGAGGAAATACAGCTCCGGGGGCTGCTGCGTGTCCTTTCAAGCATTATTAGTTCTCACTTGCTGTCCGCAGACATATATTCTTGAAGTTAGCTCGCTACTCTATTTCCCTCCTCTGTGTCACATGTCCTCCACGTCTCTCGCCCTCCATCCTCAATTATTCATCCTCCTATTGTTTGATTCCCCCCCTCGCTTGATCAGGATGGCGCTTTTTTTTTAAAAGAAAGGCCCGCGGACCTACCAGCAGCATAACAACAACAACAACAACAACAACCTACCGGTCTCTCTTCAGCGCCCCCGGGGGGTCCATGATGGGACCATTTGTATTGAACCAGGACTATCATTAAATGGATTCACAATTTCCAGGGAACGATTTGTTTCACATAACGTGCGAGCGTGAGGAACGTAAGCACAGCGAGAATAACAGGAAGGCGGAGAAAGATGATATTACGTCTTCAGATTCAGGGGGTAAGGGGTTGAGGGGGGTGTGGGGGGGGGGGGGGGGGGTATGAGATGGGCAAGTCTGTGATTGGATCTCATCACACGGAAGGTTGTTCAATTAGATCCAGAGCACTTGGAGTCGCTCCATCCCTCCAGAAGAGGGCCTATAAAAAAAGCTCCGGGTTGTTATTGATCACTGCCTTTACCGTAAAGTATAATGCTTGAGGACTATACGGCCTCCCAGAAATGATTAAGAGTAAAAAAAAAAAAAAAACGCTCTTTAAGTTACTCCTCCGAGAGGACATGAGGAGGACAGACGATCAAACATCATCATGATTTCATCAGGATTTTTTTTCTGCTTCTGGGGCTTTGATCTTGATTAAAACGCGAGTTTTGCAGGATTTTATTCATCGATTCACAACCTCCTCATTGACGGAGGAAGATGTTTCCACTCTAGAGTCCCGGTCGCTCCATGTGGTCCTGCTTACGTTTCTCCCACATTTACATTTGGAAATATTCACTTCTGCGTTCCAGCAATTGTCGAGTTGTATAAAACACATGAATAATTGATCCCGGGAATACAGATCAGAAGGAAGGTTTGAATCCAGGGTTTTATTTAGTTCATTTTAATCTTATTTACATTATTATCATGATGTGCAACATTTCATCGCGAGATGATCGTAAATGATTCTCTTTTTTTTTAATGAAATACTTTTCCTCCCTCAAATGATGATTCGTTTGCTCATGATTGATTTTATTTCTACTGATGGTTCCTGAACTCGCTTCCAGACCAGAGGAGAGAAATCCTTCCAGACTGTTGCTCCTAAGCTTTGGAACAATCTTCCTCTCACTTTGCGCTTGATGGATCTACTGACTCCTTTAAGAAACATCTTAAGACATTCTTATGTGTGCAGGATTTCCCCTGATTTTCTGGAACTCCTGCATTTGTCTTATGTGTCTTGATCTTTTAAAGTATATATTTTAACTGTGTATTGCTTTTGATTGTTTAAGCGCTTTGTGACCCTGGTCTAGAAAGGCTCTTTACAAATAACTATTACTTACTTACAAACATATATCATTTAAATTTAACTAGCAGATGTACGTTGTCAGGAATTTTTTTATAAAATACAAAACCCAGAATATATATTTTTTATTTTTCAATGCAAAGGCCATTTAATTTAGTCTGAAATACTCTATTGTCCCTTTAACGTTCTTACACCGACCTTAAAGGTGGCTAGCTTCATTTTTTTAAGGCTGATCGTGACGGATTCTGAAAAATGACGTGGAAGCTGCAAAGGACTAAAGAAGGACAGGAATGTTGAAGGAATTGGGACATTTAAAAGGCAATAACTTGTTTAATATTTGAGCATCAGAGCGATAATTTAGTTTAAAACTGTCCTTGGAATGAGACGAACTTAACGATGCTATTGTATCACTATTAATAAGTGGGAAAGTTAAAACAGTCGTTTTCTGCCTTTTTTGCCTTTGCAAACGAATTTGGCCAAAAAAAAAGGGAGACTTGGTCCAGACACAGCAGTTGAAGGTGGTTATTTTGATGAAAGTGTCCTTTATAGATATAGGTACAAACAATTTCGGTCCAAGTACTGAGCCTTGAAGAACTCCTCTGTTAAGTACTCTTTGTATGTTATATCGTCCTAGGTTATTTATTTTATGTTACACCTTATACAAAAGCTTTATATACAAAAGAGGTTTGGGATTAATTGTGTCAAATGCTGTAAAAAACATTTATTTATATACTGAATATCACACACTAAACCTTTGATGTCACCCTTTGGGACCTGAATTTAAAAGTGATTATTTAAATTAAACTACCTACTGTTACTTTTTTCGAGCACTTTTGAGTTAAGATTGCATACATTGAATACATATCTGAAGTAATCCGGAAGTGACTCTTGGGTACTGATGGAAAATATTTGATACCGGTACCAATACTGACACCTTTCACTTCGTTGAATGATGCTTTTTTTTCCATTACTAATTTATTAAGATCAATTCTAACAAAAAGAAAATAAGATTAATATATCTCCAGTTAAAATTTTTCAGCCACACACGGAACAATTAAATAATGAAATATCCAGTTCAATGAAAAACTTGATTAACACGTTAAAAATGTATCCGATGTTCACTGACTTTGTCAGTTTTTCTCACTTTATCAAGTTTTTACCACGTGGGGTACCGAACATTGCACTAAAAAAATGAATTATGATACCGCTGCCACAAAGGAACTGAAACTGGATACCCAGCCCTAGTCCTTCCTCTCTCGACTCTTTCGTGGGTTCTTGTGGGCACTTCTGGACAAGTTGTCAGACCCTCATATGGCAGATATGGACCGACAACCAACTCCCTTTAACCCACCGATTTAATAATTAAGAGTCATAAGCTCATCTCTGTAGGTTTGTTATTCAAGCCCAGCGCTGCCCTACTTTATGAACATTTATTAAAAAATGAACAAACGTCTTCTTAAGGCATGTATGTCAGCAACAGTACATGTGTTTTAATCATCTTCTCTGTCAGGTCTTATTAAAGGTCAGCTTCACCTACATGACCATGATGTAGACACATTTCAAACTGCAGCTTCAGTGCCGAGAATCAGGACGAAACGACTTTTAATGCTCCGTCATTTTAGCATCAACGAAAAACCAGGCTTTAAATATTTCACTTGTTTCATGCGTTTACGAAGAGACGCATCGTGGGAACATGTTGGAAGTCGACAGTCGTGATAAAAGATCTGACGTCAGTTTTATGAACTCATGAGCTTCTATAGTTGAGCGACTATTCTCAGCATGTCAGGATGGGTCTTTGAAGATGATCTGTTGTTATTAGACGATCGTGACTGAAGTGACGCCGCGACAAACGATAAGAAACATGTGTGAATGAGGTTTGCTTTTCTTCTACACAGACTAACAATGCCTAATTTGATTTTCAATATCAAAGCAGGATCTAAAGATTAAGAACAAAAGAGATGGATTTTTTTGGGAATATTATGAGTAATAAAAACACAATTTCTGGGGATTTTTGTGATTTGTGATTGTATATTTATCAGTTTATACACCCATACTTTTGTAGTTTAATTTAGTTTGTTTGAGTGCTTACTTGCTTTTAGAAATCACTCATAAAAGACACAACTTAAAATACTATAACGATCATAGACTATTGAATAAATGAGTCAACAGGTGTTTCAAATTCATGTTTAATGTCAATTACTTCTCCACAAACAAAGAACAAACCAACAGTGGTAAATAGTTTTTGTCGACAGGGTTTTTTTTTTGCGTTCTTTTAAGGGTGGAGTCCAGGCGCAGCGATGTTGGTTTGATCGTTGGATTAATGAATGGCTGGATGGTTGGTTGGGTTGTTGGATAGATGGTTGAATGGATGATAGATGGATGAAGGGATGATGGCTGATTCATGTATGTTGGATGGAGGGATGATGGATGGCTGGATGGTTGAGTGGATGGAGAATTGATGGAGAATGAATGGTTGGTTGTAAAGATGATTGTTGGAAGTTGGTTGGTTGATAGGATGATCGATGGAGGATTATTGGTTTGTTGAATGGATGGAGGGATGATAATTGGTTGGTTGTTTGGATTGATGATTGATAGAGGATGGTTGGTTGGATGGATGATCGATAGAGGATGGTATGTTGGTTGGTTGGATGGATGATTGATGGAGAATAGTTGGTTTGTTGGATGGATGGGGGGGGATGATAATTGGTTGGTTGGTTGTTTGGATTGATGATTGATGGTTCGCTGGATCGATGGATAATTGATAGAGAATAGTTGGTTTGTTGAATGGATGGCGGGATGATAATTGGTTGTTTGGATGGATGATCGATGGAGGATGGTTGGTTGGTTGGTTCTATGATTTATGGAGATGGTTGGTTGGATGGATGATCGATGGAGGATGGCTGTTTTGTTGGATGGATGGATGGTTGGATAGAATGATGATGGTTGGATGGATGATTGATGGATGGGTGGTTGTATGGAGAATAGTTGGTTGTTTGGATGGATGATTGATGGAGTGGGATGGTTGGTTGGATCTATGATTTATGGAGATGGTTGGTTGGATGGATGATCGATGGAGGATGGCTGTTTTGTTGGATGGATGGATGGATGGATGGATGGATGGATGGATGGATGGATGGATGGATAGACTGATGATGGTTGGATGGATGATTGATGGACGGGTGGTTGTATGGAGAATAGTTGGTTGTTTGGATGGATGATTGATGGAGTGGGATGGTTGGTTGGATCTATGATTTATGGAGATGGTTGGTTGGATGGATGATCGATGGAGGATGGCTGTTTTGTTGGATGGATGGTTGGATAGAATGATGATGGTTGGATGGATGATTGATGGATGGGTGGTTGTATGGAGAATAGTTGGTTGTTTGGATGGATGATTGATGGAGTGCGATGGTTGGTTGGATCTATGATTTATGGAGGATGGTTGGTTGGATGGATGATTGATGCAGGATGGCTGGTTTGTTGGATGGATGGAAGGATGATGGATGGATAGGCAGTTGTATGGAGGGATTGATGAATGGACGTTTGATTGGTTGGATAGATCGATGGACAGATGGATGGAAAATGAACATGGAGATAAAAAGGCAAATTGAAAGATTAATTTAAAAAAGTAGGTAAAAAACAAATCAAAATATTGGAAATAACATAAAAATACAATACTTTATATATTTATACGTCAATCAATACACTTCCAGGTTCATGAGGGCCGGATACAAGAGCCTGTGAGTCAAATAGGGGCCACACATGAACCAGAAAGGAGGTCAAGATGCGCCAAGAAGAAAATACAATTCCACGAAGGGTGGTCATGTATGAACAAATATGATACGAGAACATGTTGTTTCTTCTCAAGACCAACTTGCTACAAAATTCTTTTGACTTCAACTTTGAGAGAATTATTCACTTGAGCATCACAACACAACATCTGCTTCTACTCGCTCGCACAAGCGCCGGGAAAGTTCTCCACTTTTTTTAAAGTGAAAGTTAAAAAATAAAATCCGGAAATCGCATCTGGCGTTCACCTTGAACCACTCCTCCTCTTCTCCTTGCATGTCTCACTCCATTTCTCTCCTCCTGGGCTCCTGGAGTTGTACTCCGTCATCCGTGGTTGTGTTTAATTGGATGAAAAGATGATGCATAATGCGGGAGTGGAGCAACACAAGGGATCTAAAGTCCATGTCGCCCGCGGCAACACAAACCAGCAGCTATTTGTTGCTGACTTTTTTTTTTCTGCTCCGTTGAAACAGTGGCAGCTTCTTTTTTTTTTGCATATTTAAACATCTGTGATTGTTTTTTTTCTTCCATTTCCAATGGTAGATTGATCGGGCTTCACCTTATTTGTCAACATGATGGACACGAGCGCTGCTGGTCTTAAACTAGTGGTTTTTGAAGTATATCCGTCCATGGATGGATGGATGGATTGATGCTGGATGGAACATTGGTGTATGGATGGCTGGGTGGATGGATGGATGGATGGATGAATGGATTGATGTTTTTGGATGGATGGATGGGTGGTAGATTGGAAAGGATGGATGATTGATGGAGAATGGATGGTTGGATGCAATAGATGGTAGATTGGTAGGATGAATGATTGATAAAGAATAGATGGATGGATGGGTGGTAGATAGGTAGGATGGATGATTGATGGAGAATGGATGGTTGGATGGATGGGTGGTAGATTGGAAGGATGGATGATTGATGGAGAATGGATGGATGGATTGATGGTTGGATTGATGGATGGGTGGTAGATTGGTAGGATGGATGATTGATGGAGAATGGATGGTTGGATGGATGGATGCAATAGATGGTAGATTGGTAGGATGAATGATTGATAAAGAATAGATGGATGGATGGATGGGTGGTAGGTGGTAGGATGGATGATTGATGGAGAATGGATGGTTGGATGGATGGATGCAATAGATGGTAGATTGGTAGGATGAATAATTGATGAAGAATAGATGGTTGGATGGATGGATGGATGGGTGGTAGATTGAAAGGGTGGATGATTGATAGAGAATGGATGGTTGGATGGATGGATGCAATAGATGGTAGATTGGTAGGATGAATAATTGATGAAGAATAGATGGTTGGATGGATGGGTGGTAGATTGAAAGGGTGGATGATTGATAGAGAATGGATGGTTGGATGGATAGAAGTATTCAAGGTTGATGTTGGAGATTTAAAAAAAAGGCTAACTCATGTAAATCATTAAATACTAAGAAGAAAGAATGGAAGAATGAAAGAATGGATGGCTGGTTGATGGATGGATGATTGATGAAGAAAGGATGGTAAGTTTGTTGTATGGATGATGGAAGGAGGGATGATGGATGGAAGTTAAATATGGGGATAAAAGGCAAATACATGTTAATCATTCATACAAAATAGAAGAATGGAATAATGGATGGATCGATAGATGAATGGAGGGGTGGTGGGTGGTTGGTTAGATGGATAGATGATTGATGGAGAATGGATGGTTGGATGGATACATGGATGGAAATATGGAGATAAAAGGCATATTTGTGTAAATCATTGATACAAAAAAGAAAGATGGATGGATGGAGGGATGCTGGTTGGTTGGATGGTTTGTTGGTTGGTTGGTTGGTTTGATGGATGATCGATGGAGAACGGATAGATGGATAAATTGATGGATGATTGATGGAGAATGGATGGTTGGATAGATGAATGGATGGAGGGATGATGAATCGAAATTAAATATGGAAATAAATGGCAAATATGTGTAAATCATTGATACAAAAAATGAAAAACGGAAGAATGGATGGAGGGCTGATGGTGGTTGTCTGTTTGGATGGATGGATGATTGATGGAGAACGGATAGATGGATGAATGGATGGATGATTGATGGAAAATGGATAGTTGGTTGGTTGGATGGATGATTGATGGAGAACAGATGGTTGGATAGATAAATGGATAAAGGGATGTTGAATCGAAATTAAATATGTGTAAATAATTGATACAAAAAAAGAAAGATGGATGGTTGGATGGAGGGATGATGGATGGTTGGGTGGTTGGTTGGTTGGTTGGTTAGTTGGTTGGATGGATGATTGATGGATAATGGATGGATGATTGATGGAAAATAGATGGATGAATGGATGATTGATGGAGAACAGATGGTTGAATGGATACATGGATGGAGGGATGATGAATCGAAATTAAATATGGAGATAAAAGGCAAATTTGTGTAAATCATTGATACAAAAAAGAGAAAAATGGAAGAATGGATGGATGGATGGATGATAGATGAAGAACGGATGGATTGATGGCTGAATAAAGGATGGATGGAGAGATGATGAATGGAAAATAAATATGGAGATAAAACGCAAATTTGTGTAAATCACTGATAAAAAAAAGAGAAAAATGGAAGGATGGATGGATGGATGATGGATGAAGAACGGATGGATTGATGGCTGAATGATGGAAAATGGATGGATGTAAGGATAGATGGAGAGATGATGAATGGAAATGAAATATGGAGATAAAAGGCAAATTCATCTCAGTCATTCATTATTTTCATTAAAGGAAAAAATGTTTTGGCAGCTTTTCTTCTTTTGTATCTTCAAACATTTGTAAGTAAGACATGATTTTTCTTTTTTTCTTTCCTTCCATCCGTTGATTCTCTCCATCTTCACCGTATTCGCCGACACTTCTGCTCTTTAACCAGCGATTCCTTAAGTGCAGCAAATGAAAGCTTTGAAGTACGTCCGTCCAAAAAAGCCGCGACCATTAGTGAAGTGAAGAGACGACAACACTCTCTCATTGAAACTTTTCTTTTTTTTCTTTCCCTCCTTCCCTCCTTCCCTCCGCTTTGTGCAGCGATAACAAAAAACAACCCCGGCTTCACGATTCAAGAAGTATGTCTGAGTTGTGATCTGAAACTTCCTCAGAAGCCGCCGTCCCTTCACCGACTTCACCGAGAAGAACGTCATGAAAAAAAAAAAAAGCTCATCATACTTCTATCAGTCTTTTAAAAGCACCTCGTCCTCCCTCCATCTCTCAGCGGCGCCTTTTTTTTTTTTCCGAACGAGCCATTGTTGCAGACAATTCCTATTATTCCAGGTTTTTTCCCTCAGTCCTGCTCCGCTATCATAGTGTCGGGCGGAAGTACAACGGGGCGACCATGACGGGCGAGGAGGGGATTAAGTGTGCGACACCGATGGGATTTAACCAAAAAAAAAAAAGGAAAAAAAGAAGAGGTTTTGCATAATGAAGCAGATATAAGTGATTACAAGAGCTTATCTGTGGAGCTCACACGACACACACTCGCCTCATTATCAAGTTAAAGACTCCAAACACGCTCTGATTGTTTAATTACAAGCTTTTTAAAACCTTTTCTGCTGAAAACTGGAACAGAGACGTCGGACGCCATGTTGGGACACCTTGGATATATGTATGTGCTCAGGTTTCCTCCCACGGTCGCATGAAGAGGTTTCGTCATAAGTTGTCTGTAGGTGTTCGTGTTTCTCTTCACTCCTTTGAAGGAACATTTGAATAGTTTATTATTATTTTTTCAGAAAACTTTTATTTGCAGTTTTGTAAACACAACATGTGATTTTTTTGTGAAATCACGTATAGATTATGTAAAAATAAATATGTATATAAATATTTACCCATTTAATTTAGATTTTTATACTTTATAAATAAGTAGTTGATTGTTTATGTGTATAGTTACAGCAATTACATTTAAATGAAATTGTGTTTATTTATTTTTAATTTCTTGTCAATTTTGGAAGATTCAACGAACCTTATACTTTATTTTAACTAAAAAAGCTACATTTTAAAAAGTGTTTTCTTTTCTTCTTTTTCAACATCTTAGAAGTAAGTTCTCTGTGATACGTTTCTATTTCTATCTGGGATTTATTTCTATTTCTATCTGTGATTTAATTTCTATCTATTCTATTTCTATCTGTGATTTAATTTCTATCTATTCTATTTCTATCTGTGATTTAATTTCTATCTATTCTATTTCTATCTGTGATTTAATTTCTATATATTCTATTTCTATCTGTGATTTTATTTATATCTATTCTATTTCTATCTGTGATTTAATTTCTATCTATTTAATTTCTATCTGTGATTTAATTTATATTTATTCTATTTCTATCTGTGATTTAATTTATATCTATTCTATTTCTATCAGTGACTTAATTTCTATCTATTCTATTTCTATCTATTCTATTTCTATCTATTCTATTTCTATCTATTCTATTTCTATCTATTCTATTTCTATCTGTGATTTTATTTCTATCTATTCTATTTCTATCTGTGATTTAATTTCTATCTATTCTATTTCTATCTGTGATTTAATTTCTATCTATTCTATTTCTATCTATTCTATTTCTATCTGTGATTTTATTTCTATCTATTATATTTCTATCTGTGATTTTATTTCTACCTATTCTATTTATATCTGTGATTTAATTTCTATCTATTTTATTTCTATCTGTGATTTAATTTCTATCTATTCTATTTCTATCTGTGATTTAATTTCTATCTATTCTATTTCTATCTGTGATTTAATTTCTATCTATTCTATTTCTATCTATTCTATTTCTATCTGTGATTTTATTTATATCTATTCTATTTCTATCTATTCTATTTCTGTCTGTGATTTTATTTATATCTATTCTATTTCTATCTGTGATTTAATTTCTATCTATTCTATTTCTATCTGTGATTTAATTTCTATCTATTCTATTTCTATCTGTGATTTATTTCTATCTATTCTATTTCTATCTGTGATTTAATTTCTATCTATTATATTTCTATCTGTGATTTAATTTCTATCTATTCTATTTATATCTGTGATTTTATTTCTATCTATTATATTTCTATCTGTGATTTAATTTCTATCTATTCTATTTATATCTGTGATTTTATTTCTATCTATTCTATTTATATCGGTGATTTAATTTCTATCTATTCTATTTATATCTGTGATTTATTTCTATCTATTCTATTTCTATCTGTGATTTAATTTATATCTATTATATTTCTATCTGTGATTTAATTTCTATCTATTCTATTTCTATCTGTGATTTATTTCTATCTATTCTATTTCTATCTGTGATTTAATTTCTATCTATTATATTTCTATCTGTGATTTAATTTCTATCTATTCTATTTATATCTGTGATTTTATTTCTATCTATTATATTTCTATCTGTGATTTAATTTCTATCTATTCTATTTATATCTGTGATTTTATTTCTATCTATTCTATTTATATCTGTGATTTTATTTCTATCTATTCTATTTCTATCTGTGATTTATTTCTATCTATTCTATTTCTATCTGTGATTTAATTTCTATCTATTCTATTTCTATCTGTGATTTAATTTCTATCTATTCTATTTCTATCTGTGATTTAATTTCTATCTATTCTATTTCTATCTGTGATTTATTTCTATCTATTCTATTTCTATCTGTGATTTAATTTCTATCTATTCTATTTATATCTGTGATTTTATTTCTATCTATTATATTTCTATCTGTGATTTAATTTCTATCTATTCTATTTCTATCTGTGATTTTATTTCTATCTATTCTATTTATATCTGTGATTTTATTTCTATCTATTCTATTTCTATCTGTGATTTATTTCTATCTATTCTATTTCTATCTGTGATTTAATTTCTATCTATTCTATTTCTATCTGTGATTTAATTTCTATCTATTCTATTTCTATCTGTGATTTAATTTCTATCTATTCTATTTCTATCTGTGATTTATTTCTATCTATTCTATTTCTATCTGTGATTTAATTTCTATCTATTCTATTTATATCTGTGATTTTATTTCTATCTATTATATTTCTATCTGTGATTTAATTTCTATCTATTCTATTTCTATCTGTGATTTTATTTCTATCTATTCTATTTATATCTGTGATTTAATTTCTATCTATTCTATTTCTATCTGTGATTTGTTTCTATCTATTCTATTTCTATCTGTGATTTAATTTCTATCTATTATATTTCTATCTGTGATTTAATTTCTATCTATTCTATTTATATCTGTGATTTTATTTCTATCTATTCTATTTATATCTGTGATTTAATTTCTATCTATTCTATTTATATCTGTGATTTTATTTCTATCTATTCTATTTATATCTGTGATTTTATTTCTATCTATTCTATTTATATCTGTGATTTAATTTCTATCTATTCTATTTCTATCTGTGATTTATTTCTATCTATTCTATTTCTATCTGTGATTTATTTCTATCTATTCTATTTCTATCTGTGATTTAATTTCTACCCTCAATGAAAACCTGAGTCAAATCTTAATCTTTATTTCTTCTTCATGTCTTATGGTTATTCCACCTTGGCTGCACTCTCCTCTTCGTGGGAAGTTAAACCTTCCGAAGAAGCAACTTATACTTTCATATATATTTTATTTTTTGCTACGTAAATTTTAAAAAATGCCACTAAAAAAAAAATCATAATATGGTGTTTTGATTAT
Organism: Callionymus lyra; assembly: GCF_982586985.1. NCBI lineage: Eukaryota > Metazoa > Chordata > Actinopteri > Syngnathiformes > Callionymidae > Callionymus > Callionymus lyra. The sequence continues at coordinate 11,073,619 of NC_141832.1, read as the reverse complement.
TTTGTTCTTCCTGTTGTTGTATAATATATTTTGTTGGACTATTAAATATTTGTATCTGTTTATCTATCGACCGAAATTTTCGGACTCTGAGTAATTTTACATTTTTCTTCACGATAAACTTCGCCCTTGTCTATATGGCCTGGGTGTCCCGGGCGTCTCGCCCTATGTAGCTGGGACAGTAACTGCGACACATCACAGATCCCTTCAAACATAGAAGTCCATTCATTCATTTTAAGCTACTTTTCAGGAAGACAACAAAAATCAATGAAAATCAATTATAAAGAATTTCTATTAAAAAATATACATTTTTGAATGAATCCACATCACAAAACATACCCTAACAGTTTTTGCCTGGTAGAAGAAGAAGAAATGTACATTATAAAAAGATTATTAGACTTTTTTTTTGGCCTTAATAAAAGTGATTGTGAATTCTCAATTATTATTATTATTATAATATAATAATATTATTTTCCAACCAAAATATGTTTATGCCACACCGTATGTAAATAAAACTAATCACTGTACGTCTTTACACATCTTTTATGATCGATACATGGTTTGTTGCATTCCTTGACGGCACCAGTTCTAACATAAATGGTAGTAAACGTAGTATTTTCAAGTTTTATTCAAGAACACACATTACCAGAATAATTGATTAGAGAACTCACTATTTCACCGTAACTTAACTACCTGGCAGAAATCCTCAAGCACACTTTAGAAATACACAATTTAGTACATAAATAACATTAATTAAATGCTAAATTGGAAACAATGAACAAAAAAACGACATTTTCATTACGGAGAAAAAAAAAAGGTTTTGAACAAAGTTTACAGTATTTATCATTTAAAACAAATAATTTCTGTGATGTTAGTTCTTCTGGCTGATATTTGAAGAAATAGAAGAAACAAAATAATAAACTTGAATATATTCTTTCATTCCAAGATCTGAGATGCAGAGAAACTCCATCAGTGCAGCGTCAGCACATCACAGTAGCTAGTGTCTACAGACAGAACTATGTCCTGTCTGTGATATTGAATGAAGCACCAGGATGTTTGATAAATCACTGTAATACACATGCATATATAGATATATTGATATATATATATACATCTAGATTCTCCTCCAAAAGAAAAACACGCATGTGGTCCTTGATTAGATAAGAGTAGTTCGGCTCTGCAGTGCAATTATTCAGTGAAGTCAAGCATGTCTATGTGTGACAAAGCAAATTGCTTTTTCGGTTTGCTGTTCCGGATATAGATAGAGCTTTCAAAATCTGAGGGGAGGCCGCGCACCACTGCCCGCACCCCTGAAACAGACACCACTTATTTACCTTGTTGTGTACGTGTGCGTTCACACACACACACACTTCTTCTGTGTGCGACGATACATCACTTTTATTTCTTATTCCTTTCTTGATGGTGCGTTCAGTGACGGTTCTCTCTGTCTGACTAATCAGAAGTTAAGTCTTTGTCAAATCCTTCAAATCTCAAATATGTTTTGTTTTTTTCAGTGTGGTTTTTGGCAGCAGCAGCTTTTTTTTTTTGTCTCTGGTCTCCGGTCTCTGGCACAACACACTTCCTACTGCAGGAGACACCAGTTGCAACACATCCACGACTGGCTTCGGGTTCTCAATAATTCAGGAAAAAGAAACAATGGGAAAAATATTTCCGAAAAAAAGGAATTTTTCTGCCGGAAAAATACAAACCAGTTATTACGTATGTTGTAACTGAAATAATTACCTTTAGACAATCTAAACCAACAAATAAATGACTTAAAAAAAACAGATAGAATTGTCACAGGTAAAAAAAACAACAATAGCTATATGAATCACAATTGAAAAATAAAATAATGCGAATAAATGACTCAGAAAATCAGAAGCAATAATATATAATTATAACATGATAAATAGGTAAATGGAAATAATTTTTAACAAAAATGATAAATAAATGACTTAAAAAACAGAAGCGATGACCATTTAAGGTAAGGTAAGGTAAGGTAAAACTTTATTGATCCCTCAGGGGGTCTCCTTCGGGAAATTGTTTTTTACCAATAGCCAGCAATTTTTCATAAACAATAAAAAATAATACATAAAAAATAAAATAAGAAGAAGAACATAAAGAGGAAGAACAAGATGATACAATCTAAGTCTAAAGATAAAGACAAAGAACATAGATCAAAGAAAGAATTTGTAAATTATTTATAAATGTATATAATATATAAATGAAGTTGTTTGTATTCAAGTGATTTCTTCTAAACCATTAAGCTAATATGATGGAACTAAATATATATTTTAAAATTGTTATGAAGTTATTTTCGATTCATTCATATGAACTCTATATAACGATTTTTTAACAATATATAATTTGATAACAGAGATAAATAAAAAGGCGAAGAAGAGAGTGTAGGCAGGATGGACACCTCCACGTTTTTGATATTATTTATAGTATATTATATCCTTTGGGAAATTTTTTTTTTTTTTATCACCAGTCAATTGGAAACACAAATTAAAAATGTCAAGGGAGTGAAAAAAAAAGGCGAAGAAGAGAATGCAGGCAGGATGGACACCTCCACGTTTTTGATATTATTTATAGTATATTATATCCTTTGGGAGATATTTTTTCGTCACCAGCCAATTGGAAACACAAATTAAAAATGTCAAGGGAGTGAAAAAAAAAGGCGAAGAAGAGAGTGCAGACAGGATGGACATCTATACGTTTTTTGTATACTATATTATTTACAGTATATTATATCCTTTGGGAGATATTTTTTCCATCACACAAATTAAAAATTTCCAGGAAGTGATGTGCGTGAGTTTACTTTCGGCTCAAAAATGAAAATAAAATAAAATTCCTGGTTGATCTCGGAACATTTTTGACATTCCTGCTCACTTGAAACAAACTATTAAAGGTTATATTCTAATTTTTTTAAGCTTTTAAACTCTAAATGAGGACGTCCTGATTTCAAAATAAACTGATGCAAAAGACTTCCTTTCTGCCTTCAAGACAGTCAAATGCATTTTTTTGGACACAACCAAATCGATTTAGTAGCATTTTGAGGATTTCTTAATCTTAACCGAAGGAGTCACCGCTTGAAAAAAAACCACTCAATTTGAGATTCATCTTTCAGAGAAAAACATGAATCTGTGAAGATGTTTATTTCTTCTAGTGCCTCAGGGTTTTCGGTAACGATAATCATTTCCGATCAGTTCGAGAACGTCGGTGGTTTGTTGACCCGCAGAACCTGCATCCTGGTCTCGACCCGCTCCGACTTCTAAGTGAGTCGCGGCAAACACTTCAATCAACGGAGTAAAAAAACACGTGAGGTCACTCGCTGGAGGGTGACAACAGCCATATTTTCTCGGCCCCGTCAGGTCATTATCCGTTCCTTCATGTTCGCCGGAGTGAAAGAGCTGCTCACGGCCGCCGACTCCCTATTTATCTTCTCGCCGCCTCGTCCGGCGAGGTACGAATCAATATCCAGAGACTGCCAGACGTCCGGAGCCAAAGAAAGCACAAGGACGGGGGGGAAGATTTATAAGTTGCGGACGGTTTGGATTTGTGACCCCAACACGAGCTGGATCTCATCTCTGGTTCTGGTGCCTTTACTTTATATTTATTTTGGTGCTGATTTGATGAACTAATGTTTTCCTTATTGACATTTATTCTGAGATCATTTCCTGATGTCTTGACTATTATTTAACAGCTGCACAGAATATTTCAAGATAAATGCTGTGTCTCAAATCGCATACTAGCGTACTAAAAGTTAGTATTTTTAGTGCGTTAGTGCGTCTCAATTCTTAGTATGCGAAATTTAGTGCGCCATGCACACTAAATTGGCGTACTAACACGCCCACAAAACTGAGTATGGTTCGATGGACACTAAACACACTAAACAGCCGCCATCTTAGTGACGTTTTAAAGGGAAGTTACGTCATATATAAATGCATATATATTCATATACTTACAGGTGCATTTTCGTGCGTCTTCGCTGCTGATACCAGCTTAAATATCTCGCAAATATTTCGATTCTCATATTTTTTCTTTATTTCTTGTTCCAAAGTTGCAAAACGTGCTGCCAGCAGGTGGCGATAGCGTTCAAACAGCTGGTTGAAACATCGTTAAATAGTAGTAGAAGAAGAAGCTGTCATGTGATTTCCGATTACTGTGTAGCAGCAGAGTTTGATTTCAGACATACTATCTGTGGAGAATTTGCGTACTAGTTAGTACGTACACTAAACTGATGCATACTAACTTCTAGTATACTAAGAGTAGTATGCGATTTGAGACACAGCCTATGTTTTAGGATCGATTTTATAAATCATTTTTGTTTCCGTAATGAAGTGACTTTCAACCATTGAGGCTCATATATGTATAGACCGTTGCAGTGCATCTTGGGAGATTTAGTTTGATTGCTCGCACGTTTGCTTTTGACAGTAGTCCATTCAAAAGAGACATTTTTAAATGGCGTCGTGAGTGAAATGCATAGATTTAACGATAAACTAGTCACTGACTCATGTCAGGGTTGAGTCAGTACTTGGGTGACTTAGGTCAGTCTGTCAAACTGAGCCTGAGAAACCTGGGTGTTGTATTTGATAAAGACATGTCTCTTGTTCGACACTGAAGAAAACTGACCAGAAACTGTTTCCTTCAACTGAGAAAAATCTCTAAACTTAGGAAAATGTTTTCGGAACATGATCTGGAGCTTGTAATCCATGCGTTTGTTTCTTCTCGTCTGGACTATTGTAACAGTTTGTTTTCATGTCTTAACAAGAAGGATCTGTCTCGTCTGCAGTTGATTCAAAACTCTGCAGAGAGAATTCTGACCCGCTCTAGTAGAAGAACTCACATTTCCCCCGATCCTTAAAAACTCTTCACTGGCTTCCAGTTTCTTTCAGGATCAACTGTAAAATTCTGGTTCTTACTTTCAGATCTATTCATGGTCAGGCTCCTCCTTACATCACTGATCTGATCCAGCCTTACACCCCAGCTCGGTCTCTGAGGTCTGTGGATCAGAATCTACTTATGGTTCCACGCACACGGTTCAGGACCAGAGGAGAGAAATCTTTTCAGGCTGTTGCTCCTAAGCTTTGGAACGATCTTCCTCTCTCTTTGCACTTGATGATCTACTGACTCCTTTAAGAAACATCTTAAGACGTTTTTATTTGTTTTTTGTTCTTTTCCTTGATTTTCTGGAACTCCTGTGTTGTTCTCAGTATTATCTTGATCTTTAAAGTATATACTTTATTGAGTATTGTTTTGATTGTTTAAGCGCTTTGTGACCCTGGTCTGGAAAAGCGCTATATAAATAAATATTACTTACTTACTTACTCCATAGTTTCAAAACGTATCAATAGAAATTAGGTTTTTAATGCTCAATACTTGGCCGTAATATAAATCATTAAGTCTGTTGAAAAAAAAAATGACATTAAAAGTAAACTTATAATTTACACAAGTAACAACAAGTTATTTTATAAAAAAAAAAGTACTTGAAAAGGAATGAAAGATAAATAGTTAATTTTTTTTTAAATGTTAATGTAGTGATGTTTTTATATGTATTATTATGTAGCCTAATGACTTATATATGTATTAATAGCATATGTAGTAGAAGAAAGATGAAGACGGTTAAGTAGTAAACTAACAAATAATAATATAAAAAACATTGGATTTGAAAATATTTAAATATAGCAAAACTGTCAAACCTGGTATAACAAGGCGCCCAAGAAAATGTTTACTTACTAAAGATGGTGTGTGTTGAGTTTGTTATCAAATCTACTCAAGCAAACATATTAACATGTTGATCATCGCTTGTGTTTTAAAGCATTTCTTGGTTTAGGTTGGGAATGAAAGACCAGGTTATCTCAGATTAGATATCAGGGAAAACATTCGCCTTTATATGCTTCATTGAAAATTTAATTTATTTTAGTCCGTGTTTTTTCGGGTTGTGGACTTTTTCCTGGTCTCCAGGACAATCAATAACTTACGATGGAGTATAAAGATGCAACCAGAAACAGATCTTGCTTCAGAGTGACATCAGACATTCAATGAGATGGTTCTGTATGAATCTCTCCTTGTACAAGTAAAAAAGTTGTGACTTTAATCCAATTTTGATCTTTTAAATTTGTTCTCTGAGTTTTAGTTCTAAGTCAGATTCCTAACCTGACAACTTGTAATGGGAAGTATACGTTTTTATTCCTACTTTAATACACATTCTCGTTTTCCGTTGGTCTTTTAGACTTTTAGATAATGACTGACGGATCCACATTAGCAGTTGATGTCAGAGTAAATCTGGAAATGATTTTTCAAGACGTTATTTTCTTAACTGCGTCACACTGGGTTTTATTTAACAGTGGATTTACGACTCAAAGCACACATCGGTTGAGCTCCTCACAGATCACACGTTAAAGTCTGAGGTCGCATGACGGGGATTCGATAAAAGGCTGCAAAGACATTAAAGAAAAAAAAAGCGTCGCCCGGAACTCACCACTCAACAATTACAGGGAGAGTTAGAAAACTGCCACGCTCTGCACTTTTTTCCTTTTATGAAGGTTTAATGTCTCATTTTTTACCGGGTTTAAAAGCCACTGATACCTGACAGGCGGCTCCGGGATTACACTTTAAAATCACGAATAAAATCAGACATTTATAATAAGCCCTCGTATCAATTAATGAGCCTATAATCTGACAGTTACATCTTAAGTATCCAATAAAAAAAGGGTAAATTGGAGGGTACAGCACTGGCTTTTTTCTCCTTTTTTTTTAAAATCATCTATTCTCGTGTTGCAGGAAGAGCTTTTAACCCTTTCAGCGAGAAATATTGATTCTCATCGGCTGTCCCGTCACCGAGGGACCTGGGAAGAGCTACAAGTAACAAACGCCAGGCTGCCAGTGAGTCCGTTGCCATGGAGACGTGTTGTCATGCCGACAAGCCAGTCAATATGTAAAGTGAAAAAAACAACAAAAAAAAGCCCATCAGGGATGAGATATAGGTTCGTGACGTCGGTAGAGGGACTGTAAATAACACTTCTTTTAATATAATTATTTAAGTTTGCATGTTCAGGTTTGATAGACAATCACAGGTTTGTTTATATAAAATGATTCAAATCTATTTATTTACCTGAAACACCAGTGATTACTTTCAATTTATCAATGAACCTAATGAAGAGCTGGACTATCCTCCTCTTCGCTTCTTGTCTTCATGATCCAGACGCTCAAATCTTTAATTACGATTGACCTTTAAAGTCTTGCGTCGAGGGAAAACATGCTGGTTCTGTGAGGAGAGTCCTGAGTGAAAAAAATCCTGCGCTTGAATGAAAATGGAATGAAAATCAAGTTGAGCGACAAAGTTATCGGTCTCCAAATTAAAGCACTTGAAAATAAAGCCTCGGTAAATCATATTTGTTGATCATTTTTGATTTGTTGCAGGATTTAAACATCATTTTCGGTTGAAATATTAACAGTTTACAAAGAATAATTGAATTAATTTTCATTAGCGCCACGTTAGCATTTGATCATGTTCCAAAGGATTAATGAATTTACAGACTTACAATCGACTACCCTTTTTTCTAAACACACGTTTTACACACTATAAATAAAAAGTTTTTAAAAATAAATCTACATTTCGGTCCCTCATTTCCGTGCAATCACTAATAGTCTCAACATTAGCTAGCTAGCTGGAAGCTAAAGCTAATGAAAATGATGTTATGTGAGTTAGCATTAGCTGTTAAGAACTTTATTTTTTTGTCAATATGTGTCCTGGAATTGACTAGTGACCTTTCCAGGTTGTCCCCTTTCTCTCACCCAAGCTAGCTGGGACACACTACACATATGCCTTTACATACTTGCCGAGAAGAATAACTGGATTTTTTTGTTTGTTTCGCTCTTTGTCGACAAAAATAACTTGTGCAAAGTTATGACAGTAATTTACCATCTGAATCCATGAATCTTTGTGTCACTCTCTGTGGCGCAGAAGAAGCTGCTCAAGGGAGCTCGCGATCTTACTCACCGCTACTGTGTGAGTTCATCCATGCTACTGCCCCCTGCTGTCCAATTTAGCTCATCGCTATCATCAATATTTGAGTTAAAGGCACCGTAGATCGGATAAATGTCGGCATTATACTTTCTGACCAACCTTCAGATAGAAGTAGAAGTACAAATAAATAAAATAGAGTTTGTTTTTTCACTCATTTTCTCTAGTTTACAGGTTTATTTGTTTTAGTTTACACTTGTTTCAGTCAAGAGTCACAGACTAATGATACTTCAGAAAAAATACAATCGTACTTCAAAACAAAATAAATTTCAAATGGTAATAATCAATAGAAAATTAATTGTACAATTTTTTTCTTTCTTTCTTTCTTTATGTGCGTCCCGGAAACAAGTGCCTCAAGGATCGATACTGGTCCCCGGGCCAGAGATTAGGGGACCACTGTTTGTACTGCTTCATTCAATAACGGCTTGGATTTCTTCTAGCCTGTCTACACCTATGGAGTATAAAGATGCAACCGAAACAGTCATTGGTTTAAAGTACATACTAAAACAATGAAATATTTAAGGTAAGGTAAGGTAAGGTAAAACTTTATTGATCCCTCAGGAGGTCTCCTTTGGGAAATTGTTTCTATTTAACTAGAATACAAGAAGCAAAACAGTTTTGCATGAATAAAAACATCGAAATATTGACATAAACATGTGCTCTCCAAGTACTTTTCTAGGACATATATTGCTTTAAGAAACTACTTCTACTTTTGTAAAAATAATCTCATAATAAAAATATTTGTCTATATTTACGTACTTTTCATTTATACAATTTATCTACAGATTATCCTGAGTAAGTCTGTTATCTTGCTGCTTTGTTATAGCATTATTTTTTTCGCTCTCATCGAATATTTTTCTTGTCGTTTACTTCGTCTTTGAAACAGTTGTTGGTCTGCGACGGGGAGACATGGAGCAGCTTGTTTTCACTCTCATTAATCTGCTTGTTTTATAGCACTTGAGTCGCAATTTGTTAAAGATTTATCGATTCAATGATCTGCGTATTTTATCCGTGATTTTTTTTTTTTTTTCCCTGGGAATCCATGTTGCTCACAGACTCTTGGATGCTGCTGCTGCTGCTGCTCCCAACAAGCTGGTTTAAGAACCCTGCACGGGCACTTTGAAATACTAATGATTTATGCCCGCCAGGGGTGTCCAGATGTGCCTGGAATATGTGATCAGTGCCACTGATGTGCCTGCAAACAGCAGGAATGGCGGCGGGTTTTTTCATTTATATGAAAGAAAAGTGGCGCAGGGGGAGCAAATGGGAAGGCAATGAAAGGATAAAAAGAGAACACGGGATAAAGAGATAAGAGGAGAGAGTGTGGACGGCATGTGAGTTTTTAAAAAAAAAAAAAAATAAAAGGGATAAATAAATGGGACAGGCGAAGAAAAAAAAAAACGCTGACCACTCCAATTATGCTCCATTTTATTCAAACAAAAACCGCGGCCAGGAGTCGCCCCGATACACAACTTGTTCGTCATTTTCTCCCCGATTCAATTCCACTCCATCATCCTCTCCGCTGCGTAAAAAACACTTCTTCAATTATCCCTCCAGCGTTCATATCTGCATTATTTGAAGGCTCGGCCCATTCAGAGTGACTGCTCATTTCGCCTCACTCTGGTGTGACTAGAATCAATCCCGGGCTCATTCCAGGATCGGCGTAGAGGTGTGTGTGTGTGAGTGTGTGTGTGTGTGTGTGTGTATAGTTTGTTGAGTGTGATTGAAGAGATGACGCAGGGAGACATTGGGAGGCTACAGACCTGTCAGAGGGAGTGAAGAGATTTCTTTTAAAAAAATCTGAAATCTGTATGGAAAGGCGTGGCGTTAAAGCAGGAAGATTTGGTGAGAAAAAAAAGTGTGTTTTTTTTCTTGAGGCTCCTGCTCTCTGATCTCACTCCTGACGGCTTATTTGAGCTCAAATGAGGCCACAATTACACAGTAGTTGCTTCTCTCGCTCTCTCGCTCTATCGATTACAAACAACAACAAAAAAAAGAAGATTCCAGAACTGCCTTTTTTTTTCTTTTTTTCTTTACTGGCCGTGCACCTACGTCCATCACCAGCTGGTGGATTGTGGGTGAATTTTGGATTTTGGAGACCGAATAGTGACTTGTATGAAGTGAATTTGCAGGATTTAAACTCTTTTCTTGAGCAAATACTTCTGAGAGCAGAGATGTTTTGAGCTGAGACATCCTGATTAAATTACTTCTCTCTATGCAGAGCATTAGCTCTACTCTGAGTCTCTCATGGATGATCGCTCTCCTCACTTTATCTGCGAAGAAATGCTCCAGAGAAAACAAATTTCAGCCGCAATATTGTCTTTCTACTTTCTAGGGATGTAAATCAATTCAATTTCATTTTTGCCTCTTGGCTTAGCTCTTTTTTTTTAGCAGCATATATCGGTGCATCGTCTGCATAACAGTCAATGTCGACCTAATCCGCCTGTCGATAAGGACATCTTCCCTTCTTCCCTCACTTGTGAACAAGACCCCATCATACTTAAAACTCTAAATAAATAAAACTTTCTAAATCAGAAAACATGGACTCTGAATCAAACTGGAAAACTCTATCATTCTCGGGAACAGATTCCTTTTGATTGCCATTCAATTTTTGCTTTTTGTATAAATAAAAATGTATTATTATTCTCATTTTATAACAGAGCATGGACAGTTTCTCCATGTAGAGAAAGTTCCCTCATAGACTGAGGAACAGAATCAGATGTGTTATAAAAACACCACAAAAATGTGTTGTGAGGACATTAAAGAATACAATAATGAAAGGATATTATGAAATAAAATGTATGTATTCCCTTGATAGTATAATTAATACTATATTCTATTCAACTTTTGGTTGTCCTGCATTTAAAGACCGGCTACAAATGTTCTCCCTTACTTTCTAAAGTATACAAAACACTCTGTATTTTTAAATTTTGAAGATTTTGTTTCAGATTTCAAAAACTTTATTTCAAAGATGTTTATGACAGGAAAACATTGTTGTATTATTATTGTTTTCTTTATATATATATATATATATATATATATACAATGCTAATTGAAAGAAAAAAAAGTTACATTTTTTATTTAAAAATCACGATTAACGCTTGTCTTGGCATTTAAATTCCACCTCAACACAACAAAACTGTTTGTATTTTGTATATTTTGTAGATATTCTGTCAAATTAAATATCAAACCAAAAATTCCCAAAACTTTATTTCCATAAAAATATATAGTTTTAAACTAATTGAATCTCGTTTGTGCTCTTATACAAGTTTTAAATCATCAGAGTCATCTAAATAGGGAGATATGTCTGAGGTAAGAATATATTTAAGGGAAAAACTTCAACTCATTTTCATTAGTTTACCGACAAAAATGATGTTAACCAAAAAATGTAAAAAGAAAGCTAGGATGCTGCTAATGTTGCTAATGCTACGTGCCGTGATCGGTTCTTTGGCTCAAATCCCTGATGTTCTTTCATTTTTTTTGCCCCTTGCCTTCACTGGTGGTCTAAAATGGAGCCCAAACACATTTTCCACACCATATTTGTATTTCACACATGGAGCGTCAGCTCAGTGGAGCATTAGACGTCGGCCTTGTATCAGTAATATGTGGGCAGCTTCTGACGCGAGTAAACAAAAACCGCACGGATACAACCGAGCGAGAAAATCTGCTCTTTCGCTACAAAACAGTTGTTTTTTTTCACGATCTCCATCAAAGGCGACGCCGTCACTTTGACGAGGTGTTTGTTAAAAGCATGTTTTAACGTAAGAGAGGATGAGACGTGTGTCTGTTGTTGTTGTTGTTGTTGTTTATCATTCAGCGAAGACGAACACTCGCGTGTAAATACTTGAGGTTCAGACGATGACAAATAAAGAAATATACGTATCGTAACAAGACGATAACTCTGACAAAAGTAAAGGACCTAATAGGGGCTCTTGTGGAACCCCGGTTGAAAGAGTAACTTGTGCAAATACAGATCCATCTGGATTATATTTTTTTGTGTATTTAACTCAATCAGACAATGTATGGGTATTTTAAATCTGTTTTAATGTTTATTTCAATGTTTATTTGTTTTTTCACTTTTATTATGAAATTATATTTGATTGTTAAATAAATATAAACAATAATTCAAATAATGAATGGATGTTTATTAAATACATTTTATATAAATATATATATATATATATATATATATATATATATATATATTAGTTATCAGTTATATATATATATATATATATATATATATATATATATATATATAAAGTAAAGATATCAGTTTAATCATTCATGAAATTAAAAACAAAATATAGGAGATTTTAATTTTATGTAATTTTAATTGAGATGTTTCTTTTTTTAGTGGTACAACAACAACAATGATGTCACTGATGCTCAATGTATGACAAAAATAAAAATAAAAAAGTGAAATGTGAGTAACAAAATTAAAAAAACAAGTCATCAGTTTAATAATTATATAATTTTATATGATTTTTATATATAAATATATATATATATACAGTAGTATGAAAAAGTTTGGGCACCCCTGTACATTTTCATGATTTTCCTTTTTAAATCATTGGTTGTTTGAATTAGAAAAAATCCAGTTCATATATTTTATAGGAGACAAACACAGTGATATTGGAGAAGTGAAATAAAGTTTATATGATTTACAGAAGGTTTAAAAGAATTATTTAAACAAAATTAGGCATGTGCATAAATTTACCCTTATATCTTGTTGATTTTAATACCTTGTTGATTTTAATACCTTTAGCACTAATTATTGGAACTCAAAATTGGTTTGGTCACCTCAGTGACCCTTGACCTCCATACACAGGTGAGTCCAATCATGAGAAAGGGTATTTAAGGAGGCCGATTGAAAGCGTTTCTCCTCTTTGCATCTTTTCTGAAGAGTGGCATGAAAACAATGATTGTTCAACATCATGGTTTAGAGCAGGGGTCGGGAACCTTTTTGACTCAGAGAGCAATGAAAGCAAAATATTTGGAAATTTATTTCAGTGAGAGCCATATAAATAATATTCAGATGTAAGAATCTGTGCTTGACACGAATTCAAGCCCTTTTCCTTTGTTCATCAAAATCAACAAAGAATTCCGACGGGTTCATCCCTTTCCATGCCTCCATTTCAATATGTCAATCATATTTAAATGAAGCACAAGACTAACATTTCTCCATTTCTGTGATCATGAAAAAACAAATGAAAACATGAATTCAAACTAACAATTTATATTTGTTAATTTTAAACATGTCTGATATGAATCACACAAGTGGATTAATTAAATTTCAGATGAAGTTTAACGAGAATAAAACTGTTCATCAGTAACTTCACATCATCATCGCTTTGTCTGATCGTCTCTGACGTCATTAGAATGTGTGTCTCACCTGCACCTGTTTAATGTGTTTGGGTTTGAGCGTATTCTTATTACATTCGTGAGATAAAGGTAATTTACAAATAGTCATCATGTGATGTTGTATTAATGCAAGTGTGTTTTAAGGACGCGATCACAAAAGGAAAACCAGCATTTGTTGCTTTCATTGAAACCTGCAGCTTAACTTTGATGGACCTGACGTCATGTTTCTGTGACTCTCGTAGAGAAGAACCTGAAGCGATCAAACGCGCATTTTTTTGTTCGATATATTATTTTTAAAAAACAAGCTTATAATTCTATATCGTTTTTCTGAATTGCGTAAAATGACTGTCGCACGTTTTGCTCTTTTTATTCTCGATTTATATGATCTTTTCTGTGCGTTCCGTGGAAGAGGCGGGAGCTCTGATTGGCTGCTGTGCATGTCAATCAAATTGTCAACCAATCGGCGCAATAACCATTTGATTAATATGCACAGCAGCCAATCAGAGCTCTCTTTACTATTTTCTTATATCATATTTTATTAAATCACGCGATCTACTCGCAACAGCTTCTGTTCGATCGCGATCGACCGGTCGACTGGCAGACCAAGGAAAATCTCTGATAAACAGACAGACAGAGAACAGTCACAGTCGACCCACAGACCAGCGTCAAAGACCTGCAACATCAACTTGCTGCAGATGGTGTCACTGTGAAAAAGCCTTTTCTCTGCACACGCCACAAACGGGGTCGCTTGAGGTATATATCATTTTCAATTAAAGATTTCCTTTTTTAAGGCGTCAATTTCATGGTAAACTAATAACAACAACATTTAGTCACTGATGCTCAATGGCTGACAAAATTCACAATAAAAAAAGTGAAGATACCAGATTAATAATTCATAAAATTAGAAAATATATATATAGGAGATTTTAATTTTTATTTTATGTATTTTAATTTAGATGTTTCTTTTTTAGTAGTACAACAACAAAAATGTTGTCACTGATGCTCAATGGCTGAAAAAAGTCACAATAAAAAAGTAAAGATACCAGTTTAATAATTCATGAAATTAAAAAGAGTTTTTATTTTTTTTATTTAAAGATTATATTTCTTTAAGGTGGTAAATATCTTGTTTATCAACTAACAAAATAAGTTCAATCAATATTTTTGCTTAAAGAAGATGAATAATTCAAACTAACATCTCAGTTTGAGAGTAAATGGTCGTAACAAGTCATAACAAGTTATTACGTTGTAATACCGCGGCCTCACGTTGCCCTCAAAATGTTTTCCTCTCCACAGCTTTGCTGCACCAGCGGAGACATTTTTTAAAAAAAAACAGTGAAATCATTTGGATTCTCTTCCTATTCGGTGAACAAAGTCATGCGGTGCCGATTTAATTAATGTTTGCTTTGGAACGACACAGACTTCCTGTTCTGTCCACACCGCCGCCCGAGTAAACACAGATTTTCTCAGCAGCTAAAGCCTCGTCTTAAGTTTCTACTTACACGTAATTCCCACAACTTTTTTTTTTCTTCCTTTCGTCTTTTTTCCCCCCCCCTCACAAAGTCGCTTTATATTTAAATTAAACTTTCCCGTCAAGGTTGTTGGAGGCGGTGGAGTCACTTCAGAGTTTGTGTGAGTTTGATTCAAATTTCTCATCTGATGTGGCAGGTGTTTTTTTTTCTTTTTTTATATTCAGCTCAGGTCTCGGCCCGGTGGGAGTGAAGTTAGCACACAGGTAATCGCTGCGCCGCCGTGGATGCTGTCGAGAGAGAAGGGGGGGTTTTGAAGGGGGGATTGAATATGGATGTGTTTTGGGTACATCTGCGTGGGCTCATACTTTCAGTATCGGTGCATGTTTACGCGCTCGCTCTGGGGGCCGGGCTTCCGTCTCAGTCTGCCGGCTGACGGACAGGTTTTTGGTTAATGAGCAGCTGTCGTCCATCACTATGCATGAGGCCTGTCACTCACCTTCTGTCTCCCTACCTGGAACCCCGGAGTCCCTCATTAGCCCCTCGTAGCGTGTTTCGTCCCCGACAGAACCGGAACACGTGCAGGAATCTTAGGCTTTTTAAACAGCAGCCCTTTGTAGTTTAAACAGAGCTGATGCTGGTTTATTCAAGCAGCAAAGCGTTCAATCAGAACCGGGCTTTTTTTCATCCGGCGCTGAAAGAGCTCGACTAGAAACGATGTTTTTTGATGCGTCTCCTGCAAGGAGGAGAGAGAGCCGACTGGGTTTTTTTTTTTTTTACCATCGAAGACCTCGTTCAGTGCAGGATGAGAGACACGTTTTTTGGGGGTTTTTTTTAAATGTGAAGATTTTTTAATGATGGAGACTTTAAAATTTGCAAGTGGGAGCTTTTCTCCATAATAACATAATGTGATAATGCTGTTGCTAATGAAGGCTCACGCGTGTTTTTTGATTATTGTTGCGACTCGCACGAGGGTTTGGATGCAGACAAACTGTGTTTGTGACGTTTTAAAAGAAAGTAGGGTTTTCACGATACTTACGTTTTCAACTCGATATCGATAAATCATTTTGATACCCCAAAAATGCAAAAAAGACCCCCAAATTTTAAGAAAAACGCAAAATTAACAGTTATAAATTATAAAATTATAATAAAAACTGCAACTATAACACGTTTCAAGCCTGAGGAAGTAATGTAAGGTAAGGTAAGGTAAAAACTTTATTGATCTTGATCTTGAAATGGTTTTTTACCAATAGCCAGCAATTTTTCATAAACAATAAAAAATAATACATAAAAAATAAAATAAGAAGAAGAACATAAAGAGGAAGAACAAGATGACACAATCTAAGTCTAAAGACAAAGACAAAGAACAGAAGTGCAAAGAAATTAAAAATTAAATAGCATTTGTTATTGATACTATATTTTAATGTCGATACTTTTGACAACCCTATAAGAAAATGATCAAATTCAATTATTTTTTTTAAATACAAAAGAAAAGGAAATGTTTTAAAGCCGCAATAGGTACAACATCTTTAAGATACATTTTTATTTCTTTATATTTTCTGTAATGATTTCATTTTGAACAGCTGTGACTCATGTGTTGACTCATACTCTCCAGTTATTACTATTATCCATCAATCATGTGTCTGTTTCTTGGAGATTTATCGCCCCAGCTCTCCGGGGTTAAAGATAGCTAAACCTCCAGCATGAAAGGGAAAAACAGAATGAAAGCATTCCAGCTGTTGCACTTCAGTACTAGTCAGGAACACCAGCCACAATTTTCCATCTCACTTGAACACAATAACTGAGAAAGAAAGACAGACCCTTGAAACGTAGAACAATAAAAATTTCAATCATTTTAATTGTTGTGTATTTTCAATAGGATCTATATAAATTGTCAGTGAGAAAGTCAGTGAGAATAAATGAAGGAAAAATCTATATATACAATGAAAGATATGAAAAAGAAATGCAGGATAGTAAGTATAATAATTAAAATGATGAGAAAATAAGAGAATTTTGTTTAAATAAAAAGAGGAACAGAAACAGTTTTGTTAAATAAACCATTCTTTCAAAATAAAAATCAAATTTTTCAATTAAATGAGGGTTGAATAAGTACCGTTACAAAACCAAATAATTGTGAAAGCTCAAAAGAAAAGGAAAATTACAATGCATTTAAAAAATAATAGTTTTAAAGTAAAGTAATTAATTATTTGCCTTTAAAAACAACAACAAAAATGAAACACAAATGTCACAGGAACAAGGTTTGAGGTAATATATACATAACTTTATGGCTACATTATATAAAGGAATTGATGATTGAAAAGGAAAGAAGGATTATTAATTTAAACACACATTAATGAACGAATAGTAAAAGAACAAAACAAATTTTGAGCGATAATAAATACTACTGAAGACAAAGTGACATTTTGAAGAGAATCATATCTAAGATGTTTGATTTAAATCCTTGTTTTTCTCATTTTTTTAATCTTACTGATTTCATGGACGCACAAAATCTCAAGTGCACTGCACTGCAACTCCGCTTCGATGCAGTCGTTTCTCCACTAATATGTTTTCCCTGAATACAGAAATGTTGACAATCTAGCCGAGGGTCTCGCGCCGAATCATCAAAACGTCCCTTAAATGGTCATTCTCTCCATCAGTCACTGTCCCGGCGTCCACATCCATTAAAATCCTTCCTGAGATCCGTGCTTTCCACTTGTTTCCCCCATTTTCAGGCAGCGCTTTCCAGGTCATCGCTCCACGATTCTGAAAGAAGCTTCCCTCCACTTTACAATCCTCTGTAGACGTTTTCAAGAAACATTTACAGAGTTTGCTATTTCTGGCTGTTTCGGTGGCAGCTATTTATTTTATTTATGTTGACTTCATTGTTTGCTTTAATGCTCCGTTTCATTGAATGATGAGGGTTAGCTCGCCGGGTTAGCAGCTCATTAGCTCTGGAGCACTTCTTAAAAATCTATTTCAAAGGAATTTGAAAAATACATCCCTTAGTCTGGGTCGAGGGGGCAGCAGAGGAAGTCAAGATAATATAAGCCTCCTCTGGTTCCTATAGACACATTTATATCATTATTTATTTATAACATTATTTATTATTTCTCCGATCCTTAAAACTCTTCACTGGCTGCCAGTTTCTTTCAGGATCAACTTTAAAATTCTGGTTCTTACTTTCAGATCTATTCATGGTCAGACTCCTCCTTCCATCACTGATCTGATCCAGCCTTACACCCCAGCTCGGGCTCTGAGGTCTGTGGATCAGAATCTACTTATGGTTCCACGCACACGGTTCAGGACCAGAGGAGAGAAATCTTTTCAGACTGTTGCTCCTAAGCTTTGGAACGATCTTCCTCTCTCTTTGCACTTGATGGATCTACTGACTCCTTTAAGAAACATCTTAAGACGTTTCTATTTGTTCAGGCTTTTCCTTGATTTTCTGGAACTCCTGTGTTGTTCCCAGTATTATCTTGATCTTTATAGTATATACTTTTTTGAGTATTGTTTTGATTGTTAAAGCGCTTTGTGACCCTGGTCTGGAAAAGCGCTATATAAATAAATATTACTTACTTACTTACTTACTTACTTATCATTATAAGGCTTGTGGTCTGAGAAGTTGTGGGTTCAATCCCAGCTCCGAGAATGTGCCGTTATGACCCCCCGGGCAAGACACTTGGCCCCGATTGCTCTTGATGCTTGAGCTGGCGCGCCGCGTCGCAGCCTACTGCCATTTTAAATGTCTGTATAAAATGAGCCAAATTGACTTTACAAGGGTTTGTTTGTGACCCAGATGTCTCCCTATTGTTGTGCTTCCAGGTATATATGTTTGTGTCATATTGTGATGTGAGGTTAACGTTCACAATTTTTTCAGAAACGTGGGAAAAAAAAAAGTTTAACCGCGGTTTAACTGGTTACATGACTGAGATTTATGATCTCCGATACCTTTTTTTGCAGTTCCGCTACATAATCACTAGAGCAGACCTGGGCAAAGTGCGGCCCAGGGGCCACATGCGGCCCTTTGACTGTATTTATGTGGCCCTTGTAATGTCAAAGTATGATCATGTATAAATGGTTCTAATTCATTATAAAGAGATTTTTGTATTTATTATTCATTTACAACACTTATTTATCTTTTCCCTCCTTTTTGTGTATACTTTTTTGAGTATATATTAATCCCTCAAAATATTTAAAGTTAGTTGAAGATTGATGTTTTGAAAAAAAATTAAAAACAAGAATAAAATTGCAGCTTATTAAGCTTAATAAATGTAACAGCCTAATGACGCTTGTCCTTTTAGTCTTAGGGATTTTCTCGTCTTTCTTTTTCTGGACGGCCCCTAACAACATACACAGAATTTAATGTGGCCCTTGAAGACATTTAATTGCCAACCCCTGCACTAGAGGGTCAAGTCTAAATTCAAAGATCTCCAACAATAAATTCCATTACAGCAAAGCCCTCCTAGTAGTTACAAGCAATTTTGTAACCGCTGGTTAATTCTTGTAGACCCACTTCCAACAGGTACTAAATCGAGAGAACAGATAAATCCCAGAAATTTTTCGGACTATAAGGAGCAATTAAAATCGTTGTGAGACTGGCTATTTTATCCCTACTAATGATGTGTTGTTGCAAAAACAAATCCTGGCTAACTGTCGACTTTATGTAGTAATCTTAGTTGTACTTACTGACCTTGAACCAATTTTACATGGTACAAGGCGCTCAAAAAATCTGTCAAAAAGATTGTTAAACTACGAAGCTGAGCCACAAAACACTGTAGTATTACCTTGCGATTCTAGTAGTATTACTCTGTGAGTACTCTACTATCGTCCTTTACGCAGGCATGCGAAGCCATTCATAAGTATTTTAAACCTTTTTAAACAATTAACATTTTTCTATAAATTAATGTGTTGTACTTGCCGTATCTTATAACTAACAATCATTAAAATTTGTAAATCGTTGCAGGAAAATTAAAACTTTATTGAAAGCACAATCCAGAGTCTGAGTGACACATCACATGACCAACACACACACGCCTCATTGGTCGATCTACTCTGTGTCACTTAGAGGCGTGTTTGTAATTGTGATTGATTTTTCTACACGGTTATTGATATCCATGTTACCGTTTACACCTGTAGATGTTGACACTCCTAGTATGTACGTATGTTTATATCAGGCATTTACACAAAGCGTCAAACATGAGCGAAATAAGAATATGATGAAAAGAAACTAGAATTTCTCGATCCTGATCTTAAGGAAACGGAAAAATACCATTTTTATATACAAGAGGTCAAGGTCATTTCTTCACCTTGTTACCAACTGTTGTCACCGCCCACGTCCCTGTTCCCTGAAACAAACAGTGGCATCATACCCAGAGTCATCTTATTCAGGAGTTTAAGGTCTAAAGCATCTAAATCTTCATCCAGTTCAACAAAAAAAAGGTGAACTTTTCCATTTTGTCTTTAAAACAGTTGTTGTTCAATTGTGAATATTGAAAATTCATGTATTTTACATTCCCTGGATGAAAATTGCAGTTAAAAACGGAGACAGCGGTCGGAATTAAATTAGATCGAGGGCCTCAAATGGCCCCATAGGGCCTCTATTTGGAACTACCCAACGTGAACCTTCCTTTACCATTTGATGGAAACTATTCATCTGTCTAAGGGAAGATCTGGTCAATTTTGAGTTTGTGTTTTGTGTGTCGGTGTCTTTTTGTCCGATTATATTTTTGTCAGTCCGTCCATCGTGGCAGAATGTGCCGCTCTGGTTCGCCCCAACAACCTTGCGCTCCTCAATAACCCCTTGAACCAGGTGCTTCCATAATCCTAGGAATCGCTCCTGAACCCTGGATACAAATGTTTAAGCGGGAACCATGGTGTCAGACTTTGAGGTGCTTATCTTTCTATCTACGCTACGACTCGTACCAGTAAGATGTTGAATATTTCTATGGCTCTTTGGCAAGATCAAGTTCACATTCATGCTACATGCTACATGCTACATGCTACATGCTACATGCTACATGCTACATGCTACATGCTACATGCTACATGCTACATGCTACATGCTACCTTTTTATTAACATAGAAATGAATGTGATCTGGTTTGGACTTTCAAATGATTCTTTAATTCATTAGATCAAGCCAGTTACAGCGTTTTCCCTGAACTAAAAAAGGTCAACTTTTATCTAAGAAAAGAAAAATAGTTTGAATTATTGACGCCGGCGGATTGAACCATGGTGTCAGACTTTGAGGTCCTTATCTTTCTATCTACGCTGCGAGTCGTACCAGTAAGATGTTGAATATTTCTATGGCTCTTTGGCAAGATCAAGTTCACGATCATGCTACATGCTACATGCTACATGCTACATGCTAGTTGCTACATGCTACATGCTACATGCTACATGCTACATGCTACATGCTACATGCTACATGCTACCTTTTTATTAACATCGCGAAATGAATGTGATCTGGCTTTGACTTTCAAATGATTCTTTAATTCATTAGATCAACCCAGTTACAGCGTTTTCCCTGAACTAAAAAAGGTCAACTTTTATCTAAGAAAAGAAAAATCTTATCGTTTGAATTATTGACGCCGGCCGACGTCAGACCTGATTCTAATCAGAGCTGCCGAAAACATACAATTTTAATCTCAGTTTCTCCGCCTAAAAGACGATTTGGTGGTATTTTTTTCAACTATTTTTCTGTGGGATACTCCCTGCGTGTGATGGTAGAAAACAACTCTTAAAAAAAAAAACGGGTGAATCATGTCCGTCCTTCACTATACTTGCCACACACTTAACCCGTCTGCCTCTGCAGTTCACCTGCACCTTTAAAGATTCATGAAGTGCCGGCGATAAGCTTCCACCTCTGCATCTACATTATAGAATAACAGCCGTGTCAGCTCCCCCTGCGACAGAGTGGGCCGGGGATCGTCTTCTCGAAAAAAAGGCGGAACATTCACTTTCGCTTTACGTTCCGGACTTGAGCGCCAGACTGCTGGAAGGGGAAAAAAAAGTGTCGGACGCCCGATCGTACTCGCTCGGAGTCGATCTCGTCGCTTCTCTTCTTCGCCGCCTTCCCCCGTGATTTATGGGCGCAGAGGATCTCTATTGAGCGATGGGGTCAAGAAGCATCCGCTGACTAATAGACACACACTGATGTCACTTCTGAGGAGGTTTCCTCACATTCACTCCAGTCTCAGAGCATAAGCACAGTTTCTGCTACATATCCTTTTTCTGGATCCTGTGATCTCCACTTGTTTCTTAACATAACAATAACAACAACTTGAGAGCAGGATATAGGTTATCTCCCGTCGAAAATCTCAGCGAACAAGAGGTTATGAGAGCAGACTCCATTATGTTGAATTATGGCTTCACTCCTCCTTCAGCCAGCTGTAATCATGCCCTGCTTTGTTTATACAGAAGAGTCCTTTGAAAAAACAACAATTAAATAAACATATCAAAGAAAGAATATCGAAGAGTGATTTATTTTTTGCTTAAGTTTCAGTAGAATGTTGCCACCAAATTTCAAAATGGTTTCCTCACCTGTGATTGGCCAGTTTCTTTGATATGGTTAAATGTGATTGGCTCTTTTAACGATACGTTTTTCCTCTTCATATTTTCTGAAAAACATAAAACATATATATATTTTTTTCATTTTTGAATTTCATTTTCATTTTTTATGGTTTATAATTTAATAAAGTGTGTTTCAAAATGTACAATTAACATTCAAATATTTCTGTCTCAGAGCATAAGCACAGTTTCTGCTACATATCCTTTTTCTGGATCCTGTGATCTCCACTTATTTCTTACTGAAAAGTCCATTTTTACACTCGGATAGAAACTTTAGAAATGACCCAGTGAATACATTCTCAAATAATAATCCAAGTTCTTTTTCAAATGCTGATGGCTGGTCATTTCTAATCTGTTCGGTAGCTTGTCGCTAGCACCCCCGTAACACTTTTAAGGTTAGAATTGATTTCCTGTTAATCTCCTTTGAATTTATTCATATTTTTTGGACCCTAATTGATTCTGTTAATACTGTCTTTAAGATGTTTTGTTTTCTAAAAAGATAGTATTTTTTGTTAAGTAACAATAGCCTGTGACTCTTGACACATAGACGTTTGTTTGAGGCTAATTTACTCACAAAATAAACTCGTAAACACGTGAAAAATAATAAATGTATTTTTAAAGTTTAAATAGGAAGTTTGGTCTGAGAATATAATTCTGACATTTAACTGTATGACAAAGGTTTGTGATCACTGAGTTACAAGGTAGTAAAGATCATTCGGTATTTTTTTATTGAGTATTGTTTTGATTGTTTAAGCGCTTTGTGACCCTGGTCTGGAAAAGCGCTTTACAAATATAAATGACTTACTTACTTACTTACTTGTTGAGAAATGACACCTGGGTCACAATAAACATACAATAATATGTTTTCATGTGACATGCTGTATGTATTTGTCAGTATAATCAAATAATGTGTATGACTTGTCAAGTCTAGGTTTTTAAATGACAAACTACTATATTTATCCTATATGTCCACACTGATTATGTCTTTGATTGTAGTTTTGCTATGAATTAATGAAACAATGTTTTAAAAAATAACAACAACTTGAGAGCAGGATTCAATACTATTGAAAATATGTAAAGTTAAACGATAGTATTAAAGTTATCTCCAGTCGAAAATCTCAGCGAACAAGAGGTTATGAGAGCAGACTCCATTATGTTGAATTATGGCTTCACTCCTCCTTCAGCCAGCTGTAATCATGCCCTGCTTTGTTTATACAACAAGTCCTTTGGAGGTGGAGTGTACTGTATTATTACATCATAATGGACTCTGCTCTCGTAACCTCTTGTTCGCCGAGATTTTAGAGGATTGATGAGAAACCTCGATGTTTGACCAATCACAGCAGAGTGTGTGTGGTTATGGTAAACAAGATTTAATCTCCAGAAAAACAAAGTTTTTCAGTGGGCGGGATTTAAGATTATTCTTATGTAAATATTTAAAGTAAAAGAGAGTTTAGTACTAACAGACACACACTAATGACACAATAGTCAAATGTATTTAAGACACACTTAAATCAACACATTAGTTGAACTTTAAATCAACCTAAAGGGAAATTAAACAAACATTTAAAGATACAAATGTAAACTCTTCCTACTTGTAACACCAATTGTGGCGTACAGTAAAGATGTTGATGTATGTGCAACATATGGAAAATGTTACGTAAAGTTAAAAAAAAAAATGCTTCGATACGGCAGAAGTGACCTGGAAAGTGAGCTAACAAATTAGCCACATTAGCGTCTGCATCATTGTCGTCGATACCAGTAAATCCACACTTTCGAATCTCGTCTCTAAATCCGACAAAAGAATCAGGTTCGATTCCCATGACGTGTTTGTTTGTTGACTTCCCTCATTAACGGCGAAGGAAGAAAGCGATCATTCAACACCATCAAATCTCATTAGCACTTACAAGCCACGGCTATAGAGCCATTTAGCCAGAAGTCGCCACGATGGAGCAGATTACACAGATTACACAGATTAATGCGGACTTTAATCCAAACCACACTGCAGGATATAAATATATATAGATCCACTGTCCCTCCCGTTTCCCCCAAGTTTGTTCATTAACTCCAGTCAGATTTATGAGGCGCTGACTTTGTTTAAATGACTGTAGTATAGCTCAACACAAGGCTTCCCTTAATAGCCTTGGAGGATTTGTAGCCGTCTCACAATCAATCAATCAGCTTCATTGATAAAGCTATTGGATGCAGATGAGAGCGCTAGTGTGCCCGAATAAATTAACACGGACAAAGAGGGAAATAAATGGTGAACTTCTCGCCCAGTAATGTGATTATGGAGAAGATTTAAAGGAACAAACTCAACATGTGATCTGAGAGTTTTTACTAGCATGTAGCTCATCTTAAAATATCTTTACGAGACGCTACATATACAGACTTTTTCAGTGTCCACTGGTTTTATAGATGTATAAACAGTAACTTCAATTTAATTTGGTTATATTCTTGATCATACAAAGGGTATTTTTAAAGAAAATGATTCGCCCTCAGGTACCAACATTTCAGCTAACAACAAAGCTAACCCTGCTAACTGATTAGCATTTTTGCTAAAGCTACATCCTGCGTATACAAGATGAATAAATGCACTTTTTATATACATTGTTGGCATATTTTGAAGGTGGATTTCGAAGGTTGATTAGTAAGAGATAGTATTATCCTTAAGGTTTCAAAAATAGGGTCGTCAAAAACTTGCTTTGCCAATAAAAAAAACTTGTTTTGAAAATTAAAATAACAATAATTAAATAAACATATCAAATATATTTTGCGAAGAGTGATTTATTTTTTGCTGAAGTAGAATGTTGCCACCAAATTTCAAAATGGTTTCCTCACCTGTGATTGGCCAGTTTCTTTGACTTGGTTAAATTGATTGGCTCTTTTAACGATACGTTTTTCCTCTTCATATTTGCTGATATTTTTTTCTTTTTTTTGGGAAACTGAGAAGTAATACGAACATGAATATTTGAGAGTTTACATTTTGGTCACCATCTAGATACAGGATCCTTTTTTTTCACTGACTTGTATGGATTTTAACCGCCGTAGCCCTAAAAAATGAACCTTCACTTGCATCTTGTGTTTTGGTTTAAAATGGAAATGTCGATATGGTGAAATACATAGATATTTTCCACAGTACTGCATCGATATTTAAATGAATCAATAAAAAACATATATATATTTTTTCATTTTTTAAATTTCATTTTCATGTTTTATGGTATATAATTTAATAAAGTGTGTTTAAAAATGTACAATTAACATTCAAATATTTACGCCATTTTTGTGTCGCAATTACACTCCCGGCCGCTAGATGGCAGCAGTCGTTACGTCCTCCGCAGCTTAGGAAACATTAAAATCCCTGAGATGACTGAGAAATACTAAGGACGAGAGGATACAGTCGACTCCAGTACCTTTTTAAAAGCTCATATTTGGACATATTTTCGATTCAAACCAAATGAAAACGGTTACGACTTCGCATCCAGCTCTGACTCGTCCGGACACCATCGCAATAACAATGACCCATAAGAAAGAAAACATTTAATCACTTCGTAAAACGTTAAAATCCTTAAACGCTTTGAACTGACTGTCTTTGTTTTGTTTTTTTGCAAGTCATCCTTGCATCTGTTCTTACTGTTGTAACTACTTTTGTCTTTTGTCATTATCCCGTTTTCCGTGTTTGCAGTCAGTGTATCGATTAATAATTGCGACAGAGTTTTAAAAAAATCCATCCAAGATGGCGTCTCTGAGAATCCGAGAAGAAGCTAGGAATGCTATCCAGGGTTCGCATGCTAGCAACATTGCGGTTGTCTCGAGGCAGGTAAATACTAAAACAGGAAGTAAATATTAAAAACAGAAAATTATATTAATGTATTTAAATACTAGTGGCTTTATATTTATATTTATTTTTTGAAACAGTTGAGCTCAAGAAAGATTATGACCGACTTCTGTGGCTCGTAACGAAGAACCGGATTGAACCGGCCTCATTATTCTGCTGTGTTTAACAGCTGCGATCTGTGGGCTTAGTCGTGTTCCTCTGTTGAAATACTAAGGACGAGAGGATACAGTCGCGACTCCAGTACCTATTAAAAAGCTAAACTTTGGACATATTTTCAATTCGAAACAAATGAAAACGGTTACAACTTCTTGAAGAGTCATGTGGTCTGTAAATTCTATGAGTCAAGTACTTGACCATACTATTAATATACCCTTGTTACTACAGTATCGCAACATATTGTATCGTGATACTCTTGTCAATACATAGCCCTATTGTTCTCTCGATTTGATTCATAGTTTTCATCAAGTGAAATGAACTCCTCGGCTGAGGTAGCAGGAACTTTGCTCAACTGGTGAATGACGAGGTGCGTCATTTTCAACTTCCGCAATGTAGCTCACGCTTCAGGATCCAATGGCAGGTTCAGGGTCCCACATGTGGTTTTTTTTTTTTGCTGTCTGGGCCGCTGCGCATCCAGCGCTGACTCGTCCAGACACCGTCGCTTTCCGTGTCACCGGTTTCGTTCTTTTATCTCGCGTCTCGCTGAATAAAACAAAGTGTCCTCCAGAGGCTGTGTCTTGGGATAAGAACGAGCGGTTGGTTGAGTGTATTTCGCCGGAGCAAGAATGTACTGCGTTTTGAAGGATGGATGGATGGAGTCGAGGAAAAAAGTACGTGTGGTCACTCAAGCTTTCAACTCCTACCACCTATTCCGCCGTCTCTCTCTCTCTCTATAACCTCCCCCTCTTGTCCCTCAAGTCATTCTTCCCCAAACTGATTTACAAATGTTGGTTTTTCACCGATAAGTGCTTTTGATGGAAAAGGCACCTCCTGGAACCGAGACCCCCCAGACCCGTCAGCGCCGGAGATAAAGGAGCTGTGGCTGGGACCTGACAGCGGAGGCGCCGGCCTGCACGCTAATAAGAGTCTGGAAACGTTCTCGCAAAAAGGCATCAAAAGACGTGCTCGGGGAACGCCGAGATAACTCGCAGTCGTTAGCCTACGACGGACGCTACGATGGGCGCCGACCATCGTGTGACGGCGACGTCCGGGCCGAAGGGAACGCTGCAGCAGATCCTCTTCGTCGCTAATCTGTTTGATTTGTTTCGTCTCTCGCCGGCACTTTTTCCGACTGGAGATGGTCGAGCGAGGAGGCGACGAAAGAAGGGGGGAGACGAAGGAGGGAAGGAAGGGAGAAGAGAGGGAGACTCTGACAGTCCAGAACAACAAAGGAAGACAATTGCCACACCGTTAAAAGGCGCGAGGGGAGAGTTGAGCTCATAAAACGACAAATAAAAAAGGGAAGGAGATGGAGGAGAAATGTTCGTGGAATGAACCCCCGACTGTCGACTGTGTGCGTGTGATGGATTGACTTCCTGTCCAGGGTGTCCCTCGACTCCATCCCTATGAAGCTTAACAACAGAAGACATAAGCTAAAGTTATGACAAAATGGATTCATAAATAGATACAATATTCAAGTCTCAATATCCAAAAGTCCATAAAAAAGCCATATTTAATCTGATTAATCATCGTAATTAATTTGGATAAAAATGTTACATTAAATTTGTTTAAAAAAAAACACAACATATAATATATAAGTTAAAAAAAATTAAATTAACATTAATATAATCCCTTATTAAATAATTTTGTTAATGCAAAAGAATGATTCAAATGAGCGATTAATCGTGATTAATCGACAATAACCGTTTGATTAACCCTGGTTAAGAACTGAATTAGTTTGACAGCATTAGGTTATAAAAGAAACAGGAGAATGTTACGTTATGTTTTCCTGTGTGAGGAGTAAATAAACGAGTGAACTAGGAGAAGTCTGGCTCACTATTCTTTTGAACCTGCGATTAAAAATACAACAAAAACCAAGTCAGCTGATCCTACTACTGATCCAAGATGGCGACTTGAAATAGAATGAAAGGACTACGATACGTACGACTGGAGGCGAAGACGTAGACATGTTGCCCAGAGGAGTTTTTCATGGGGTAGAAAAAGGGAGAGAAAAAAAAAAGATATAAAGTAACTTTTCAATCGAATTATTCATCTGATCAAACACAATTAATCCAACTGGTCATGGTCAGTTTAGAAGCTGGTTTAAAAGTTGTTCTTGAGGTGGATAAAAATGTGGATTTATTTTGTTTTTAAAAGAATAAAGCTCATGAATATACTCCCTACTCAGGTCCTTTTGTTCAACCAAAACAAAGGCGATTAAAATAGATTAAAATGAAAGATAATTAATCCACAACAATCGTTTGATTAATTGTATTTGTTAGACAGCAGACGAAACAATACAAACACTAAATGACTTGAATGCAAAAACATAAACTACTCATCCCAGATGGCGAACTGGAGAAACGAACGAGAAACTAGTAAGATTTGTCCGAAAACGCATGTTAGCAACAGTTGTCCAGAGGTAGAGAGGGAAAAAAGACTAACGCAAATTAATTCACTTGCATGAGGCTTTTAAAAAAATTAATCTGTCAGATTTTAGGATAAAATAAGCTTGGTTGTAACCTAATAAACAATGAAATTAGTTCAGTTAGTTAGTTAGTTAGAAATGTTCATGTTTACATGAAATGTGTAATATACATATATTAAAGTGCATATACAGTATGGATATATTCCTACTCAAGTGCTTTTTTTCATGCAAAAGAATGATCAATGATCAATAATTAATTAATCGCGATTAATCCGCAATAAATGTTAGATTTATTTGTTTAAGAATAGTGTTCTTGTGACCGCGCTAGGTATAACACAAACACAGAACGACTTAAATATTAAGCTAAAATATAAACTACTCATAAGGGGTTGGACAATATGCGTAACTTAAGAAATTTGATACTGTGACGATATTTAAATTTATTATATAATTTATATAATGATGATATCAGGAGAGACAGACACAGCACACTTGCATGAAGTTCTTCTGAGCTCGTAGTTTGTTTGTGGCCAGAAAGCGTTTGCCTGTCAGTACTTTTACTTACTTACTTACTTGTATTTTCAAAAATTTGCTGTGTAAAGAATGTTAGGTTTATTTTCAGCAAAAGTTTAAAGCGAACTAAAGAAGCCAGAACGGTTATCATTGCAATGCGATCCGCAATTGACATTAGCATCGAGCTAGCTGACTTTTTTCTTTAATATTATACATTTAATGACACATATCTGTATGTTTGGCTGCAACTTGTCACACACAACAGCAGGGGTAGAATAATGTGACTGAAAAAGAAAATTTACCTTTCAAAAGGAAAACTAAATATCACTTTTTACGACTTTAAAATCCATATCCGTGGAGCGAATGTCTTTGATTTGTTTTTCATATCTTCCGTCAAACATGCATTTTTTTTTAAACTTTTGTTACTACTTTTGTATTTTGTTGTTATCCCGTTTTCCGTATTTGCGGTCAGTGTATCGATGAATCATTGCGACACAGAGCACAACACGTTTTTAAAATTAGATTTTTCTACTACTCATCCAAGATGGCGGCTCTGAGAATCCAAGAAGAAGCTAGGAATGCTATCCAGGGTTCGCATGCTAACAACATCGTGGTTGTCATTAGGTAGTAAAAAATTAAAACAGGAAGTAAGTATTAAAAACAGAAGCTTCTTAAATGTATTCAAATATAAGTGGCTTTACATTTAGATTTATTTTTGACACAGTTGAGATCAATAAGATTATGACCGACTTAAGAGGAGCTTCGACTTCTGTCGCTCGTAACGAGGAACCGGATTGAACCGGCCTCATTATTCTGCTGTATTTAACAGCTGCGATCTGAGGGCTTAGTCGTGTTCCTCTGTTTATCTACGACGGAGATTTCCAGCTCTTCGACAAGAGACAAGAGCTAGTAATGGCGCCGCTCTGATGCTATCGGACCTGGCGTGGGGGAAATATACACGAGTTCGGAAAAAAATATACCGCGATGTTCACGGCCGGAATGAAAGGGCAGAGTCCCGTGGAAATATCATATTAACAGTCGCGCAAACGTCTTTTTTTTCTGATCATTATTCCGGGCTTGTGGGAAAAAAAATATGACCTTTTCCTGGTCTTAGTGTGGTTAAAATTCAATTGACTGAAGGAGGGCAGGAAAGAGAGGAGGATAACGGGGTAACCTTTATTCCGGCGTTTTCACTAACCTTGAACAATGAGCCCCGAAGGGGATCAGTGTCGTGCTTTTTGTGTGTGTGTGTGTGTGTGTCGGAGAGAAAGTGTGTGTTTTGTCTGAGCAAATGAATCTGCATCAACAAAAACGAAAGAGCAACTATTAGGAGGTACAATCTCCAAAGTCACGGTGCTCACAGACAACGTTGTTGAAAATATTGACTAAAAAAAAACAGAATAATTGATGGAAATATAATGGTAAAGACCATAAACATGTGCAGTGAAAGTACTACTACAGATTTATATCAGCCTGTGAATGTGTCGTAATATAGATGGAAAAATAACAGCATTTTCATTTTTGTAAGTTTCCCCCTTTTCAATTATTGACCAGCTTCTGCACCTGAGGAGTTCCCAGAACAAGCCGGTCAGAAACGGTCGAAAGATTTTCCTCTGGTCAAACAAAACATTAAAAATCTTTAGGGCCTTGAGTGGCGGAATTCCTGATTTAACTCGAAAGGCTAGCTAGCAAGCATTTTTCGTGCTAGCTAGCATCCCGTTGAGAGCAAAACGATTCTCACCTACTTTTGGATCAATCCAGGGAGTGATCCGGCCCCGAAGAATGACTAAGGACAGACCGAGATTTCATTTATACATTCTATTATTAATAGCATTTCCAATAGATAATTCCCGCCATTAATTTTGTCACCATGATGTTATATGTATTGTCTCTTAATGTACTGCAACAATTCAAGTTTGAATAATCTCACTAGGTTTATTCGCGACCTTACGTCTTCTAACCAACTTCTTTTTTTTTATATATAACTTTTGACACAATTGTTTTGGTCAAGTTTACTAAAAAGAAACCATTAAAAAACATTTTAAAAAACACATTATCTTCTACGTTAACATTACGCAAGACATGTGGGAGTCAGAGATATATTTTCGTACCTACTGTGACTCGGACTTGAAATGTTGCACCCCGTAACAGAAAAGAAAACGCTCTACACAAGGAGGGGCACAAATAATTGTATTTAATTAAAAATAAATGTGATCTTGTCATTAAAATGTCCTTGATTTGATGTAATGGAATTGTAGATTCCCTGAATTGGGATGGTTTAAAGAAACAAATCCACAAAGAGTTACAGGCTTGTAAATGTGATTTAAGTAAAAAGTATATAATTCCTTCACTTTACATTTGAAAATTATGTTTAAACTTAATTGTTATTTATTATGTGTCAGAGGCAATGTTAAACTCAAAGAACTTACTTATGAACTTAGCAAATAAAGCATCAAACTTTGTGAGATCTTGCTTGAAACCTTGGCTCCTGCAAAGGTTTTAGTTATAATTAACTGGAGTCTATGATGTCGCTTAAAGAAACAATATCTTTGAAAAAGCTGGAACATGTTGACCTTTTATTAATAAAATAACATTTACTTTCTTATATAAGGAAAAGTATTTGATAAAGAAATGGTAACGAAGATAAGATGCGAATATAAAATATTTTTTAAATACTCTAGAACATCTTTGGATGTGATGCTGCACAGCAAGATTTATTTCAGCGCCTGAGGACGTTTTCCTCACTGCTGAGATTTATTTGTTTTCTGCGACCAAAACAGATGAATTAACTCCCGTTTAAAGGTGTCGACCTCCGTGAGACTCCGGCGATCAGTGAGTTCAGGTGAAGAAATACAAAAACAAGAAGAATCTCCTGAAAGAAACAACCTTTGCTGCGACGATGTCGAACCTAAAACGGTTAAAACTGGAGTCCGTTTCTGTCGCTCCAACACGACGTCACGTCCGGGTCTTATACTTTGCTTTATGGAGAGAAAAGGTCAATGCAGAGTGTAACGGGTCGTTTATTCACCGCTTCAAGTCAAACAAAGATACAAGCTTTTACGATCGATCGGAACCGCTCTTTGCCGGCAGCTTTCAGGTCGATAGCTCCGGGAAAGACGGTCCCGAACGATAGAAAGATCTCTATATTTAAGGCAAATTTCCAGGCCGGGAGGTCCTCCCTCTATCGCCCTATTGGTTCCTTCAAACTCCCTGTGTCACGATATCCTTTGGAGAGTTCTTCCTGCTTTGTTTCCTTTTCTAATCATTCAAATGTTCTTGGGTGGGAGTTCCTGTCTCCTAGCCCCCCCCTCATGGGTGTGTCCCTGTTTCGTTCTTTTGATCCACGACCCAAGGTGTGAAAAGAGCAAACAAACACGTTTAAATAACCGTTGTCGCGACTCTACGTCTGTTCCAAGCTTGCCTTGAAAACAGTGTAAATCAGTCTGAGGGAAATGTTGATTGTGAATGAGTATTCAAACGTTTAAGCTCTTAGTTTAAGCTAGTAATTTATACTCTATATTTTGATTACCTTTTTAGCATTCATTTAAGTATGGCGTATACGTATAGTGTATAATCATTTTTAATCTAACAAACCACTAACTGCAACTTTTGTTTTTTCCTTAGTGTTAAAAAAAGAGCTCGACAAATTGCGCTTCATGTGGCTCTCGTACGGTGAGAAAAACTTCTTGTACTTTTTAAAATGGTTTATTATCCGGTAACTCAAACTCTTCTTTTAAATATGTAAAAAAAAAATGCTCATTATTCTCTAGTTTGTTTTTTAAGCCACTTAAGAGATGTAAGTTCCTGCCCCTGGTTTAAAGCAAGAAGGTATAATAGAAACAAACGAACCAGGAAGTGAATCGGACTCACTTGGGAGATAAAAGTAGTCGCGTCGTTTTTTTCATTTTTATTCGCACACAAATCCCACCAGACGAAACATCAATAACTGCTGGTGAAATAACTGTACACAGATATAAAACAATTTACACGTGACGGGCAGTGTGGGATGCGACAGGAAGAAGTTAATTACCAGAACGTTTTAAACGCCCCAAAAAAAAGAAAAAACCAACAAAAACACAGCAGGAGGAGAGAGTCAAAACCACACACGCTGCATACACAGTCATTTTCGAGTGTTCACAGTTTTCGTCGGCGAAAGGAAAATCAAGCGTTAAATGGAATTTACATACAGGTTTTTTTTTTTTGTATTTCACGCTGCCACGCGGTAATTGGAAAAGAACAGCTCAATCCGACACGCGGGGACAGATTGTGTTACCAAAATAATCCGAGACCAATATTAGCGTCGCCTGGTGATGAAATCATTTGCTGGTTATTGAACGTTGAAATGTGTTGTAATAAGGATGTGAAAATAACGTGTATTTTATTTATGTAGCACCTTCTGAGCTATTAGAACTAGCTGGTCAGAGACGGTAGAAAGTTTTTCGGGCCAAAGAAAACGTAAACATGTTGAGCACCTTTGAATGGAATGTGAGTCCAAGATATGATCGAAGCTTCCTGAGTGTTTTCCTTCTGATTCTACCCTTAGCACCGAAAAAGACGCTAGCAAGCTAGCTAGGTGCTAGCTAGCTAGCTAGCATCCCGTTAAGCGACGACGACATATTCTCAACTACTTCTCGACGCCAATTTACAGACTAATCCAGGCAGTGATACGGGTCGATAAAATGAAGGTGTACATGTCAATATCATGGCCTGTGGGCCACATTTGGTCTACGGCATAATCATCAACGGCCACGAGATAAAATTGCAATATTTCTATTAATACTATTCTTACAATAAATAACTTGCGTCATTTATTTTTTAGCACCACGATGTGATTCCCCCATAACGTACTGCCACAATTAAAGTGTTGATAATTAAAAAAACGTGTATTTCTGTTCAAACAAAAACTAAAAGTAGGTTAATTCGTGACCTTACGTCGCCAGGAACCACTAACATCTTGTAATCTCGGCATTAATGCAATATTACGATGGTACAACATGACATCATCTGCATAAAAAAACAACACTTTATAATAGAATGAGTTGTGTACAAAAAAAAAAAACACAATCAATTTCAATCATGGACTTTTTCTTTGGTACATAAAAACATTGAATTATTGCTATATTTTGAGCTTGAATAACATTTTCTAATCTTTAAAAATCTGATGTAAAAACAACTCTATCTTCAACTCATATCTTTTTTTTTTAGGGGCAATAAATACTCACACAAATGTCAAAAGCGCAGGAGAACAGTCATAAAATAAAACCCCGACAGTCAATATTTAGCGACACGTAACGAATGATAGAAATAAATAGGATATAAATTTGCCGTTAAGAGACAAACAGAATCATATATTATCGTAGCAGTTCCTCAACGTTCTACCGAGACGAGCGGTAGGCGTCGGTCCGTCCGTGAAAACGCACCTGACGCCCGCGGAAGAAAAAAAAATCATTTTCTAAACGCACTCATTATTTCCCGCATCCTCCGAAAAAAAAAAGCATGATGTCATATTTCAGCGCCACTAAATCCATTCGACACGCCGCGCTGTTAATTAAGAGCTCCGTCTCGGCCATTAAGTTGAAGCGCACAAATCTTCCCGTCACATCCCACAATCCTTCCCCTGCACAAACACACACACAAAAAAAAATGTGTAGCACCTTTGGTTCAGTCCATCCAGTGAAAAAAAAAACAAAAAAACGCTGAGGTCCGTGAGTAAAAAACAAGTGGTTGAAAAAAAGCATGTTAATGAAGATCAATCCTGAAGGAGAAAAAGGACAATTTATCTCACAAATTGATGGAATTAATATGCAGAGCCGGTGGTTGTTAATGGAGGGGAAATGGGAGCATGCAAATGAGACGTTTGATTTATTCAGTTCTTCTCGGGGAAAGGTAGACAACTCTTCCTTCCCCCGTGGTGTGAAAAGTCTCACTCGATAGACTGTCCTCCATCCGTCTCACTTAGCGTCCTCGGTGGGTGGGGGGGGGGGGGATGACGACGGAGATAAAAACAAAAAAAAGAATTGAAATACATCTGATTGTGAAAATTTCCCTTTTGTCCTCTGGTGAGCTTTTTTTTTCTTCTCTGGCGAAGAGTCCGTGATGGTTCCACCACAGAGAGACGTGCTGTTGCATAATAAATATAAGCCGGTGGTCTCGGTCCAGTTGGCGCCAGTTTTTTTTTGTTTTTTTCTTCTTCGGATGCTAACCACTGAAGCAAACGTGTCCCACTTCAAATCCGAACTTCTGGTTGCTGCCGCCGAAGTCCACCGGAGCGAAGTCGACGACGGGGAGGAGCTCGGCGGAAGGCGAGTCCAGCACCAGGACTGTCTTCTCCTGACCTCGCCGGTGCTGACGGAAAGAACAAAAAAAAAAAGATTAACATCACCCAGGTCTCGTGGGACCGGGTCCCGCGTCGACTCCGCTGACCTGGCAGCCGTCGTGCTCCGAGTGGATGAAGGGACTCTTGGCTTGCGTCAGCTCCTCGTCGTTGCCGGCCCGGAAGCGGATCGCGTGCCGGTAGGACTGGGACGAGCTGTCGAACCAGCCGGCCGAGTTCTGGCAGGTGTAGGTGAAGCTCTGCTTGGCCGTCGCGCTCAGGAGCTTCAGGAAGGTGAGCTGCACCACGTGGACCGGGTTCCCCTCGACGTCTATGTAGGAGAGCTGAGACCAACATAGAGGTGCAAATAATACTGCGTTAGTTCATTTTTGTGTCGCATTAAACTTCTGGCCACTAGATGGGAGTAATCATTACGTCCTCCGCAGCTAAAGGGACAATAAAATGACGGCTGGGGACAAGAGGATACAGTCGACTCCAGCAGCTTTTAAAGCTGATGTTTGGACATATTTTGGTTTCAAAACAAAGGAAATTAGTTACGACTTCGTCAAGAGTCATGTGGTCTGTAAATTCTGCAACACCAGAGTAATGTACTCCACAATACTACAAATCTAAACTTGTTACTACAGTATCACAATACATTGTGTTGTTGCCCTTGTATCGTTATACATATCGTATTGACGGATTCTTGCTGTTACTTAAGTCAAGTCAAGTACTCGACAATACTGCAGATATATACTACAGTGTCGCAATATAGCATATTGTTGCACCGGTATTGTGATACATATCGTATCGACGGATTCTTGCCGTTACTCAAGTCAAGTAAAATACTCGACAATATCCTACAGTGTCGCAGTGTATTGTATCGTTGCACTGGTATCGTGATACATATTGTATCGAATTCTTGCTTATACACAAGTCAAGTCAAATACTCGACTATACTACCAATATATCCTTGTCTCTATAGTATCACAAGTTATCGTATCGTTGCCCTTGTATTGTGATACGTAATACTAGCCGATACACACTCTACGTGTTTCTATGTAAGTAAGTAAGTAATTTTTATTTGTATTGCGCTTTTCCAGACCAGGGTCACAAATCGCTTAAACAATCAGAACAATACTCAATAAAGTATATACTTTAAAGATCAAGATAAAACTGAGAACAACACAGGAGTTCCAGAAAATCAAGGAAAAGAAAAATGTCTTAAGATGTTTCGTAAAAGAGTCAGTAGACCCCATCAAGCTCAAAGAGAAAATGTAGTATATACAGTAGTACCGTGTGATATCACAATTTACCTTCGATGGTGTCTGGGATTGTTTATTTTGCACACGGTACTGCATATTTAAATATATTGTAGAACTCTAAAGTCACAAGGAAAGAACCTGAAAGGAGGAACTCATTAAGGCACCCACCTTACTCATGGTGCCAACACATTTTACGCCTATGCTGACGTAGCTGGGCGGCAAAGCATTATGGGAGCCAATCAGGTAACTGTCAGAGGGTTGTTAAGAGTGATGGCAACTCATTTGCAATGTTTAGTTTAAAAGTTCAAATAAATGTTGTTACTTCGAACATTCACTTTCCGAACATAATCCCCACAATAAACGAGGGACCATTGAACTAGATTTTGTGTAATATGTGGCATTAATGGATTCATTTTGATTCGGTATGTGTCACGGTCTTGGTGGTTTGGACGAGAAAATCCGAGGACATGGTTCAGTATCAAGGTCGCTGATTGGCTCTTAACATAACTCTTTGATAAGAGAAAAGAATTTTAACTATAACGAAAAAATAGAATTCAAAATGAAATTAAAAAAACTCTAAAACGAAATGTCTCTTTATTTATGTTGACCAACATAATTTACCAGGAAGTGAGGAAACATACAGGAATGGACAGGTGACAAATAATATGTTTTTTACCGTCTAGTCACAAAGAAAATTAAGTTTTTAAAATAATTGATTTTGCATTAAACGTTGTTTATACTCCTCACTTTCAGATGAATTTATCAACTCAAGTAATACTCCAACACGGTTTCCTTTACATCTGGCCCCCTCCCAGTGAACTCATTTATACATCTATTTGACAAATATTTTTTGAATAGCTCTTGTTATTCCATTTTCTACCACATGTTTAAGAGAGTAGGGGCCAGAGAGGTTGTACTCTGGGCACTCCGGTTTCCTCCCACGGTTAAAAAAAACATACATAGGTCAATTGGGCACTTGTAGATGTGAGTGGTTGTTTGTGTGTGACAGGTTGTCCTCTGCCTCTCATCCTGAGCAGCTGGGATACTGTCCAGCAACCTAAATAATTGAAATAAATATATATATAAGTATATTTTGGAGCCTATCCCAGCTACGGTGAGTGTTCTCTCAGGTGGGGGACACCCTGGAGAGGAGGCCAGGCTCGTTTCATTCTTTACCTACAAAACTGATCATTGAAACCAACAGCCTTCCTGACAAGGTTAAGGTAAATATTGAGTTATTTTCGACAAAAGCTCTTTGTATTCAGACTCATGTTTACGCTGAGGTACAAATACCACTTGTTCAGGCAGTTCGGTCTGATCTTCATCAGTCGACGCGCCTCTATAGGGAGAACGAGGAGGCAGCGAACACGACTATAGACATAAAAAGAAAACGCTGCACTTTTGTTATTGTTGCAGTTTCTGTTGAGTCAATACGGCTCCGTGCGCTTCATTGTCTCGCCAATACAAACAAAAGTTTGCTGGCTCGCTTGTTGTGTATCCATTAGTGAGATTGTGAAGATCATTGTCAGGGAAGTTGAGCAGTAATAAATGTCTATAGGGGGGGCGACGCCTGTAGCAGAGCAATAAAGTGTAACAGGAAGACTGTTTTTTTTTTTTTTTCTTTCAGGCGACAGCTCTGTGATTATCTGGGAGTGTTGCGAGCTCGAGCTCAGGTGCTCAGGTTGGCGTCTGCGGACCCGGAGTGCCAGTCAAACGACAACCGGAGCTGCCAACAGCTCGGCGTGAGTCACGCTGACTGCCAGAATCAAGCGCTGCCAACTGTTCCCTCACATGGTCCAGGAGGTTAATACCCGAATAATACACAGAGCAGAGCTCGGAATACACAAGAAGGTACATGATCTTGAAGCAGGAGGGAGGAGGTGGTGACGCTTCAGTGTGGAAGTATATCAGGCAGAGTAAGAATGGTTTAGAGTCTAGTTTAGAGTCTTTTTTTTAAGTTGAAATGTTGAATTTGTTTCTAATAATTGCATATTGCATAGTTTGATATTATTATTCAAAGTATTGCAAAATTTCAAATTCACTATAAAAAAGTTGGTGTTATGGCGCCACCAGACGATACCAAGAGTACCAGGATCGTCGACCGAACTTTCGGCCAATCATGCGACGGCCCGGCGATCATGTGACAATATCAGTACACCAACATTTTTAGATTGAATTCAAAAGGCTGCGAATGAAAAAATATTGATTTAAGTAAACATAATTTGTAATTATTGGTATTAGAATATCAAACTCTATGTGTAAAAATAAATGTATTTATTTTAAAAAACCTTTTTTATTAGATTATATCAAAATAAAACCCAGATTTCACGTTTCAACATAGAAAAGAATGATTTTGATTATTAAAATATATATATTAAATGCATAATTTTTTAAACAACCACTAAATATTCAAAGGCACTTCTATACTACGTATATAACAAGACGAGGTCGGTCTCTACCTGTTTGCCTTTCTTGAACTGACTGAACCAGCTTCCTGGTTTCTCCTTGTTCCACGCCGCTAGTTTCACCTGGACGAACAAGATGAGGGAGAAATTAAAAGTTGTTGTTTTTTTTTCCCTCTCTCTCTTAAAACTAGCCGGTCAGTCCCGCCTACCGTCTCAATCCTCTTATCAGGGAACAGGCAGGTGTCCCCGCTGGCGGTGAAGTTACAGTAGACCTTCAGGGAGTCTTTGTTCGAGCCCTGGTTCGGATCGATCCAGTAGTCGCCTGTGAAGGGGGAAAGTGCGTGAGATCGGATTCCAACACACAAATAATAATGTCGTTAAAAGAACGAAAACTGTTGAATGAAGTAAGACGACGACGAATAATTTGCATTAATAATGTGAAGTCATTAGTAAAAAGGTTCATATTATTGAATATAACTGAAAGACTTTCAAAATAAATCATAAAGAAAAACACAATTTCCCAAAGGGGACCTCCTGAGGGATCAATAAAGTTTTACCTTACCTTACCTTACAAATAAATGGAAAGTTTTCTAGGTATTAATACAAGATGAAGTCCTTTAAAGTACACGTTTATTAAGGGTTCAACTCGTATTTAATAATAAAAAGTATAATTAAAAATGTTAGTCAGTTAGTTATACTTTTATTTCATGGGGGCCCCCAATCATATTTGGCCCTGACCACACTTTTCCACCATGTATGAATTAACACTTGAGATATTTATTAAGAATTATATTATTTAAAACAAAAATTTGCACATTTTCTCAACATCTTAGTATAGTTTCTGGATAACAAAAATCAGATAATTTACATCACACTAGCGTAGGGGCCTCAATAGACTCTGTAAGAACCGAATTTCCCCTCGCGGGACTAATAAAGGTTTTCTGATTCTGATAAAGGTTTTCTGAAGATGATTTATCAGCTGTATTAGGCGTGTATATTTTGTAGTATTGCAATATACTAGTAAACACTTGTTTTATTACAGTTTGAGTGACACTAGGGAGTAAAACAGTCAATAGTTTTGAGTCAGAATTTTGGCTGAAACAACAAAAGCTTTCTTGTTGTCTTGATTTATAGTTTATTTTACTGTTTTATATCCAATAAAATGGACAAAATAAAACCAACCATGAAAAAGACCATCACAATATTTTGGAAATAGCAAATGTATTGTAAATAGACTATTTCTATCAAATTTTAACTTTTAATCTTGATCACTTTTTTTTTTACCACCACCTTACCATCTTTGTAGTCCGGCTGGACCATCATGAGCTCCTTGCAGGTCCTGGCCGGGCTCTGGAAGGTCCCGAGGGGTCTCCTCATCAGTTCCACCTCATTTTTCATTGAAGACAGGGTTGCGAAAACCTCCTCCATTCCTTCGGCGTCTTCCAGGGGCTGGTCTGCCTGGAGGTAGTCATCCGAGTCGAACTCCTCCTCGAACGACGGCGCCGCTCCGCCGGAGTTCCTTCTCTTCTTTCTCCTGCCCTCTCTTTCCCTGATGGGCAGCGGTTGCACCATTGTGGCCGGGGGTCCCTGGAGGCGGCACGGAGCAGTGAGCACATGAAAGGGAGAATAGAGGGGAAGACGGGTCTCTTTAAGAGAACACTCACAGGCGGTCCTGCGGGGCCGGCCCGGCCTGCATCACCTCTTGGACCGACACCACCCTGGACAATACAGAGAGAAAGAAAAAAACTTCTGTCAATCATCTTCACCTGGAGCCACTGTCGCACTATGTCGGCCAAATCCTGGATTTTTTTTTTTTTTTCTCCGTGGAAGAACCAGCTGCAGCTCTACAGGATTATCCAGCTGTGTGGATCAGAGCTCTGTGGTCAGGAGCTTCGCCTCTCCACACACATGCGAACTCATAACGACAATCAGCAGAAACAAATCCTGTTAGAAAAGCTCCATTGATAAATATTCTAGATGCAGAGACACGGCGTTACAGGGGCAGTAAAGCAACACTACTTAGCAACATATGTTCACAACATCTGCTCGACCAGCTCAGGTGTTTCTGGGGATTTAGAAAGAGTTTTTTTTTTTTGATGGACTCACCGACTCTCCCTTTGATCCCTTTTCTCCCTGTGTACCCTGGAAGTGAAGGAAGACAATCAATATAACATTTACAGGCTTTTTTATTTTATTTTACACACTCAAAAATGTGCAAAAACTTAACAAAACTATAACATAAAATAAAAAACCACTCATTAAACAATCGACTTAAAATCTTCTTTCTATTCATCTCATACCCTCTCAGTGAACTCATCCTTGTAGCTGTGCTTTTCATTGTTTCCACCCATCGCATCATCATACACGCTTTCGGAAATTGTTCCCATTTTTTTTTAATCTATTTTCACAGGCATGTGCAAAGTCAGGCCTGAGGGCCATTTTCGACCCTGTGAGCGGATCTTAGGCGGCTCGCAAGGTACATAAAAAAATGTATTATTCAACTAGACATCTTAATCGTGGTGTGCACGATACAGGGGCAAGGATACAAAAAATGACAACATATTGTGATGCTGTACTAACAAGGATATATTTGTAGTATTGTCGAGTACTTGACTCTGGTGTTGTGGAATGTACAGACCACATGACTCTCGATTAAGTACGACTGCTTTCATTTGTTTTTAAAACCAAAATATTTGCAAACATCATATTTAAAAGCTGCTGGTGTCGATTGTATCCTCTTGTCCCCAGTCGTAATTTTATTGTTCCTTTAGCTGCGGATGACGTAAACTTGCTTCCATCTAGTGGCCAGAAGTTTAATGCAACACAAAAATGAACTAACGCAGTATTATTTGCATGTTATTATTAGATAAGAAATATTGATACTGTATCATAAAAAATAAGTTTCATTAGTGTTGTTCACAGTCTGACACTCACTTTAAAGGAGTTGACTATATCCTCTCGTCCTCAGTCATCGATGGGATCTTACGCGATTTAGTTATTCCTTTAGCTACGGACAGCATGACTGCTGCCATCTAGCATCCAGAAGTTGAATTGCATCAATACTACAAAAAAATCCTTGTTCCTACAGTGTCGCAAAAAATCGTATA
Source organism: Callionymus lyra (assembly GCF_982586985.1). Taxonomy (NCBI): domain Eukaryota; kingdom Metazoa; phylum Chordata; class Actinopteri; order Syngnathiformes; family Callionymidae; genus Callionymus; species Callionymus lyra. Next base: position 11,031,173 of record NC_141832.1, on the reverse strand, counting down.
GTTGCACCTGTATCGTGATATGTATCGTATCGCCAGTACACACCCCTACTGGTCACTATGATTTTCATCAACTAAAAAACAACCTTAAGGTGTCATCACTTACAGCCAGTCCAGGAGGTCCAGGTGGGCCGGTGGGTCCAGGTATTCCCGAGGTACCCTATAATTGAGAGACAAACCTTTTCAGCACACCTTGTGTCCGTCAGTTTCGACTCTCTCGGAGCCACGGCAATCTCGTAATCACCTCATCTCCTTTGGGTCCGGGTGCTCCATCTATACCAGGAAGACCTCTGTCACCCTTCTCCCCGGGTTCACCGGTAGGACCGATCAGACCGAGGATGCCGCCGTGACCCTGCAGAAACACCCTTGTCAGTTATTACTTTCATAACCCAGCCGATCTATGTGGCCGATCCATCACTCACTTTATCGCCTGTGATTCCAGGGTCTCCTTTCAATCCTGGGAGTCCTGGTGGGCCCTGGTCATAAACATGGACATCTTAAGTATCTTTCTTTTGGGTATGACGAACAAAGGGACTCACCATTGGTCCTGTCGGTCCACTTTGTCCCGGAGGTCCATTCAAGCCTTGCTCTCCCTGTGACATCCAAACATTGATCTCTACCGCTTTGACTCCAAACACAAGTGTCTTGACTTACTGAAGATCCTGGGATGCCTCGAAGTCCTTCGTGACCGGGCCTTCCCGTCTGACCTTGGGGTCCCACTGGGCCGGTCTTTCCGACAGCACCCAGGATACCCATAGCACCCTAAAAATATCGGATTAATTTCCAATAAAACATCATTGGACGATCAAAAAACGCAAAATTGGCTTAGACTATGATTCAATCTCCTACCTTGGCTCCCTTCATTCCTTGTTTCCCTTCTGTCCCGACAAGACCGACGTGACCCTGGAAATTTGAGTGGTTTCAGTGAAGTTGTTTAAACTATATTTATATGGTTGAATTATTTATCATAATATTAATATTGAACATACTCTCCGTCCGGGTGGTCCTGGAGGACCTGGCTCTCCAGAGGCTCCCAGGGGTCCCTGAACATAAAAGATGTATTCAACATAAAAGCCTCTGGTGTTGAAGGTTTGTCTTCATGGAATTAATATTGTACGACTATTAACGCTTTGTTAACACAACTTCAAGTGTGAGCTAACAATGCTAACTACGGTTGTGTCCATTCAATCAAGTTACAAAACATTAAAGTAACTTTTAACTTTCTATTAAAAGAAAACAATGCTCACAGCTTTGCCCGTGTCTCCGATGTCCCCCTTAGGTCCAGGTCCACCATCCACTCCCTAGTTTTAAAGAGATACATTGAGATAAGAGTAATTTAACATGAAATGTCAAATCAATCTCTTACATTCACACCGGCTTCACCACGAGCGCCTGTTTCTCCCGGGAATCCGATCGGACCCTTGAAGAAAATTAAGAACAATAAGACATTATATCCTTTAAAAAAAACAAAAAAACACCAACCATTATGCCTTTGGGTCCGTCCTCTCCCGGTATTCCTCTGGCTCCAGGAGGTCCAGCCGCCCCGGAAGGACCAGAGTCACCTTTCTCCCCGACTTCACCATGAACCCCCTGTCAATGGTTGCTAATAGTGATCACACTGAACTAGAAAATCATTTCTGGTGATGAATATATTTGAAAAAGAAAAGTTCTAAACCTAGCATTAGCGACAATACAAGTCGATGATGATTAAAATAGGACCAGAAATAGTACCACTAGCACGGAACTAAAAAATGAAGTAAAGGGTCTTACAGCGCTACCGGTCTCTCCAGGTGAACCAGGGCTCCCAGCTTCACCGTCTTCACCCTATTAAAAAAAAAAGAAGACATTCATCATCGCACAACAACCCAAGGACACATTTTACTGTCCAACTGTCCGTTGCGCCCATGGGTCACACTGACCTTCTCTCCGACGACTCCGGGCTGACCGACTCCGCCCGCCATCCCAGCCGGACCCTGGCAAAAACATAAAGTAAGATACCAATTAAAATATTCCTTTTTTTTTCTGACTTAATTTGTTCTATTTTTGGGGGGAACATCATCCCAGAACGCTGACTCAGCATCAGGGATCTTAAGAGTGTGTTTTTTGCTGGTTAGAAGTCGAAATGATGAAGTGAATTCCCATCTATCGAGGGTTGTTCTTGTAAAACATCCTTGTAGATGAAGTCCATCCTTGGTAGGGAACCAAGTGTATTTCTGGTGGACCTCATGCAAGGCCCAGTGACACTAATGAACCCCCGCTGTGTGACGCTCGACTCACATGGCATCCCATCCCGGCGTTCTCCCTTTTTTTTCCACCGTTCCCGCCTCTGTCCATATATGGATCACAACATCCCCGCACCACTGTAACTTGTGCGAGATCACAAAGCTTTTCTGCTTCTGAATAATTGACCCGTGCGAGAAGTGGCCACAACTGGAGGTAAATATAAACCGGCTCTCAGGGATGATAGTCTAATACCTCTTAATGATTCATAGAGCTGCAAATATAACTCGCGCCAAAGGGATGTATCTCAACGCTGGTTAATAATTCATTTTTTTAAAAGAAGAAGAAGATCTTTGACTGGAAAGTGTTCAAAAAGGACGAGGCTTCGTTCGAGGAGGTAGAGGTGGACTTGAACTTTAGCTGTGTAGTAAATACAAATATGGCAATGTATCTTTTATTAAAGTTTTTGAGGAAACTTTGAGTAAGAAAGAGCTCTTGATTCACTGCTTGATCCTTGTTCCCACCCTCACTGATGCATGGGTAGTGATGACCAGAAATAGGTTTCTCCACAAAGGTTCATTAACACATGAAGAACAAGCTGAGAAGATACAAGTAATGAACAAGAAGGATCTGTCTCGCCTGCAGTTAATAAAAAAAACCTCTGCAGCAAGAAATCTGACCCGCTCTAGTAGAAGAACTCACATTTCTCCGATCCTGAAAACTCTTCACTGGCTTCCAGTTTCTTTCAGGATCAACTTTAAAATTCTTGTACTTTCAGATCTATTCATGGTCAGGCTCCTCCTTACATCACTGATCTGATCCAGCCTTACACCCCAGCTCGGGCTCTGAGGTCTGTGGATCAGAATCTACTGATGGTTCCTGAACACGGTTCAGGACCAGAGGAGAGAAATCCTTCCAGACTGTTGCTCCTAAGCTTTGGAACGATCTTCCTCTCTCTTTGCGCTTGATGGATCTACTGACTCCTTCAAGAAACATCTTAAGGCGTTTTTAATTGTGCAGGATTTTCCCTGGTTTTCTGGGACTCTTATGTTTGTTGTCTTGGCCTTTTAGAGTTATTACATTTGTAGGCTTTTTTAACTGTATTCCTTTTGATTGTTCAAGTGCTTTGTGACCCTGGTCTAAAAAGGCGCTTTAGAAATGACTTGCTTACCTAATAGGGAAAGTTCTCTGATTTTAAGTATGTTATTTTTGATGTATATCATGGGTGTCTAATTCAGTGCAAGGCTTAGCAAAAGCTATTAATTATGAGTCATGGCGGTTCAAAATTATACCAACTATTGTAAAAAACGAAATAAAGTAAAATATGTATGTTTATCATAATGTTACATATTGTTGCTTTAATCTTTAGTTTCATTTCCTACAGCATTGCTCGAGGTTCAGCACCCTTCAACCCCGGGCAGCTGGGAGTTTACAGTACATAGAAAGATGCATTGAGAAGGATTTTAAGTTTTTTAATTATGGAATTTGGCTTGAAACGGACCAAGAAACGAAGGTGTAAATGGACGTACCTCTGCTCCGATGGCCCCCTGAGGTCCTCTTGGTCCATGCTGTCCCGGAGGACCCTGTTAGAAGACAATTGAAAGAGTTTAAACATTACACATTAGAAGGATCTCACTCATTTAAGTGATTTAAAAAAAGATGTCTGCTGGTGCCCGGACACCCCTGATCATTATCGCGTGGACGTGATCCAGATGTCCACACAGGCCATTATCTTCAATATGACACAAACTCTCGTGTCTCCTCACAGGGAAAGCGTGTTGTCGGCGAGCGTGTTCTCGCAGACGGCAATTAATCCGAGCTGTGCTTCAGCCGAGTAGACGTCGACCTCTGAGGCGAGCACCGTAAGGTCGGTCCTGAGAGACATTGTTGGACTTGTTTAAACGTCCCTCAGTCGAGTCCTCGCTCTTATATCTCCTTTTTTTTTTTATATATTCTGGTTCCGTTTTAACGCGCTCCTTCACTAATCTGCGGCTGCAGACGGGAGGCTGTAAAGAATCTTGTTGAGAGAGCATTCATGGTTGATGGCGCTCCGAGATGACTGTCACAATAGAGGATGCTCATTAGACAGCCGAGGCTGAGGCTAATCTGATTAGCAGCTGTCACAGCGTCTTCCTGCTCACAATCGGAGTCCCGCCTCTTCCTTCCACTCCATCGCTCGGCTGCCTTATCCTCGCCACGCGCCTCTCGGTTTTTATGAGTTTCTCACTTTCGCATACAGGCCTTTTTTTCTGGGAATTATGAGGGCAGTGGAAAAACTGCTGTGGGCCTGGAGGAGCGAGCTTTTCATCTCCGTCAATTACCACATATTTGTTTTGTCTTTTGTCCCAAAATGCTGATGAATCAAAGGCCAGGGGGAAATGTTGGGCAAACTATGACCAATTTGATTGTGTTTTTTTTTTTTTTGTATATTATTTGTTCACAAAAGAGCAATTTACATTCAAAGAATGAAAGTAAAACATCACAGCGAAACATTACGGGGAATTACAATGTAAACTAACCAGAATATTTGATTTAAAAGTCACTAAAATGAGAAATTAATTGTTTTTTTATGTTTATTATTCTGCCATAATGAGTAACATACATGTGACATTTCTTTTTTCTTTGTGTTTTGTTTTTTTTAATTATGATTCAAAAATATAAAATAATATAAAATATAAAAAGTTTTAAAAAAAGACGCACAAAATTGTTTTTAAATATATAAAGATCTGCAGTATTCATAATAAATAAATATGAAAATGATTTAGATAGAAACAGCAAAATCTGTTATAATTAAATATCAATATAAACTCATAAAAGGCTAAAAGCCAATGATGTGATTGGAATTGAAATTGTGAAAAGTACATACTATACATTTTTTTTAATATATGCATTTTATGATTTGTGAATATTTGAAAGGAACGCTGTGAAATAAAAAGTGTCTTATTTTGAACTGAACTGGGCAAACTGTAATCTGAGGGACACATGTGGCCATTTGACTATATTTGAGGCTCTTTATATAATAATAAATTAGTGTTAGTGACAGTTTAGTAATTTTACTTTTTTCCCCCCACCAAATTTGCAAAGATGTCCCACCATTATGGGATGAGAATTAAATGTGGCTGCTTAGGAAATTGGATTCATAATAAATAATAATTATTGGATCAATTATTAATCATGAAAATCACAAAATAGGGAACATGAAAACTAAATTATAACTGTTTGAACAAAACCAAAACCTATTATAAATAGTTGCAGACTGAGCTCAGGTGTGCTGGATAAATACAGCCAATGGGGGGGTTGAGTAAAAAACTACAACGACGAGGACCATTGTCTGCTGTTAGAAGTTTATGAGCAGTTAAAAATGAACAGCGATTAGATGGAGAACGTTGCACAGAAGAAAGGACCAGGTAGAAGTAATTAAAGTTTAACAGGCTGTGCTGGTTATCGGTTCAGCATCTACACCTCCATCCCTCAAACAATGCAAATCTAAATCAGTCAGCCGAACCTTCAGCAAGACCTCACGTCCTCATCGTGTTTCTTTTCAAGTACGACTCGATATTTATTCACACCGGTGCCTGCAGTCGCTCCGCGACAGAAGGATCAACTGTTGCTTCTGGGAAAAGTCGCCTCATGTATGATGCATTAATCAAACAGACTTAAAGCACCACAGGCTGGCACGTCGAGATAATTACAAGTGTATTAACACACCATTGATTACAATCCACTCGAGGTACTGTAGAGCCAAATGATTCAAACGGATATCTAGCAGCTTTGTGGTTTGAGATATTGGTGGGCCGGTTTGAACTAATGCAATATTCAGCACAAAATGAAGCCGAGAGTCAAACAGGCTAAAGATAACGTGTCAGCAGATTAGAACTGCAGAGAGACTTTCTAAATACTAAATAACACGACTGAAATGAACAGTTTCTGGACTCTGGGACAGCAGTGCTCTGGGTACGTCCAACTGGGAGGAGACCCCAGGTCAAGCCCAGATTCCAATGGACTATATCTCCTGCTTGAAACGGAATTTATCTGTATTCTCCTAGAAGTGGAAAGAAAAGTCTGGGCATCTACCCATGTGACCCGATCATGGATGGATCAATTGATTGATGCATGGATGAAAACATGGATGGACAGATGGATTGATAGTTGGATGGGTGGAAGGATTGATTGATATATGGATGAATGGATGACAGATGGATTGGTAGATGGATGGATGAAACATGGTTAGACAGATAGATGATAGAATAGATAGATAAATTAATGGGTAAAGGGTAGATTGATGGATTCATAGATGGATGGACGGATGAATGGTCTTTGGATGCATAGTAGGAGAAATGCATGGATGCATAGATACATAGACAGATAGATGGATGGTTTGAAAGAGGGACAGATAGATGGATGAATAAATTACCAGATGGATGGATAAAACATGGTCAAACAGATAGATGATAAATGGATGGACAGATAAATGAATGGGTAATGGATAGATGGATGGATGGATGGACAGATGAATGGTTGGATGGATGGATTGATGGATGAGCAGATGGATCAGTTAATTGATGAATGGATGGAATGGAGGGATGATGGATGGATGGATGGCCAGATACATGAATAAATAGATAAATGGACAGATACATGGATGGGATGGTGGATCAATGGAGGGAGGGATGGAAGTAAGGAGTGCATGGAATAACAGATGGATAGATGGATGGATTAACCAAAGATGGATGGATGAGCAGATGGATGGCTGGATGTTGTGACAGATAGACGACAGATAGACGACAGATAGACGACAGATAGACGACTGATAGACGACTGATAGACGACTGATAGACGACTGATAGACGACTGATAGACGACAGATAGACGACAGATAGACGACAGATAGACGACAGATAGACGACAGATAGACGAAAGATAGACGACAGATAGACGACGGATTGACGACGGATAGACGACAGATAGACGACGGATAGACGACTGATAGACGACAGATAGACGACAGATAGACGACAGATAGACGAAAGATAGACGACAGATGGACGACGGATTTACGACGGATAGACAACAGATAGACGACTGATAGACGACTGATAGACGACAGATAGACGACGGATTGACGACGGATAGACGACAGATAGACGACGGATAGACGACTGATAGACGACTGATAGACGACTGATAGACGACGGATAGACGACGGATTGACGACGGATAGACGACAGATAGACGACGGATAGACGACGGATAGACGACAGATAGACGACTGATAGACGACTGATAGACGACAGATAGACGACAGATAGACGACTGATAGACGACAGATTTACGACGGATAGACGACAGATAGACGACAGATAGATGACAGATTTACGACGGATAGACGACGGATAGACGACAGATAGACGACATATAGACGACAGATAGACGACAGATTTACGACGGATAGACGACAGATAGACGACGGATAGACGACTGATAGACGACAGATAGACGACAGATAGATGACAGATTTACGACGGATAGACGACGGATAGACGACAGATAGACGACATATAGACGACAGATAGACGACAGATAGACGAAAGATAGACGACAGATAGACAACAGATAGACGAAAGATGGACGACAGATTTACGACGGATAGACGACAGATTTACGACGGATAGACGACAGATAGACAAAGGTAGACGAAAGATGGACGACAGATAGACGAAAGATAGACGAAAGATAGACGACAGATAGACGAAAGATGGACGACAGATTTACGACGGATAGACGACAGATTTACGACGGATAGACGACAGATAGACAAAGGTAGACGAAAGATAGACGACAGATAGACGAAAGATAGACGAAAGATAGACGACAGATTTACGACGGATAGACGACAGATTTACGACGGATAGACGACAGATAGACAAAGGTAGACGAAAGATGGACGACAGATGGAGGACAGATAGACGACAGATAGACGACAGATAGACGAAAGATAGACGAAAGATGGACGACAGATTTACGACGGATAGACGACAGATTTACGACGGATAGACGACAGATAGACAAAGGTAGACGAAAGATGGACGACAGATGGAGGACAGATAGACGACAGATAGACGACAGATAGACGAAAGATAGACGAAAGATAGACGAAAGATAGACGACAGATAGACGACATATAGACAAAGATAGACGAAAGATAGACGAAAGATAGACGACAGATGGACGACAGATTTACGACAGATAGACGACAGATAGACGACAGATAGACGAAAGATAGACGACAGATAGACGACAGATAGACGACAGATAGACGAAAGATAGACGACAGATAGACGACAGATAGGCGAAAGATAGACGACATATAGACGACAGATAGACGAAAGAAAGACCAAAGATAGACCAAAGATAGACGACAGATAGACGACAGATAGACGACGGATAGACGAAAGATAGACGACAGATAGACGAAAGATAGACGACAGATAGACGCCAGATAGACGAAAGATAGACGAAAGATAGACGAAAGATAGACAAGAGATAGACCAAAGATAGACGACAGATAGACCAAAGATAGACAACGGATAGACGAAAGATAGACGACAGATAGACGACAGATAGACGAAAGATAGACGACAGATAGACGACAGATAGACGACAGATACACGACAGATAGGCGAAAGATAGACGACAGATAGACGACAGATAGACGAAAGATAGACGAAAGATAGACGAAAGATAGACAAGAGATAGACCAAAGATAGACCAAAGATAGACGACAGATAGACAACAGATAGACGGCAGACAGACAAAAGATAGACAAAAGATAGACGACAGATAGACAACAGATTTACGACGGATAGACGACAGATAGACAAAGATAGACGACAGATAGACGACAGATAGACGACAGATAGACGAAAGATAGACGAAAGATAGACAAGAGATAGACCAAAGATAGACAACAGATAGACGACAGATAGACGACAGATAGACGGCAGACAGACAAAAGATAGACAAAAGATAGACGACAGATAGACGACAGATTTACGGCGGATAGACGACAGATAGACGAAAGATAGACGACAGATAGAAGACAGATAGACGACAGATAGACGAAAGATAGATGACAGATAGACGGAAGATAGACGACAGATGGACGACAGACAGACGACAGACAGACGACAGATAGACGACAGATAGACGACAGATAGACGACAGATAGACGACAGATAGACGACAGATAGACGACGGATAGACGACGGATAGACGACGTATAGACGACAGATAGACGACAGATAGACGACAGATAGACGACAGATAGACGAAAGATAGACGACAGATAGACGACAGATAGACGACAGATAGACAAAAGATAGATGACAGATAGACGAAAGATAGACGACGGATGGACGACGGATAGACGACGGATAGACGACGGATAGACGACAGATAGACGACAGACAGACGACAGATAGACGACAGATAGACGACAGATAGACGACAGATAGACGACAGATAGACGACAGATAGACGACAGATAGACGACAGATAGACGACGGATAGACGACGTATAGACGACAGATAGACGACGCTAAACTACTTTCTTTGTGCGCCACACTGAGCCCCTGACATCATCTATTATGGAGAGGAACACAACTGTCGAATGTAGCTTCCTCTTCAAAGGCAGAGATGATCTGCCGAGGATCAATTACCGCTCTTTCCTCACGTGAATATTGCATGTCCAGTAACGCGCCGCGCAGAATTCAATATCTGACAAGGCCGAGCAAAGTCATTGCCGGCGTCTGAGAGCAGTCTTGATGGCGCTAGCCGCCTGCAGATGAGTTTTTAACTGTGCGGAGATTACTGAGCAGTACTCACCGACGAGCCCACGTGACCGTTCTCTCCCTTTTCACCCGGTGGTCCCGGCATACCCTGTGAACGCACACATGCTCAGCTGATGCTGCTAATTGGAGTCAAATGTACGAAAAAAAACTCTTAAGGACAAAACCTTGAGATGAGTTGAGCTTGTCCATTACCTGCAGTCCTGAAGGACCATCCGCTCCCTTGAAGCCTCTTTGTCCTTCATCTCCTTTTGCCCCGATCATGCCTTGCTGCCCGCGCACACCCGGCTCTCCATCTGCACCCTGGAACCGACAGCTGGATCAGTACTTCTGACACTCTGATGAGATGATGTAATGATGGGAAAAAAACTTTCAAGATGTCCTCACATGACGCGTCTAATCGTCTCTTTAAGCGATTTATTTGACAAGATTATTAGTTTTCATGAAGAGCAGCAGATGAAATGGAAGACATTCAAAAGCTATTGAAACTTACTTTAGTCAAAAAAAATAATATATATATATATATATATATTATTTCATAATAAATCTTTAAAATGCTCACTTCTTTCTCCACATAATCCCATTTAAAGAGATTATTCAAGACATATTGAATAGGGTTGAGGAAGGGAAAATGCTGTATTCTAGCAAATGTTATAGTAAAGATTTTCTTCTCCTTTCAAGACAAGAATATTAATAAAACAAGAACTTTTTTTAATTTTTCACTTTAAGAATTGACTCAACCGCAAGGAATGAAAATCGAAGCAAGCGTTTTCATCTAAATTAAATTTTTTAATTCCTTATTTGACTTATCGATGAGCTACATTCACTAGACAAGTCCAGAACTGCGTCTTATTTTAAGATATTAAATAACAAAAATACTTTTTTTTCTTCTAAGGTTTCTAAAACAGGAATAATCGCTTAATAAAATAAACTTCCTCACCCTATTTGCAGATTTATTAGAATCTTTTCAGGTCATTTTCAACTTTTAATATAAAAAAAAAAATACATTTATGCTGCATTAAGTGTGTATATCTTGAGTGTTTGCAGTTTGTAAATAAATTATTGGCTTCAAGTTTTGGTTCATGCGGGTGAGTGGGTCCGTCCAAATATTGGGAGGGTTGTTGGCTCCAATCCAGCTCTATCCTAGATGTTCTCTCCGCTGGCATGAATGAATAATGGTTTCTATAACGTGCTCATAAATAAAACCCATTATTAAAATGATTGTGTAAAAAAATTAAGACAGAAAATACATGTTAGATGGTTGTGTTCTTCTACAGTTTTTATCTAAATAATTGTAATTTAAACATGTTTCATGTTGTTATTCACAGAATTGTGTTTATTGTGGTTTCTTGATGTTTCCCCTCGTATTTAAAGAAGTTTTGAAGTTATTACTTCATTACGTTCTCTCCCGTCTGAAATCTCGACGAACAAGAGGTTACGAGAGCGGAGTGCATTATGACGTAATAATGGCTTCACACCACCTCCAGCCAGCTGTAATTACGGCCGCTTTGTTTATACAACGAGTCCCTGTGAGGTGGAGACTTCTTAAATTGATGACGTGCGGTGACAAACCTTCAGATTCCAATCACCACAGATTATATTTCTTTAAATTCCCATTTAGACAAAGTAAGTAAGTAAGTAAGTAAGTCAATTATATTTAAAGAGCGCTTTTCCCAGACCAGGGTCACAAAGCGCTTAAACAATAAAAACAATATTCAATAAAATATATACTTTAAAGATCAAGATAACACCGAGAACAACACAGGAGTTCTAGGATATCAAGGAAAATCCTGCACAAATAAAAATGTCTTAAGATCACAAAGCTCTTAAATGCTATGAAAAAAATAAAACCTAGTTGATTTGAAGCCAATTTTGGGCTTTTTCTTATTTCTCTTAATTTCTTCTTATCCTCACGCTAGTAAATACTTGAGTTTGCCACCTATTTTTGAGTATAATGAGTCATATTTATAACTGTCTATTTTTTAATAGCTATTTAACAATCTAAATATGAATATATATTTAGCTAGATAGATCCTAATACTCGATTCAAGTGTGAGTAGTTGGTTGTTGACATTGATGATGACGTGTTCAGTGGTTTGAAACAACAACGGGGCTCCTGATAACGTACATGTGGTCCGAGCTGGCCTACAGGTCCTTGAACTCCAACCAGACCGGGAGGGCCCTACAAACACAGGAGTGACAGTTCAATACATCAGCACCACAGGGGGAACCATGATTAAAACCATCTGCTCATTAAAGCAAAGGATGGATCTTCAACACACACACACACACACACACTTATTATCTCCTCAAACCAATTACACTCTGCTGTTATAAGTCAAACCAATTACAAGTCAGGTTGTGTTGGAGCTCCTGGTGATACAAAGCAATCATGGGATGTGTGGACTGTTGAAACCTACTGCTTCTCCTTTGTCTCCTTTGCTGCCTTTCTGACCCGGTCCGCCTATTTCACCCTGAGAAAAAAAGCAAATGAACATTTAGCTTTTTCACATGCAAATACGCAGCTTTCATCTCATACCTTGTCTCCGTCCTCTCCTGGAGGGCCCAGAGCTCCTGCTGGCCCGGGTAGGCCGACCGGTCCTTGCTCTCCATCTTGGCCGACGGGCCCCACAGCACCTTTCTCGCCCTGTTACCAAGATAAAGCAGCGTGACAGTTGATCGAGGCCCAACGTTTCCGTGAGTAATCAAGTCTTACCGGTTCTCCCTTCTCGCCCATGGGTCCGGCAGGACCGACGCCGCCCGGCCGTCCGGGCTGACCAATCCCACCAGCTGGCCCGTTGGGCCCCCTCTCTCCTGTGGCGCCCTGGAAATCAGAGGATATAGAGGAGCGTGGTGAGCCACTCAAGTGATTCACTCTCTGGTTTAGCATTGTGGTCACGGCCACTGGTCACCATGGAAACAGCCTCCTGCTTCACATGTCCAGGCAATCTATCTGTTATAGATATAGATGTACGGAGACGCCGAGGATGTCAACCAGACTCACCAAGATCCCTGCAAGTCCAGGAAGACCCTCTGCTCCTTTCAAGCCAGCAGGACCCTGGAGAGACATGTCATAACCATCAGCGTTTCATAGATTGCATCATATTGCCGTGGAAACGACCTGAAGTTTTTATAAAATGTAACTGGATTGAAAACCGTAATGGTGGCTTAGAGATGCTCTTTGCAGGGTTACTGCAGCCGGCAGCACTTTTGATGGTGGCTCAATAGTTGCACAGGCTTCTGGGTAAAATAGTAAAAGCAGCACTATGTAATATTTGAAATTATTTTATTTTTATATAATTCTATTCATATTTCATTGGGAAAACTCACATGAAAAGGGTCAAAATTGAGGGTTTTTTTTAACCAATATTGCGATTCAGTATTTTATTCTCTTGTGGTAATACTACACGAGTCATTGTATACACGGCATTTGACAGAATCAACATATAACACTCTAGGCCAGGTCTACATATTATGATACAAATACATTAATTGATTGATACATACATTGATTTCAATACAAAATCTTTATTGAATCAATGACTCACCATTTTAAAATGTAAACATGTAGATGTCCAGTCATTAACAAGTCACAGAAAATAAATAAATGCAGTATTCTGGCTAATGAAATATGTTAAGAAACTTTTTTCAAAATGTTTTGACATTTTAATACTAGCTAAATTAAAAAAAAAGATTAAAAAGCGATTTGTCTTACCAAATTTCTTTTTGACGCCACCTACTGAGTTTATTATTTTTTTAAATTGCAGCCTCTGTGATTTAGAAATGTAATTAAATTAATTTGTAATCTCGATTTGAATACAAAAACTAAATTATTCAGCCTTTCAAGATTGTAAAGCATCAGCAAAATAAAAGCCTAAATGCTGGACTGTGCGAGTAAGAATGAAACCAAAAAGTCCTCTTCAAAAAGTACAGTTTTTAAATGACCTTAAATGTAAAATAAGGAACAATTCTAATCCTATTTTTTTTTTCAACAAATGCACTAAATACAAATAAAAGAGAATCAAGAAAGCCATTGCAAAATATTTTCAATCTTACATATTGGGGCTTTAATAATTGCTTGAATTGAAACAAGAAGAAAGTTCTCCACTGATGGAAAAAAAATAGCTAGATGGATGAGTTCAATGAGAGGGAATGAGAAAAAGAAAGAGCCTTGTCGGGGTAAATATCAAGTCAGAAAACCAAAAAAGAATTACCGTTGTACCAGGGGTGCCTCGGCTCCCTCTGAAGCCTTGGATACCGACAGGTCCGCTCTTCCCAGTCGCTCCTTGAGGTCCTGGATCTCCCTGGAAACCATGCAAACATGTGACCATGTATAAAACATCCAGAAGACAGCAGCCTCTTAAGCCCACATAAATTACCCCCAACCGGCAAGTCGCACCAAGAAGGAACATTTATCTTTTATGAGGCATAATACACTCGACGCTGTGAGGCTTCCTCGGTTATTTATTAGCAAATCATGGGAAGGGGTGCGACGCGGGTGATAAGATATTCAAGCGGCGCTGAAAGTCCTTGAGCTTTATCTAAGGAAACAGTAATAAGGAGCCGGAGCCGCTAAGTTATCATGATCCTAATATGACTGTGTGAACCTCTCACCTTGGATCCTTCTTTCCCGGCAGAGCCTGGTAAGCCGTTCTCTCCCGGTGGTCCCGGTGAACCAGGATGACCTCGGTCTCCATTCGGACCCGTCTCACCCGATTTTCCCTGAAAACACAAAAAAAGACCTCGTGCTACTTTCGGAAATAAACAGCAGGGATTGAGAAGAGTATGACTGCTGCCTTATACCTGGGGTCCGACGACTCCCGGGGGGCCGGGGGATCCGTTCTTGCCTTGGAATCCCTGGCAAAGAAGACGCATTAGATGCTCCATTCGCATTAGGAAGCAGGGATACAGATATCAGCCGTGAGAGGAAGGACATTTTTACTAAATTAAGTGGCCTCTCTTCCTCCCGCTCTGCGTCTAGAACTTCACTAATTCAATGAAGTCATAAGTTCCGACTCGTTTGCCGCGCTCACTGTAGATCATGTCCACTCCATTATTGCCGGAGTCTGCACGCAGATAAACGGCCGCCGGGCAATTACAAGATGTGGTTTTATTGCAAAATGAAGGTGACTCACTGGTTCACCTCTCTGGCCCGGGTGACCGGGTAATCCGTCCTTTCCTGGAGGCCCCTGGAAAGAAAGTTTCATTTTAATAAAGGGGAAACTAGATGAGATGAAAAAACAAGCGGGGATGAATCAGGACTCACCGTCGGCCCCTTTGGTCCGGTTTCACCGTTTCTACCCTGTGGTCCTTGGGGTCCCTGGGAAACATTGAGCGTGTGTTAAAGAGTGACACACATGTATATATAGAACATTTAAACTGCTTTTAAAAGGAACTATTTTGATTTTTAGGTTAAAAAATGCTTCTAAAAGCTTAATATATGTTTGTCATCTGCTTACATATTAACAGTAAAAGCGGCTCCTAATAGTAACAGGTGTACTGATGCGTTCACTGAGAGGGAGTGAGACAAACGGAGAGCCCTGGAATGCAGTACAATTTCGAGTCTTCACACTTAAATCTGACTTACTTCTTAACTATCGAAGAACTATTGTCGTTTTAAAATGTCGACAAATGTAAATAAGTGATGAACCAGATTCCGACATGTATTGGAAACCAAACATTCTGTTGGTTACCATGACTAAATGTTCTCTAATTTAACTGTATTCAACTTTTTATGAAACCCAGTGCGACAGTCTAAGTGCGGCCCGGGGGCCATATGTGGCCCCACTGACTGCATTTATGTGGCCCCCACAAGGTCATGAGTAGAATTGAAAACGGATTAAGTAGAAACTTTTCTTTTTATTGATTAGTCTTCTTAACTACTTGTAAACGTTTTGTTCATTTTCAGGACTTTGTTTTTTCATCTTTAAATAAAAATGAAATAAAATAACAAATATTAATAATAATAACAACATGTATGTACATATTTTATCCAAAGATATTTTTTGACTTTCATTTAATGTTCATGTCCCGAATTCATTACACTTTATTATATCCTTGCCTTCGACAATTGGATTTATTCTTTTAATTCAAGTCTTTTTTGATTAGATTCCCATTAATTTGAAAGCATTGTTTTATATCATATCCGCTCCTGTGGCTCGACATAACAGTATGTAATAGGAAATGCAATTGCCCGCCTCCTATCGTCTGTATTGCTGTTGGTATTCAATATTCTAGCTCCTGGATTTTAATGTGGACTCGGAGACATTTAAAACTGACTTCTCAGCAACATAAAAGGGAGAATATATTGTTGCAGTCAGCAAACACTTGCCACAGACCATTACCTCAAATCTGTCTTAATAATAATGTGTATTCGTAACACACCTGTTCCCCGGAAGATCCTGGGGGTCCTTCTTGTCCAGCTGTGCCCTGCAATAGGAACACGAAGAAGGTAAAATAAAAATCAAATTCACTGTAGAGACATAAATATGAGCCACGTTGACATTTTCGGTTTTCTGCCCGCCAGCAGAATCTTTCCCGAGATGCTCTTTGAGAGTGAGACTGTAAACTGCAGCATCAGACAGACGCTCCTCACTGCAGCAGATGGCCTGTCGTCTTGAATCCAACACCAAAGACGAGCTCAAACTTTGTTTACCGCTCACGGTTTGTGTGATGCGAGTAGGCTACGATCCGCGTGGCGACGAGCTCACCTTTTCTCCAGGCTTCCCGGTCGGGCCCCGCGCTCCTCTTCCTCCGCGGACCCCCTATGAAGTAGAAGCCATCTGTGAGTATTCGGACCTTCCATGTATGTAAAAAAAACAAACAAGAATTGATAAAGCTTGTACTGACGTTAGCGCCTCGCTGTCCTCCTGGTCCCACCTGACCCGCTGGACCCTGCGTTCCGAAGGTTCACAATGATTATAAAGCAATTGCTTTTTCCCCCCAGGATTCAACATCCACCGTTTCTCACCCTTCGTCCTTTCTCGCCCAGTGCACCTGCCACACCCACGAAGCCCAGCGATCCCTGGACAGAGGCGCATGTTCGCCAGTTTTCACTCATTTATCAAACCTCAAAGTGTCGTTAAAACCTCATTAAGTGCCGAATCAAATTAAAGTTAGTCTAATTCAGGAAGCGAACACAGTCTTAAACACATCGTTTATCAACATGTTGCAAGATAATAGCACTGATGAACTCTTAATAAAATAGGGTCTATTTCTTTAAGAAGCCATCTATCATCCTTTATTTTTAATCCACCCGCCTGAGTGAGGCAAATTAACGGATGGTTACTTCCCATTATGGGTAAAAATACCTTGGGTCCTTGTCTTCCTGGGTACCCCGGCAACCCCGGCACGCCAAGTGCGCCCTGCAGGGAGAGCAGCACTCGATGAGACGACAGGCAGACAAGACGCGGCGGAAAAAGCCATGAAATTGAAAATTTGTACGACAAAGCTTTGAGCCAACACAGAAAGAGCATCCCTAAGCGATTGTTCCGAGTCAGAAAAAAGATACATTCAATTCCATTTAAAACGCACTTAAAGCAAAACGGCTGCTTTCAATGTAAATGTACCTTTTCTCCCGCGGTCCCTAGAGGTCCTGTTTCTCCCAAAGTCCCCGGTTGACCCTTCGGCCCCTCTGTCCCGTCTTCACCACGGGAACCGGCGACACCATTATCCCCCTAAGAAGCGTATTTTTTATCACATTAACGACATTGAAACAACTCTTTTTTTCTTTTTTTATATCCAAGAATAAACCTCACCCTATCTCCGTTGACGCCCATGTCACCTTTGAACCCGTGGAAGCCGTCTTCTCCCTGGTGATTGACGACGAAGACCGACTGTGAAGTCTGAAGAGCAATTTGAAGGAATTAAATTTAACTCACCTTTTCTCCTTTGCCGCCCTTCAGTCCCCTCAATCC
The DNA here is from genome assembly GCF_982586985.1 of Callionymus lyra. Classification (NCBI taxonomy): domain Eukaryota; kingdom Metazoa; phylum Chordata; class Actinopteri; order Syngnathiformes; family Callionymidae; genus Callionymus; species Callionymus lyra. Next base: position 11,013,193 of record NC_141832.1, on the reverse strand, counting down.
ATCTGCTCCCTATGGAGAGAGGAATCGTTTCTCATGATTACTTGAATAAAATCTAATAAAACTCCCGGACGTACGGCGAACAGGATGTCGTGTGTGAGCCCGCGTTGGATTTTCCCTTGACCTAACATTCTCTTTATTGAGTAGATATTGACCTAACATTCATTTCGTGCTAACGATTGTCAGCGAGGGGCAGGTCTGCGCTCAAGGACGTCTGGTTTTGACCGGCAGCTTGATGGACGAGTGTCAAAGGGCAACACAAATCATGACGGCAAATGATCGACGGGCTGTCTGTCAGAGGGTCCAGCAGGTTTTTGAGAGTACTTCATCTTCCCTCTGGGAATTTCATCAATTCACGTCTGAGATATTTTATTCACCCTTTGGTTATTTTGATCGTTTTTAAAGATGTTTACATTAAAATAATACCATTTTTTGTGACGTTTTTGTCATTTTGTAGATGCGTGTATTGGCAAGTATCAACAATACGATATATTGTGATACTGTAGAAAGGATATTTTGAGTTTATTTTCAAGAATTTAATTGAAAACTTAAGCATAATAAAAACACTGTTACATGCTTAACATCAGATTACCGAGAAAAAAAAAGAAGGACCTGTATTTTTATTTCACAAGACAATAAGTACAAGTGAATATTAGCAAGTTAATTGTTAAATGTCGTGAAAGAAAATGGTTTGCAATATTCAGGGGTATCAATATTTTCTTACACTGCTACACTTGAGATATGATGGACGCCCTTTTTTCAGACAGTTAATGAAAACATCGTAAATCTCACATTACACATTTTAGGGTGATTATTAAACTGGCGATTTCATCATTCAGATTTTAATATTTAAAATCAAAAGTGTTACAGGGTGGTACATTTAACCCTAAAGTGACTGAAGCTAACATTGCTAGCAACAAGCTAACAAGCTAAAATATTTTTTTAATTTGTTTTACAGTTTACTATGTCTTTGCCAAAACAAATTTTGTCGGAACTTGCTAGCTTGAGGCCTTGGCTCCTGCAAGGGTTTGGGTAATCTGCTATCTATAATGTCACTTAAAAAGAGAGTATCTTTGTAAAAGTAAAAAAGGATTATGGGGTTGAATGTATAACATAAATTATGACTTTATATATGTATTTAAAATATATATATATATATATTATTTTTTAAATATTGTACTGAGATGTGCAGCAAGTAAAAAAATTGCCACAAGAATGTAGTTTAAATAAATTAAATAAAAATCCCCCACTACAGAAGAAAGGATAGGGATAGTTCACGATATCTACAGGATGGAGAAATAGTCCTTTGTGTACTTTGTTTTAAATGTCATGCTGTTTTCTTTACTTAATGTTTAAAAAGGAAACACCAAATATTAATTCATAATGTTTTGCACAGTATCAATTTTGGATGATTATGCAAGCTGCTTATTCCTTGGGTGTCTTTCCAGAAATGGAGAAATTGTCCTTATTCTTGATAAATATGACTAAAAAGTGAAAGGATTGATATTCACAGTGAAATGTAAACCTGCCTGTTGTAATTCAGACAACTTCATGAACCGTTCCTATCCTTCAAAATGCAATTTTACTCTTACCTTTTTTGACAGCTCATTAAGAGACTGAACAACACAGTAGTAGTTGTTGTTTTAAATGCATCAGACGGCCATGTGTTTAGGCTCACCTTGACTCCACGGGGTCCTGGATACCCGATTGGTCCCTGAGCTCCAAGTAAACCCTGCGTGAAAACAACAGAATATTTAACAACGAAATGCAAGAACGGTTCATCTTGGTTGTAATCAGCATGTGGCTTCTGTAGTTCTGTGGATGTGGAACGAAGCAGCTCAGATCTAATGAGCAGAAGCTGCACAGATGACGACACAGCACGGACATAGTGGGGAGACTTTTCTTTTTTTTTTTTTAAAGTTGCCTTGTAGGGCATAATTACGGGAGATGAATCGAAGTTAGAGCAAGATCGTTTAAATATTACGCCATTTATCTCGAGTACACAAGACATGGAATAACCTACTTGGATGCCTTTTTCTCCCGTCGGGCCTTCTCTTCCTGGGTGTCCCTGCAGCACAAAAAACAAAACTCAGACTTCACTGGCACTGCAGCAGAGGACGTGTCGTTACATCAGTCCTCGGAAAAAAATAGTCAGATAATCAGTGAAGAAAATCACAGCAGGTGTCACTTTCCTGGACACTTCACCACATCCGACTATTCGTCGAAATGTCTAAAGGATTAACATTTCAATTATGGATCACCGGATTAGATTCTGCCTCAGTTCTATTCCCATCACTGCAACGTGTTAGTTAAAAGGATCCTTGTCTTTATGATTCAATTCTGGTGGTGTTCTGCAATACCATCTGGATTCAGGGATCTTTTGAAGAATTTGTCACTCCCTGCTCAAGGCAGCGCTTTCTTCTTCGCTCCTGCTAAGCGTGTTGTGAGCGGGATATCCAGAACGCTACTGCCACCTGCTGTCCTACTGACCTCCTGGCTATTACCGTATTTTCCGGACTATAAGGCGCACATGATTGTCCTTTTAATCTAAACAAAAATCAACAGTGTGCCTTGTGTATTACATCTTGTTGTGCTAGCTAACGCCTTAAACGCCGCTCAAAAATATGTCAAAACGTTTTTGGTACGACTTAGGTAATACTATGATGCGGCACCGTGCTTAGTTGGCCTTATGACTCAGTGTACTTTATTTATACAGTACAAATTTTTTTTATCACATTTAATGAATAAAATGATTGAATCTTTTTAAATAAAATTAGATAGATGGATGGATGGATGGATAAAACTGTATTGATCATATATAGTATATATAAAGTTTCTATCTATCCATATATACAGTATATATATATAAGTGTAAATGTAAAAGTACTTAATTTATACAACCCTTTACAATTTTACAAAAGTTGATAAATAATGAGGAACCAAATAAGAGTAATTAAAAACAGTAAAGCAATAAAATGTTGAACAAATAAATAAATAAGATAAGAAAGAAAAGATAAAATAGTGGGTTGGTTTAGGCCTAAATGCTTTTCTAGATAAGTAGAATATAGAAGTATCCTCAAACATAAAGTGTAAATGAAGCATCTTGAACCATCATTTGTGCCCTATTTCTAAGATTCCTTCGTACACAAATCTCTAACTTACACACATACGTTAGTAACTGATTCATCATTACAGACAATCATTGAATTCATTGATTCACTCTATATCTGAGTGATGTGTGATCTTCCACTGATCCTCCTCTCCTACGGATGGATGTCACAATGCAAGCGAAAGCCAGGGCAGCTCAATAATTCAACCGTTGCGATGTAAACATGCAGACTTACAGTAGGGCCATCAATTCCTGGAAGTCCCTGCATCCCCTGCTTCCCCTGGGGACCCTTTAAAGAACAGACATGACAGACGGATGCTGAAAACAGTGAAGCTTCAAAAACAAGAAATGTTGTTTTTCACTTGGATGCATCAGACATTCAGTATTTATGACTAAACCCACATATTTGTTGTGTTATCGGTGAGACTCTATGATGTACCCGGGCAAAACTGCTCCCACTGTGTGCACTGTCTGTGTGTGTTTCTTTACTATCGATTTCCTGTCTAGATGTGTCGTGTCTGAATAGAAGCTTGAAGTGGCCGGTTAGTTCCGTCCTGCTCAGCCTGCCTCCCCTGGGCATGTGATGACAGGGGTCAAGAGATCACGGCTTTAATTCTGAAACCAAAGAGGAGGCATTCTACTTACCTTTTCTCCGGGAGGTCCGATAGCACCCTGAGGACCCGGCAAGCCCTGGACATGAACAAAGCGTCAATCAGGTTAAGTGTCGTAAGAGCAGAAGGAAGCTGGATTGACTTGGGCGAGCACTTATAGAGGTCTTATGAGGAATGAGTTCTGTTAAGAATGGGGGTTGGTTTGGATCAATACAGTGTGGGGCAATATCACTCCCACAAACAAGCTTCATAGTGACCTCCTATATATATATATATATATATATATATATATGTATATAAACAGTCACCGCCATATCATTGTGTCAGCCATTTTATTTCTTATTACGGAGAAAGCTGAATATTTCTTTCATGATAAATGTTGGATTTATAGATGTCCTTCCAATATTTAAATAATTAAATATAAAAACCTACATACATTTACACATTTATTATTATAAACACTGTATATACACACAGTGCTCACTCATGTATTGCAGGGGTTGCCTTCTGAAACGGCATCAAACTAAATCTGTGAAATAGTGATTGATTTAACAACATTTGATTGTACAAAACTTAACTTTATTTATGATTTTAACAACCCCATCAGTAACTGACCAGAAGAGCTGACATGCTTTGCCGCCCAGTCAACCACTCCACTCAAGTTGTTGATTAATTTGGACACACTTGCTTACATAGGAACATAGACATATCATTTAAATGCGGCATCTAAGCAACCAATAAAACCATCACATCTTTTTTGATACATACATTTAAAAATGTTATTATTAATGACATATGTAATTATTTATAAATATATACACACATTGGCACCCGTAATTATTGCAGGGGTAACATTCTAAAACTTTAAAATAAATATAAATATATATAATAAAAAATAGCATAACAACTCCCATACTGCTTTGCCGCCCAGCCAACCGGTCCCTGCTGACCATTATTTTTGACATTACAACTTAGATGATGAATTTGAATATAGTATTTTAGCAACTGATAGACCATTGATAAAGAGAGCAGTGCGTAGAAAGGTATGATGGGAATTTACTGTAGGGTGCGGTAATACGTGCCTCCCAAGTTACCAGCAAGATAAAGCAAGATTAACAAAAGAAGCTTGTTGTTTTGTAAACTTGCTTTGCAGTTACACCTTTCCGACACTTGAGGGACCAGAAACAATATTTTGGATCTCACGTATTGTCCCTTTAACATCGTGCACACAAGTAAGTAAGTAAGTAATTTGTATTTATATAGCGCTTTTCGTCTGTTTCTCTACCATTAAATGGTCTGTCCCTTGGACTTGTTTGGTTGATGATATCTACCTGAACACCTGGATTTCCCTGCTGACCTGGAGGTCCGATTTCACCAGGTAGACCCTGCAAACAACAAGGAAAAGGGTGAACGCCACATTTCGCACGACAAATGTGAGTATATATGCTCTATTTCCTCAGTGAATCAATACAGAAATCATTGTCCATGTTCTGATGGATGGTGTTTATGAAACCTAGTGGACCCACCATGTTGCCTTTTGACCCCTGCACTCCATCAGTTCCAGTGATGCCCTGACAGAAGAATCAGATTGAAGAGGGAGTTTTAACACGGAGAGAAAGACACACTTCAATAGTTTTCCATTTGTCTTTGTTTGCACGTTGTTCTCATGGAATTGAAAGCACTCGTGGTCAAGAATGTGTCGTCATACCTGAGTGCCCGGTGGTCCGGCCGGACCCCTTGGCCCGATGAGGCCTCTTGAACCCTACCGACGACACAGATATGGTTAGCGATATAGACAAAGTCAAAAGTTTTGTGAGTCTATTCTAGCCAGTTTGTGTACATGTTTGTTTGTGCGCTTATTTTGTCAGCCTCCCGCTTTGTAGGCTGGCCAAGCCACCTGTTCCAGAGCCACATCTGTGATCTCCTGGGATGTGATTGATATGGAAATATAATCATTCAGGCCAGGATTTTATCTCTTCCCTTCTCCCGTATCTTCCACTTTCTCTGCAATGTTCCGAAGCCAAACGTATTTCGGTCTCGCATTTGTCTCTCGCCGCCTCAATTTTCTCTTCGCCGTGTCTTTGCAGTTTAACAGACTTTTCCTAACGTGTCTTATGACACGCTATTTCTTCCTGCGATGGTTGATCCATTTGGAGGGACAGAACCATGCTGAGTCCAAAACTCACCCACTGGGAGAAAGATGGGAGTGTGAGTCATAAGCAATCAACCAGTTTCCAGAGCAGAAAGACTCCAAAAAAAAACAAGTCGCTAAGGTTTCTAAAAATCGTACAATGACGAGACAGAGCTGTTTATAAGCTTAAAATTTCATATCTTTCCATTTTAAAGCCTCATAATGAGACACAATGCTGCTATTGCAATATGTAGGCCAGAAATGCGGCTTTGAAAAGATGTGCTTCGGCTTATCATTTTCTTTCAAGCACTTTATTGTGACACTTGATAACGATCTGTAATCCCTGCCGGAGAAGAGAATCCCAGGTATATAAAATCAGATAAAAAATAATAATCTAAGCAAAACAAATGAGCAAAAACCAGAGTTCTTCACCAGAGTCACAAATGTGTTTTATTAACATTAAGCATTTGACTTGAGTGCTTGTTTGGAGGTGCCAGGATGGGAACGGTGAATTATTTGTTATTCCTATTTATCCTTGTTTGTTTGTATGTTGGTGGTTCATCTGCCAAGGAGGTTAAATAATTCAAAGCAACATAACTTAAAAATGAACAGAAATAATTCTATTGAATTTTCCTGAATTGTTATTAATGGGACGATGAACAGATGATGAATTTGCACGGTGTTCCCGATGAACATTTGGATCCACAAATTATTTTAAAAATGTGTTACAAACTGCTGCACGAGCTCCCTTTTCTTCCTCTATCCTACCGTGTGTGTGCTGTGCAAGCAAGTTCTGGAACCCTTACTCACTCCAGAACTATCAAAGGTATAAAGAAAAAACTACTAATAAGTAATATTACAAATAATAACAAAACTGAAGTTAGCTAATTGGAGAAGTTCTACACTTGATAATATTTATTTCTTTGGTTGTTGTTTTTTGTCCAAAAGCTTGATAAAGGATTTACTTAAAGTACTACTTCCTTCTATTTAAAATAAATGCCTTATATAAATTTAAAAAAATAGTTTTCTTCTACAAATCCACAATTTGTAAAACATATTTTAACTTATCCACTCAAACTAAACTAGCTTCGTGTTCCTATTCGTTTTTTCTTTTTAATGAATTTTGTCTCCGCAATAACTAAACAAATTTTTAGGATGATTATTGTGTCACTCTAAAAAAAAAAAAAAAAATGTTTGATTGAATGAACTTAACTTAAAATATATGTATAAGGTGTTACATTCAAACTGATTTCTTATTAACCTTTTCTTTTCCTGGTTGAAAGAGGAAGTAGAACACCAATGGGAGTTTCCTGACGTCACCAGCAGAGGTCGCATTATTATTCTCAACGAAGGTACTGTGTTTTTTTTTCTAAGTTATTCATTACAATGTTTGAGTATAATGATCTGAAATTATTGACAGCTAGTCAGTGAACAGCGTGGACTGGACGCCGGTCAATCGAGGTTCACACACAGACACGTTCTTCGTCCACAAACGTGAGGCAAAATCTATTAATTGGCTCGTGCCGAGGACAGGGGAGTGAAAAGCTACTCACAGCTTCGCCGGGCTGACCTCTTGGCCCGACAGGTCCATCGGATCCCTGCGAAGAACAAGAAGAAGAAGAGCCTCAGTCTTCAACGAGCTGTTGCCGTGTCAACCTCAGGTGTGGGAACATCAATATCGCCTCAGACATAATCTGTGAAATGAGCTCATTAAATAAATTCACCGGCTGACGGATAAGACGCGACAACCCCCCCTGCCCCCCCCCCCACGAGAAGATGAACAAGCGCGCTCGGCTAAACTTTCCACCTTCATGAATCGAAAACATCCTGACTAGAGTAATACTTTTCATTTGTATGTCTGCAATAGACGGAATAGCTTTGATGTCCTTGATGATCAAAGCGTTCAGCCTGGCGAAAGGGTTTGGAAATATGGGAATTTTAAAGCAAGATAGTTTGATCTCCGGTGCGTTTCCATCGAAATCGGTCGGTGGAATTGAGTTCACTGATCTGGAAAAGACTTTCCTTTTAACCTTGTGTGAGGGGGGAAAAATGGGGGGGAATCTCTGCATCGTGCATCTCTGGGGGCGACATATTAGCACTCACCTTCTCTCCCGACTCTCCTGCAGGACCGTGAGGACCCGGTTTTCCTCTGTCTCCCTGCATGAGAAACAGTTTTGCCGTCGTTAATTGCCAAGACAGCACTGACACACTGTGATCACACAAATCCGGGTGATAAAATGCTAATAAACATCTGGTGTGTGACGTGTTGCTAATTATGCTCAACACTGCCTTGGATGACTAAATACCGGGAACATGTCAGGTTTACCGAATCTTACTCACTTTGTGTCCCTTGTCTCCTAGGAGACCTGGCAGCCCGTCAAAGCCCCTGTCGCCCTGAGAAATTAATGGAGAAACAAGACCATTAAGTGCGGAAACACAGACACGTATGGTAATGTGTAAACATTAGCAGCGTTGTTCCAGAGGTGTCCCGGCGCCGAGCCGTGCATCTGCTCTGATCTGGGAGCAGTCGCTGTGGGTGAGACTCAAACGCTGCTTTGACTGATAAAGACCGGGCTGTTCCGTCAGCGTCGACATCACGGGGGCTTGATTTATTTGCTAAGCTGATCCCGCAGCTATCGCAAGAGTTGCCTTCTTGTCGATACATATAATAAGAGAGTGGATACCTGAAGGCCTCTGTTTGAACTGTTATCTTCCAGATTCTCCCCTCAACACTTTGTTCTTAATGTCATGTCCAATCAGGGCAAAGTGACACTTTTTCATGACGGTGTTTACAAACTTTTTTTTGGGGGGGAAAGAAAAAAAAAAAAAGGTAGATTCTTGCTGAACCTGCAAATGATTGATCTTATTATAGACGTGAGTAGAAGCCCTGAGTGTGAACTTTCATAACAGAAATGCAACTTGGATTATTACACCCCAGCTCTGTGGATCAGAATCTACTGATGGTTCCTGAACACGGTTCAGGACCAGAGGAGAGAAATCCTTCCAGACTGTTGCTCCTCTCTTTGCACTTGATGGATCTACTGACTCCTTTAAGAAACATCTTAAGACGTTTTTATTTGTTCAGGCTTTTCCTTGATTTTCTGGAACTCCTGTTGTTTTATCAGTTTTATCTTGATCTTTAAAGTATATACTTTATTGAATATTGTTTTGATTGTTTAAGCGCTTTGTGACCCTGGTCTGGAAAAGCGCTATACAAATAAAAATTATTTACTTACTTACTTACTAATAAATATTAATAATAATATATAACAGTTCCGTTTCAAATAGAAAAAATATATATATATTTTCACATTTTAATTATGTCATAAAAATGGGTTATCACAAGGAGTTTGTTATAATAATTATAAAAATAATCATAATAAATGATTATTTTTGCATTTGAAGACATCTGAAGAATGTAGAAATATTGAAAAGATATTTCAGTTATTATATTTTGATTATTATGTCGACTTTTTGGTCCTGGACAAATTATAGAAAATGAAAGATTCTTCTACACATGTATCTTGAACTATTGGTGAGATTGAATTCAGAAGCTTTTTTCTCAGATTAAAAGCATGATGCAGTGATGAGTTTACTGAGAGGGAGTGAGACATCAGACGGCAGTGTTTAGGGTTTTTTTAGTGGGGGAAGAAAATGAGTTTAAAAATGTTGTGTGTCTTTATTTTAGATAGAAAGCTGATGTTTTATTCAGTAAATGTTTCAAGTTTTACTTCACCTGCTGAAAACACTTATTTTACACTGATGATCTGGCAGAAAAACTGAATAATAATAACAAGACTATTATCTAAACGAGTAGATAGTTTAATTTTTTTTACCCTTTTCGTCATTAAGATTACACAGACACAAACTAACAGTGTGTTAAATAAATAACAGGATATTGACAATGGACTCTCTTATCACATTTTATACATTTCTACAGCCATTAAATCCAAATAAACCCAGAAAACAAGTACTGTAAATAAGATAATATAAAAATGTGAATCCTTTATTTCATCAGATCCTAATCCTAATGTTTATTTTTTTACTTTCTCACCTTAGGTCCGGTATCACCCGGAACTCCACGCCCCCCATCAGTTCCTGAACGACCCTACCACACAAAGTTACATAAGTTAAGACCCGTACATCTCAATATGTATTTTTTAGTTTGAAATAATAATGCCAATTTATTTTCTCACGTTCTTTCCTGGCCTTCCGTTAGCTCCGAGGGGTCCTGGCATGCCACGAAATCCCTTCAAAGATGAAAAACAAATACATTATTCATAATCCAAAAGATGAGCTTGATATGAAGAAGGTGAGATCTTACGGTAGGACCAGTGATTCCGATGTCTCCCTTCAGTCCGGGGGAGCCCGGGATACCCTGTAAAACAGCAAACAGACAAATCTCTTACAGTGTTTGTCAACGGGGTAAATATCAAATCAGATTTTTGATAATTAATATTAAACAGGATAATGGTAAGATCAAGATTTGGGACAAATATATGGTTCTTACCAAGGGGCCTGGACGTCCAGACATACCCAATGGACCGGGGGGTCCCTTCCTTGAGAGCTGGAGCAACAAATAGCAACAGTTTTTTATTTATTTAGGTTGTCGGTTTAAACATAAAATAAAACTTTGTGGATGTTCGCAGTTTTCACCTGGGCCTGCTGGATTATAGCCTGAGCTTGCGCCTCCTGTGGGGATATGACGGGTCCTTTCTGGGAATCTCCTCCATACTGGAACTGGGTGCAAGAAGAAACGGATCAGGACGCCTGCTCTGAGGTAAGCTTGAGCACACAGCTCCCCCTTGTGGTCATGCCGCTCTACTGGTATTATGGGAGGCTGCACATGAGCTTACTGGGAGCATCAGCAAAGTTCCGGCAGGACCTGGGATCCCATCAGCGCCCGGGAGACCAGAACGTCCTTGTGGACCCTGTGAAGCAAAGTAAATAAATGTTTATGACAGTCTGAATTCCCGACAGTACAAGTGAAAGAACATTTTTTAGGGTAAAAAGTTCTTATTCCCAGGCGAAACACAAATCTTGTAAACACTTAAGTGCTACACTAAGTAAATCTAAACAAACACAACAGCTAGATAAATAAACCAACACCCAAGTAAGTCCAAGAAAATCCAATGTTTTGACAATTTCCTCTTCGTAATAACTCACTGCATTAATAGGTTTAAAAAAAATAATAATAATAATATTTGTTTTACTGGTATACATATTTGAGAGTCACCATGGACACAAAAATTAGGTCAAACATGTGCATCCGCCGAATGCTTCGGGCAAACCACAGCACACCAGGTCTGGGTGATCCCTGTGACACATTTTTATATGAGGTCATGGATACATTTGCAACCACATCCTCCGAATGACGAAGGGATGAGACAGATGCGCTGAGCAACGCCGGTCATTTCTTGCCAATAACAAATGCCTGACTCACCCGCTCACCAGGATCTCCTCTCGGTCCCGGAGGGCCCGTTGGTCCAGCTGGACCGAGAAGTCCCTGTAATCAAAACAACACATGTTTTTTTTTTGCGAAGATTGCGTTCTGGAAAAAATAACACATTAAACTAAATCTGACAAGTTTTGACCATTTAATTTGTAACTTTTTTTAATTGACTTGCAAACTCAACATTGCGTATAAGATTGTGATTCCTTTCAACAACTTTCTAAGTAACGGAGACCTGAAACGGATCCCTCAATGCTTTGCCGCCCAGCATATCAATCAGGGCTTGTCACTTTTGACAGCAACAGACAGACAGAACAAGTACAGTATCGTAGCGACCCATTAGCCGTCACTAATAAGAGCAGTGTGTAGGAAGGCATCATGGAACTGCTTTGTTGGCACCATAAGTAAGATGGGTGCGGTAATAGGGGCCATATTGTTGTAGCCAAAAATTTGTCAAAATGACAAAATTATTGTCTCAGACTATATGCTCTGATAAAATGCGGGACACTATAAAACTAAAGTAGGGATACAGGCTAGGGCGATACACTAATTTCGTGATATAATACACTAATCTCATGAATACAACTTGATATATAATACACTAAACTGACGTACAATTTCATATAATACACTAATCTCATGATACAATTTGATATAATACACTAATCTCACGATACAATTTGATACTATACACTAATCTCACAATACAATTTGATATGATACACTAATCTCATGATACAATTTGATATGATACACTAATCACAGGATACAATTTGATATGATACACTAATCTCATGATACAATTTGATGATACACTAATCTCATGATACAATTTGATATAATACACTAATCTCACGATACAATTCGATATGATACACTAATCTCATGATACAATTTGATATGATAGACTAATCTCATGATACAACTTGATATAATACACCAATCTCATGATACAATTTGATATGATACACTAATCTCATGATACAATTTGATATGATACACTAATCTCATGATACAACTTGATATGATACACTAATCTCATGATACAATTTGATATGATACACTAATCTCACGTACAGTTTGATATGATTCACTAATCTCATGATACAATTTGATATTATACACTAATCTCACAATACAATTTGATATAATACACTAATCTCACAATACAATTTGATATAATACACTAATCTCACAATACAATTTGATATGATACACTTGAATTGATAGAATTGAAAGTCAAACTATGTCCAGACATCAGCTTTAAAAGCAGCTGGAACTGACTGTAAACTATCCTCTCGTCCTTAGTCATCTTTGGGATCTCGCCAGATTTGATTGTTCCATTGGCTACGGAGAATGTAATGAAGGTTAAAACAAAAAAATCGTTATCATGTTTGAATATCGATATAGTAAAATGAAAAAAAATATCTATGTATGCTGTTATATTGATTTTTTTTTCTTCTCGCACACATTATACAACATTTATTTATTGTCCAATCATTCTTGTCATCAATCTCACCTGTGGCCCTGGAACACCTGGAGGTCCTTCCACTAGAGTTCCCTTCGAAACATTAAGAAGCAAAGATAAGTGCTTAATATCATCACCATGGCACGCCTCATTAAATGTGTCTCACCGGTTCATAAATGGCCGGCTCTCCTTTCTGGCCCTTCTCTTCTCTGGCGCCAGCCTGCAGATAGATTTGACATCCACGGGGCGTTTGAGAATCACTCGACAGGAGAGTTCACCGTGACCACTCAGCCCATGTTTGAGCACACTTTACCTCTCCTTCCCACGTTTCTGCTCCTTCACGCCTCGCAAAGTCATAGCTGTCATCGTATAGTTCGTACTCTTCATATTCAGTGGCGTTCCGGCGATCCTCGTAGTCCAGAAACTGCGGCACATTTTTTTTGTTTTTGTTTAAATCACTGTCTGACGTCTGACATAAGTACTTATCTCACCTCATAACTGGTTATATTAGGTCCCACGGTTACCGTGGAGACAGCGAGAGCATCATCCTTATAAGGGCTGTCGTCATCCTCCTCCCCCACTGGCGTCTCCACTAATAAATGCTCCTGCGGGTCAACGAGAGGAGAGAAGGATCTTGTAAAAACTGATGTTTTGAAAAGTCGAGCAGGTAGAATTGTGGTTTAGAAAATGATGATTGAAGCTTAATTACAGTTATTAGCTTAAGGATTAGATCGACATGGATTTAATAAGAGCACGACGATCAAAGTCAACAATTTAACATTCTTGTCAGTGAGTTTATAGCGTGGTTGTTAAAGGTCGTCGGATTAGATCTAATTCCAGGCTCTGATCAAACATTTTGCAACTCAGGCACATCATGTTTCTTCAACTTAAATCAATACATTTCACTGAGATCTATTTGGATTTCTGAAATATTATTAATATTATCAATGATTGGCAGTAAGCAAAGCACATTCTTAGGCTTTTCCTTGAATTTTTTCGAACTCCTGTGTTGTTCTCAGTATTATCTTGATCTTTAAAGTATGTACTTTTTTGAGTATTGTTTTGATTGTTTAAGCGCTTTGTGACCCTGGTCTCGAAAAGCGCTATATAAATAAATATTACTTACTTACTTACTTACTTACTTCTGTCTATTTTTCCATTATAATTGTATTCATTAAACATGAACATTTTACCTTTAATGACATAACACTTTGTTCATTTTCAGTGAAGAAGTCTCTTTTTTTCTACAATACTACAGTTTTATTCCTTAAATACATATTCTAAAAAAAAAATGTATACATCTATATAACTAACTCTAGCTTAAGATATTTTATCATATATATCATATGATCATATCATATACTGTATATATAAATCCTAGAAAGTCTCTGAAATAAGTTTAAATCTAATGCAGACTACATGTCTAATGGGTTTTTTTTAAAGATATACATCCTAACTTTAATGCTTTTTGTCTATTTAGTCAAAAAAAAACTCCCTTACCAGCTCAGAGAAATACTCTTTTTGTCAACCCCGGGTTTCCTTCATATTTTTTTTTAAATGATAAAGACCTATTGCTGTCCTGGTCAAAGAAAAATTAGCTCCTTTACTTAAAGCCCCACTGTTTTCCACACAGGTATATGTTGTAATGCTGGTTAAAACAGACATTAAAACAACATAATTTCCATGCATTGATGGTAGAACGCGAGCAAGCATATGGTGCATGACTTAAGCTGCATGACAGCATATTTAAGATGTTTATTAAGCTCTGTAGGTTAGGCATGTTAACCAGCACTGACAATGACAACATTATTGCTACAATATGAACAAAGCCTTGGCAAAAGAGGATTAGTAGTTTGGTTAAGGGAGTGATAAGTTGAGGCTGGAAGCGTGGGGTGAGAGGAAGTGGCAGCATCTACCTCTCGAGCATCCTCTGGTTCAGGGAATTCACTTGGTGGCGCGGTGGACACTTCTGGAGTGGTGTCTGGTGCGTGAGTGGGCATCTGGAGGAAACTCTTCCCTTCAGCGGGTGTGACAGTCGTCACCTCCTCGCCGATATCTGTTGGCCGGCTCGTCTGAAACGGTTCTTGAGAAAGATACTCCGGCAGTTTGGTGGACACTTGAAGGAAGCCGTCCTCGAGGCTCTCTTCTTGGTGTTTCTTCTTCCTGGAGCCCTTCTTCCCTTTGCCTTTGCCCTTGCCTTTGCCCTTGGAGCCCCTGTCCCGCTTCTTTTTGTTCTTTCGGCCTTTCTTTTGTCCTCTGGGCTTCTCTGTCGCTGTGGCAGGATGACCACCCTGCATCAAGGCATCAACATGTGATTTCATGAAAGATTTAAGAAAAAGAAAAGCAAATTTACTTCAAAACGATGTCCAATCATTGTTTATCCATAGTTGTGTTTCAACCGAACTCCCTTTTAATAATCATAATAGTTAATTTTCCCATGAGAAAATGTTTTGAAGTGCACCTACCGTACCTTTAACCCACAAATACATTTGAAATATGCTCATGACTTCTGTAATGTTCATTTTCTTCTCGTGTTCTTTCTCCTAATTTCTCTTGTTCTTGTTCTTATTTTTATTTTTATGAATAATTGCTGTATTGCTGTGTCTAATTGGAAAAAAACAATCAATAAAGTTCTACCTAACCTAACCTAACCTAATGACTTAAAGGGATAGTTCAACCATTTTCTACTCACCGACATGTTGACAAATGGTTGGGATTATTTTCTTATTAAAGGCAAAAATGTTTATGCATTTTAACGTAGCAAGCTTAGGTTGATCTTCGTCCAAAAAGACAGACTTAAAAATATCCAAAATACCTCAGTGGTACTCACTGTAAGATCTATCTTGTATTGAAGCCTTGACATGAGGAATTGTTCCCGAAAAACTTAAGCAAGTCCATATATCTATGATCGTTTGTAGCAGTAGTTTAAACAATAACATGCAACACAAACAGGAAGTAGAATATCGGAAGCCCTTCAATACAAAATGGATATTACAGACGAGCAGAATGTAGGTATTTGGATGTTTTTAAGTGTCTTTTTGGAGGTTGATAAACCTCAAGCATCCAGTCACAACATTAAAATGAACATACCTTTTAGCCTATAACTGTAAAAAGATTACAATTTTAGGTGAACTATCCCTTTAAACATCCTTGTATATACTGCAGAGGGGAAAATATGGCTAGCATTACTGTCTAAATGAAGTCACAAAAATGAACACGCCTAGCGTGACGGAGACGCTGAGGGCCCACTCTGTGAAAAGTCCTCGGTGATCTGAGCTAACAGGACATGGGGAACAAGGTCAGTGTGTAACAGAGAATGATGGGAAGTAGGTCAGTGGGGTGACAGATGTTGACATCTACTGGACTGCTCAGCTCTCAGCTGTGCTAGTCCCGCTGCCAAATGGGATGCGAATCAAGAAAGATCTTTCCGCTCCTGAAGCACAAGCACAAATAATACACTTGAACAAAAAAGTCTATAATCAAGTCAACACTGGTCAGTGTGTGGCTTGAATTAAATATATGAGCTTATAAAGTGAAGCTACAAGATGGTAAAAAAACGATTTTCATAGTGCCTTTAATTTCCCTTTAAAATACCCTCATTATGATTTATCCTTAAATCTCGATTAATCTTGTAAATTCTTCTCATGAACCAACAGAACACTCACAGATATAGGCACACACCTCAGGCTACCACCTTCTAATTATCATCCTCACACCACAAAAAGACTAATGCTGTGATTTATATTCACTATTGATTGTGTGCTTCTATTCCAGACGATCAGCAGCCAGTTTTCTTTTTAACACATCTTTGGCTCAGTTTTAACAAGCGCCTTCTGCCAATGGAACACCCAAACCTATTATGGTTGGCTTCACTGAAACAGAATCATGTCATGACTTAAGTCATAGTATCTTCAAATCTCTTCCTCGCATGCAGCTTTGTTTGGATTTCAAAAAAGAAAAAAAACGGCATGTGCCTCTGATTTGGTAAGACCAAGATATTCTAGTTCAAGTGTCTTGTTCCAGAACAAAATAACAAATAAATGAAGGTATAAACACGGTTAATAATGCCATGGAAACTCATTGCTCACAACTCAAGGGGCTTTCACAGCGAGGGAACTGTATTATGATGGGGTTATTTTCTGACCTCCTGTATGTCACGGATGCTGTAGGGCAGAGGAAGGTCACAGTCCGGGATGTAATTCTCGCAGTAGCTGGCGGCCGCCTCGGGGTCCTCATCAATTAGTAGTTGCTGGATATCACCCTGTTACAAACCAGAAATACATTTAAATAGATTAGATCCAATATTAACTGAATTTAGTTTCAGCTTATGTTTCTTGCATTTTCCTGCAAAGGATTTTGCTCGTTATAACTCATGTAGGATAGCTCGGATTGTGTACACACAACATTGAATCGGTTCTTTCTTGTGGCCCTGTCAGGACTTTTCACTTCCTAACCTCCCCTGCAGGCCTGGCCACTGTTTACGTACAAACAGCCACACAGAGAGGGAAGGAGGGAGGGAGCGAGAGTGGTGGGAGCTGGTGGAAAGATTCTTTTGTGGACACTCAATCCTTGAGTCACTCTGACAATGATGCTTTGACCAAGTAAACCGCATTTTTGCAGTATTTCAACCACTCAAACGTTTTGAACACATCACATTTATGAAATATACTTTTTCATTATGGTTTGAAGGCTTAATACATCTATATTTACATACTTACACTACTTTAACTATCAGGATAATACATAATGTATCATTTGAGTTTCTTATAACTCTCCTGTCTAACTCACATGTTTCAAATGTTAAAGTATTCCTCTCTAAATGCAGTAAGTCCCTCGTGTTTTTTAGTTTTTACTTCTCTCCCGTCTGAAATCTCAGCGAACAAGAGGTTACGAGAGCGGAGTCCACTATGACGTAATAATGGCTTCACTCCTCCTCCAGCCAGCTGTAATCACGCCTCGCTTTGTTTATACAACGAGCCCCTTGGAGGTGGAGACTTCCTGGTTTGATGATGTGCGGTGACAAACCTTGATGCTCGACCAATCACAGAAGAGTGGGCGTGGTTATGTGAAACGGTTATGGTAAAATAAGTTGTTTTTAGTGAGCGGGGCTAAAGCGGGTTTAAGAATATATTTAATTAAAGAGATTTTTGTACAAAAAGACACATACTGATGAGTACAATAGAAGTCCATGATCAATTAAGACACATTAGTTGCTGCCAAAGATTTTTCTTGTTGTTGTTCTTTTGCACGGTAAAGAGAGAGCTTAGAAGTTATTAAGATGTTTACACCATCCAAAACATCACCTTCTACCCAGCCTGTTTAAATGATTAAAAAAAAGATTTCAACTGACGCAAAAACCCTGAGACTTGTAAGCTGTCCAATAATGATTCATGTCGAATTGGCCGTAAACCAAAGTCACAAAGGCAAAATAGTAGCTCCTCTTGGAAGTGTGACACGAAAGAGAGGTAACAAGGAGCTAATCCAAACTAATCCAATCTCAATTAAAGATCAAAGGCTTTCACTGAGAAGTTTTCCTGTTTTTCTAGCCTCGCAGGGTCCCTTTCCTGCAGGAACACAGCGATTGAAGTTTTTTTTTTGTGTGTTTCGATTAACATCTAGGGCAGAAGACGTGTAAGGACGTCGGCGGAGTAAAGCATCTCAACACACTTAGAGGGTCGTATTCTTTTTTTAAAGTATCTCTACATGTATTATCATATTCAAAGTATTACAGTATTTCCAGTTTTAATAATGTTAATGAAAGCTTGAATTGATTTTAAGTAAAACTTCTATAAAATCATATACTATTACTAACATTTCTGATATTTGTGTTTACTTTAGTTGATTGTGATGTATTATGCTGATGTTTTATATTGAATTCAAGTAGCTACCACAAAAAAAACAAGCAGATTTTTTTAATTTATTTCTAAATGTGAAGTCACGACCAATTAACTTAGTCATAGAGCAAGAACACATGTTCTTACTTAAATCTGAGACAGAAGACGCGTTTTTAACCAGTCAGGCTAACTTAGTCACTCACGAAAAAGGGGGGGGGGGCAGCCAAGGCAACGCAACTACTTAAGGTCAATGTTTACGTGACAAAACCGGACCAACTTCTTCGATCATTTCAACACCGTCTGGAAACAATACGGACATTAGTGGCTGACCACAGCCTCAATGCTCCCACGCTGGGGGAACTGGGCCGGAACACTGGCCTCCTCCCACAGAACCAGGGCCTGGGAACAGGAGACCTGGAGGTCATCCTTCTTAAGCTGCCTTTCCCTTGAACCAGCCACAGGGATACAAGTAACACCAATGCAGGACCACGAGTTGCAACAGCTAGTAAGTTTGGGGAAGATTTAGAGGAAAAATATCTGAAAAAGACGCCGGCCAACAGAGTTCTGATTAAACCTGACATCCAATTCCATATGAATGAGTGTTTTTTGGAGTTTAGCCACCTGATAATGAAGGTTCTTTATGGCCTCTGAAAAGGGTAATATAATGTGCCCACAAGGAGACACACTCCACTGCTTAAGTGGGATATAAAGTAATTTAAAAAGCTGAAATGACTGTCAGTCTCAGCGGAAAGGACGGCTCTGAGATACTTACAGCGTAGGAGGAGCAGATGAAGTTAAGGCACGGGGACAGTGGAGTGAGTCTGTGGCATTTTAAGAGAGGGAGGTTTTTTTTCGACAGCATTCGCAAAGCCCAAAGGCAAGAAGAGGATGTGGATTGCCGTGGCCTTAGACATCTGGTTTCTGGTCTTGTCAGCGAAGAGGTTGCGGTTTCTATCTATTAGGTACGGGGAGAGTCCAAACTTCCCTTCTCGTGTACTTTCTTCAGAGTTGAACTATGTCACCTTTTACTGACTCGGGGCAGTGGTGAAGAGCAATATTGTTCTGAACTTTTGAAACTTTATTTTTTAAGTGAACCAACTCCAAAGCCCATTGTCCTGAAATGAATTCATGATATTCGGCACCAGTTACAAGAGCTCAACAACAATCAAGTCCCACAATGCACAGTATCATTAAAAACCTCTATGATAGTAAACTATAGACACATTTGTACATTTAGTTGTATTGAATCTGATGGTTTTATTAAGTCATATGATCTCAAGTCATTCAGAAAATCAAATAAAGGGTATCCTGTTACGGCCTTATTACACATAAATCGGTATTGTGTTGCATATCTGATTGTAACCGTCGGCTACTTATCTGAGCAAAGATGACAGAATCTGGAGATCAAGTGAGGTTTATCCTAATCATTGTGATGGTTTTATTATGAAAGAGAAATTAGAGCTTTTATTTCCCAACTGAGCTCTAACAGCTGTCCTGCTTGTCCTGCGGTTAACTGAAATTATGCTCTTGCTAAAACAGAGAAATAAACTGCAGAGAGCTGAATTGAACCACAGCAAGAAGATGATGTAAATTGCAACATTGATTAGAATCCTTTAGTATTTGCTTTGGCAACATAATGCAATTTCAATAGCTTCTCTTCAGCTGCATTTATTTGAGATTTTACAACAAAGGATGATATCGACTATTTTAGTCAATATATTCAAATATTTTTCTGCCTCTTGACCTGTTCAAATTCAAAATATGAATTTTATTTTCTCGCTCAAGACTTTTGTAGGTTCAGAGAAATCCAGTGGTGTTCCCTCGCATTGATCCAATCCGTCCATCTGGTCCGGGGTTTTCCTCTGTAGTTTACTCCCACTAGGAAGTGGAAATAAACTGTTATGGATTCAGCAAAATATTTTTTTATCTCACCACAACCGATTCTCTAGAGGAGTGCCTGCTGGATGACAAAGCTTCTCTATCTACTAGATGATGTGGAAAACCACCGGTGTAGGAAAGTGTCTGCTTGTTCCCGTGACTCAGCATCCACATCATCAACCAACTTCTTCCACCTAAAAATAGACGTCGTTACTTAAGCCATGGAGCTTGTTACTACCTACTCTTTGGCTAAACTCTCAAATAAATTGATTTATTGGCACTTTATTAAATCTGACACCAAAAAATAAAGGGCGGCGAAATGAAACGTCCAAAGCAGGGCAAGTCCGAACAGCTCGTCCACTCCTCTTAACACACCTCAACCTTACTTTGCCCTGGCAGCACTGAACTGAACTGAAATTGTCTTGATATGCACTTAACATCTAACAACAGATTCAGCATTGTGATCCTTACATCACATCTTGCAGCGCAACAGGGTTGACTTCATAAATATATGAGGTTAAGAGGATTGTTTTATTCGAGAATTCTTATTGAAATTGTGAAAATGTGTTTCTTAAAAGAAAATTAGAATTGGACATTTCCATTAGGAGGATTTTTACAAGTAAGTAAGTAATATTTATTTATATAGCGCTTTTCCAGACCAGGGTCACAAAGCGCTTTAACAATCAAAACAATACTCAAAAAAGTATATACTTTAAAGATCAAGATAATACTGAGAACAACACAGGAGTTCCAGAAAATCAAGGAAAAGCCTGAACAAATAGAAACGTCTTAAGATGTTTCTTAAAGGAGTCAGTAGATCCATCAAGCACAAAGAGAGAGGAAGATCGTTCCAAAGCTTAGGAGCAACAGCCTGAAAAGATTTCTCTCCTCTGGTCCTGAGCCGTGTGGAGGAACCATAAGTAGATTCTGATCCACAGACCTCAGAGCCTGAGCTGGGGTGTAAGGCTGGATCAGATCAGTGATGTAAGGAGGAGTCTGACCATGAATAGATCTGAAAGTAAGAACCAGAATTGTAAAGTTGATCCTGAAAGAAACTGGAAGCCAGTGAAGAGTTTTAAGGATCGGAGAAATGTGAGTTCTTCTACTTGAGCGGGTCAGAATTCTCGCTGCAGAGTTCTGTATCAACTGCAGTCGAGACACATCCTTCTTGTTAAGATATGAAAACAAACTGTTACAATAGTCCAGACGAGAAGAAACAAACGCATGGATTACAAGCTCCAGATCATGTTCCGACATTTTCAACAAGTTTGGAGATTTTTCTCAGTTGAAGGAAACAGTTTCTGGTCAGTTTTAAAGTATTACAGTATTTTCAGTTTTAATATTGTTAATGGGGTGATGCTATAAAGTTTACATAAAAGCATAAATTGATTTTAAGTAAAACTGCTATAAAATCATATCCTATTACTAACATTTCTGATATTTGTATTTTCGTTTAGTTGATTGTGATATATTATGCTGATGTTTTATATTAAAATCAAGTAGCTTCTACAAAACTCTAAAAAAATAAAGCAGATTTTTTTAATTTATTTCTAAATGCGAAGTCATGACCAATGAACTTAGTCATAGAACAAGAACACATGTTCTTACTTGCATCTGAGACAGAAGATCCGAGTCATGCTGACTTAGTCACTCACAAAAAAAGGGGGGGCAGCCAGGGCAACGCAACTACTTGACGTCAATGTTTACGTGACCTCAAGTAGATCCTTACATCCCATCTTGCATCGCAACAGGGTTTGACTCCATAAATATATGAGGTTAAGAGGATTGTTTTATTACAGAATTCTTATTGAAATTGTGAAAATGTGTTCCTAAAAACCGGTAAGTTTACTATATAAAAAGCAATGATGCTGTAGGATGATTTTGTCAAAAGCTTACCTCGAATACGGATTCGTCAA
The DNA here is from genome assembly GCF_982586985.1 of Callionymus lyra. Lineage (NCBI taxonomy): Eukaryota > Metazoa > Chordata > Actinopteri > Syngnathiformes > Callionymidae > Callionymus > Callionymus lyra. The sequence goes on along the minus strand of NC_141832.1, from coordinate 10,990,797 downwards.
GAAGACGAGCGCCAAACATTGTAATGCCTTCCGTGCTGACCACGGCGTCTCCGCCGCGAAGCAGATCAAGGGTTTCCACCTTCCGGCAGTCCAGGTAGAGAGTCACAGTTTGGCCCTGGACACTGTAAGCTACTCGGTGCCACCTATTTGAAGGAAAGGATACTGGCTTTAGGATCATCTGATTATAAAGACAAGTGATTCTTACCTAGTAGGTTGGGTAACGGTAAAGACAAAAAAAATACAATTTGTTTTCGATCATGAAATGGTTTTATTGATTCCACTTATTCCCTTATGATGGTCACAAGGGAATGCCTTTCCAATCGGCTTAGGTCAAGAGGCCAAGATCAACACCCACTTTTACAAAACACAATTTAATGCTTTGCTTTTGGGTCGTTGGAAGAAACTGGATCGAGGTTGGCTGGAATTAAACCAACAAGCTTCTTCGTGTGAGGCATAGTAATAACTAGTACCACGCCTGATTAAACCGTTATAGTGCTTTTGATATGTTGAATTTAGGTTGATCAGTCTAAGGTTGATGGTGGACCCCAAAGCCACACCAGTTAGAAACCACTAATCTAGAGAATGTTGAAGTTTTCGATGTGATCTTTAAAAAAAATAATAAAACTCATGTTGACTCACTTTCCATCAGCCAGGTTTATATTCTTGAAGACTGGGTACATGTCCGGTCCGGGCATTCCATTCTGGTCCTCATAGAGGAAAACTGGTGATCGGTCCACTTCGAGCCCCAGCTGCTGCACCCCTTGGGTGTCGTACAATGATAGCAGAAAAAACCTGGAGCCAGTTTTGGCTCGAAAGGTCGTCATCATGGAGAAATTCTGTGGGAACGTTGAATCTGTTGGCGTAAAGGGGAAGAAAGCGTTTTTTAACCAACGGTCGGGAAGATCCCCGAAAAGAAGCAGCTATCGCCCTCCGCCAGACCCGGGTATGGATACTTTAAACACCCGGAGTTAAGTCAATGGACTTTGAAGTCAAATTGTTCAAATAAATGCTCGATAAGTTTTCAAGTATTTATACGGGATTGGAGAATACCTGGGAAAAGCTGCTTGGTGGGAGCGCTGAATTGGATCCTCTTGTCTATTTTGAAGGCGAAGTCGGCCTCGTTCGTCCCCATCCTGCTGCTGCAGAGCCCGGCCTGCAGGGAAACCCCCTCCCTGTCTTCCGACAGCTCCAACACCCGGAGAACATCGATAGGGTTCGCTATCGATTCAAGAGGATGAAAAAAGGACAATTAGACATAGTTCTTACGGATCAATGGGAGGTTCATTTCTTTCCGAGTGTGCTTTACATTGTGTTTTTTTTTTTCCTTTTAGATATAAACCCCTCCTGATGAAATGTAGTTTGTGTGTCTGCACTTTGTTGTCTGGATACTTAAGTGCCGGTTGTTAGCGGGCAGAAGAGTGGGGTTTAGTGCAGCTCTTAAAAGTCCAGAGGCTTCCTGCTTCCTAGGAGTCGGAAGAGCCTGGCTCCTATGAGATGTGGTGGCAGGTGGCTTCTGTGGCTGTTATTATGGGATAGGGGTGGTACAGTGTCTACGCCATAATCCCACTGAGGCACACCTGACAGCTGCGGGGAAAAAAAAAAGAAAAAAAAAGCCCACTTTGCATCAGCAACTGGATGTCCGCTTCACATCCATCACAGTCACTTAGCTAGCCAAGAAGATGTGCGCATCTTCTCTCATCAGGAGGTTGCTTTCAAAAGCAATGACATTTCCTGTCACACATTTAAAAACCAACCGCTGAAAAGATATTACAGCTCACGACATTAGACTCCGGGAGATTAACATTAAATTACGATATTTTTTCGCCGATCTGATTTGAACCGCACTAACCCCAATTATTAAGCTGCTTCGGAAATAATTAGAGTTCTAAGACCGTACCTGAGACACGGAGCTCATATGACTTTATAAAACAAGCAGATTAGTGGAAAAAAATGAACATCCTATTCCCCCTGACCGCCAGTACGAGACCGTAAATGCTTCACCACTAGAGTGGCATAGCTTGAATTCTGGGCCTTGTCAAATCTATGCAAAGTCTTGCATAGCAATGAACAGTAGCGATACATTTTGTCATATGAAAGTTGACTTATTTTTAAGATGCATGCTATGTTACCTTGATTTAATAGTTCTAAACAGAGCTCTTAACATGACCTATATCCCTAAAAGCCTTTTTTTATTTAAGGCGTTTCTTGAATCCAGACCAAAATTCTATATTCCTGTCTCATCATCAAGGTTTCCAATTAATAACAAGTTATATTTAATCCAACAGACAGTAGATTAAGATTACGAATTGGCTAATAAATATTCAAAATATTGAATATATTCTGATGTGAATATGCAGATGAGTGCAGTCGTTAGAGGACACAAACTAACTTTTATATTTTATGATACTCAGAGGGCAGCAAGAAGTGATTCACACACAAAGGAACGCAAAGTATTTTCCTGTCTTGCCCTCATTTCAACATGTTGAAAAATGTTTTCATCAGCAGCATCCAGCTGTGGCCAATCAGAAGGAAACTGATACGACTGAATTACCCGAAGATTTGTGGTCCTAAAGCTTTGGATAGACGGACAACTTAAAGGATGTGTTGACTGTATCCGATGGTATTATAAGCAGAATATTTTGTATGTTTTTATGATTCTCTTCATAATGTTGGCCTCTGTTGAACTGCCCTTTACAGTTATTTAAAAAAAAAAAAACTTTTTCATTCTGAATGCTCAAATCTCTCTAGAAAAAATGTATTGTATAGCTTGATTTATTTATTAGTATAGAACGCAGAGGCAGCTTTACAAGCTTCCAACGTCAGTTCCCCATCGCCATGCAGTGTTGCTCTAAGTAGGTTAAGCTGTAACTTAAAGTTGAGCTCCAACACTGGACATTACTAGCAAACATTCAGCTATTACAAACAAGTACACACATGGCATTGCAAATACGATGGTATGCAATTTAAATGCATCGATGTGACCCGATAGTTCGTGACTTAAGGCCCCAAATTATACTTCAGGAAGGGTCAAGATACCAGTTAGCAAGTGCTTCGTCAAAAGGCTCCCTCAGGGGCCCACGGTGTGGACTTTCCTTTCTCTTTCCGCAACAAAACACAGAGCTGCATCGGGTCATGTGCTCACATGACTTTTAAACTCACTGTAAGATAGCCATCTTGAGCTGTCAATCACACCAGATAACCTCGGAGTCCTTACTTGGCCTGTCTTCACAGGCATGATGGAGCTACTCTTTCAACCCAAGCTCTCCGACATAACACTCAGTCATATAGGTGTGTCCACTTCCTAAGGTCAGGAAGAAAATCCAGGTAAAAAGTTTTCTTAAATATTAATAATATAATGGGATCTTTACATTATTGACAGCATGACAATGTCTCTGTAATTTAACCATATAAAAGTGTATTGTGTTTATTTTATTGACTCATTATTTCTGTTTATTTATAATAGAAGTGATTAAGTGAATGACTAAACGCAATAAAGTTAAAATGAAAATTAAAAAAAAAGGAAATTGCTTAATAAACAGACTAAAGAAGCTAAGCCATGTTTCCCAAAAGTTATTGTTATTTATTTATTATATAGCATTAGTATTGGTATTTTATTGATATTTATTATGTTGCCTTTTTTAGCGTTTGAAATATTTTAGGACAGCAGTTGGCGTAGTTTACCAGAACTTGGTGGCAAAACACACGTAGAACTCGCAACTGCATCTGCACTACAGAGAGTAATAAAATGTCAAATGATCATTGATAATTTGGAAGAGCACCAAAAATGTAGCAATCTGCTTTTGAAGGTTTTTGGCTAACATAAAGACATGCGGTTAAACACTGAAGATCTGTCAACCTGTTTTGTGGAATTTGCAATTGAGATAATTCAATTTCTCATGGCTAGGTTGGATAGCATTGACCAATTATTTAGCTTAAACTCCCGAAATAAGATACATGTACACTGACGTTTGTTTTCCATAATCACAAGAAGTACCATAACCTCAATCGAGAGGCAGAGGTATGTAGCAGATCCCAGCTATTTGGGACCTGATGCAGGAAACACCCAAGACCACTCAAAATTAAGTTGAATTTAATGTAAGTAAGTAAGTAATAATCATTTGTAAAGCACTTTTCTAGATTAGGGTCACAAAGTGCTTAAACAATCAAAAACAATACACAGTTAAAATATATACTTTAAAAGGCCAAGACACATAAGACTAAAAAACAGGAGTCCAAAAAAATGTGAGTTCTTCTAGTAAAGCGGATCAGAAAGAGTCTTGTATTAACTGCAAATTAATTGTATTAAAGATATCAATTAATCACGTTTTAAGAGTGAAACTATCGATAGGGAATTATTTTTCAAAGCTTCTAATTTATTCTTGTTTTCTTACTACTAGTTAAAACTATGATATGATCCATTCACAAAATCCAATAGTGTAAATTTGATTTACGTATTTCGTTCAAAGGTATTTCAAAAACATGTTTTACCGAAGTGTACCTCAACATTTTTTGATTAAAAACCCTTCAGAGTCTGAGTAAACTATTTCTTGTTCCCATATCATCTCGTGTAGATCCTTCTCCAGATAAAACTCCTACATATGCTTGGACAGTGAAGCTCAGGAAATAATGGGCATTCCACGCCCGACTGTGAAAATAAACTCTAGTTTGACAAGCTGGAAATGGACGTGAGTTAAAGCAGTATTGGACTCAGCTGTATGATCCCTGAAGGACTGTTGGAGCAACACCAGGAGAACGTTGGATCACAACTTGACCCATATAAAATATAAGTGTTTTCTTGCGGAATATCCCCAATTTTACCATATAAATAACTCGCAGCGTGACTCAGGAGCAAATCCTCCGGCTACAAAGAGCTGCCAGATCAATTTTTAAAAGTAATCTCTAAGATCCTTGGGAAAATGTGTCTGCTTGTGTGCACACCCGTCATTCGTGTTACTCATTTTCTATTGCCGAACAGTTACCGGGTTTATAGAACACATTTTAATCTGCATAGATTGACGGTAATCCAATTAGCAATGCTATGACTGAGCTCCGATCTTGCTCTATGAAGGAATTCTGGCTTCTGGCTTCTTGGAAAGTGGATCTTTTTTAACCACCTTCAGAACAGATTCTTCGATTACACTCGCTCATCAACCCGTTGTTGCTTCAATTACGTGGCCCTGGGAAAACTTTTTGGGCTGATCATTCTCTCCCCAAGCAATACATGTTTACTAATAAAAATCCAATGTTTATGGGTTACCATGGGCACCACGAGGAGCTTCATTTAAAACAAACATGCATTCTTAGCCACGGCTCTTGAAAAAGTCAGGGTTCATGGGAAGAATTAGACAATTCCAACAATTTAACAGCCCCCAGTTTTGGAGAGCACGAGAAACAGTGGGCGCATTCTTTGACTGGGTTATTATCTTCTTGTTCTTCTGATTGTTTTATGGGTCGACCATTTTTTTTTCTTTTGCCCCACAGCTGTATGCGGTCATCCACGAACCACAGATGTGGCTCTGTCCCTCCATTAAGCCATCAAAGTTGCCGTCACTCGCTGTGTGGCACTCATTTTCCTAAAAGGTCTTCAAACATGCATAATATGTTCTCTGTGCTGTTATGGAGAACATGCCTCAGAATGTGAATGACTCACACCACCTACACTCTCTACTTTGTCAAGAACCATCATATCGGGGGATTTTGAACATAAAGTGGAGCCAAAATACTGGAGTGTATTGGACCACACCCTGGGAAGAAAACAGGCCCTGGATGTACTATATAACGGTAGACAGATCCATGCTTAACATCTGCTTGTGATCACAGAAAAAGGTATTGAAGAAAAACGAGGCCAGTGTTATAAACGTGAGGCTGTTGAGAAAGAGAATACACACAGTTCAATGCAGCATGAAGAACAGCTTAAGAGAATTAGACGGGTTTGTGCCTTTTGTTGTCAACGATGTATGCAAGTACCGTAGAACCAGGTCGGACCCCTTTTCATAATTCACATTCTTAAAAAAGTACCGTCTGGATATAGATCTTTTTTTTTTTTTTGTCTCTCGCTCTGGTCCTCTTTTCAAAACGCACCATCTTATCGGCCATATCTGGGTGCTAATTTTAACATTGAGATAATTGAGGCCTGGAAGAATGCTAAGTTGAGAGATAATTATCAGACTGAATGAGCTTTGTGTCTGCGTCTGCTTTCAGATATCACTTAGCGGTTCAGGAACGAGTCTGGTCGGTGCTCGTGCAACTGCTGGAAATGATCATTAATTTATTCAGAGTGCTGTTTCGAACGCGTGAATACCATTAGGACGCTATGAAAGAAAAGATGAAAGCGCTCTCAAAGTGCCCAACGTTCAGCCTTTGATCAGCATTACCGAATAATTCATTGAAATGAAGAGGACATGAGAAAAGGCTTGATTTAAGTTTAAGCAGCAAATATTTAATAACAGTAAGAGCCTAAAGAATAAAAGAGCTGTGGTTCTGAGGTTGCATTATTGTGGTGATCTGGACTTTAAACTAAAATATGTTGATCGTAACCCCAACATCTTATTCTTGATAGGGTCGCCATACCAACTCGATACCGATATTCAGAAAGAATGTGAAATACTCTACTATTTCTGATATTACAAGGATAAAAAAAGGCCCAAATTTAAAGGAAATGCTAAAGAATTATCTATATTACAGAATCACAAATAATATATTTGTAATAAAAACAGTTTTTTTGAAAATTAGTATCATAACCAAACCTGGCTACACCATGGAAACCATATCCAAATCATTAGTATCCTATAGTCTCTTGTCCTAAACACTGTATTTAGATCAGGGTTGGGCAACTAAATTACCCAAGGGGCTGCATTTTATATATAATAAGAATGGAGATCTTACCTTTTAAAAATGTTTCTAAAAGTACAAAACTAATCTGAAAGATTCTGTTTTCATTTAAAGGGCAACTATTGTGTAGATTTGTAGTGGCTCTTAACATAATCTTGGACCTCTTTTGTGCACATCAGCATATGTCTGTTGGTACAGAACTTTCAGTTTTTAAGGAGACCATAACCACACCCACTTTTCTGTGGTTGGTCAAGCATCGAGGCGTGTCACCTCGTGCCATCGATCCCTGAAGTCTCCACCTCTAAGGGACTCGTTGTATAAACAAAGCAGGTGGTGATTAAAGCTGGCTAGAGGAGGAGTTAAACCATTATTACACAACAAGGGACTCTCATTCGCTGAGATGTGAGTGAGTCAAGAGAGTTGGGTTTTCACATTAGTGGTACTTAAAACCAAGAGACAAAACAAGGGTTAATCATTTGTTTCTTGCCCACTATCAAAATTCCCTTAAATCCGCCCAAAAATGTAAAAGTCAATTTGCTAGGAGACAGAAAAGCCAGCGGTCACATAACCATCTTGGCGGACACGACTAAAACGATGTTCCGACGAAACACTGATGAGTTCCAAACATCATTGTCCCTTTATTATGACCTCGGGGGAACTCGTTTTTCACTCAAGTAGAATCGAGGAAATAACTAGACAGGGCTTTTTGTCTTGATGAGTCTTTGGCTTGTAGCTGTGAATTCAAATTCGACTCTTGAAGTCATTACCAAATGATCCACACATACAACTTGCTTTTAGCAGACATTAGCAGAATCCATCACTAAACACTAAAGGAAAAGTTACATCTTTTCTAAATATAAAACATATACTATGATTGAATGGATACTTTCTGTTTCACCATCAGATTTTCTTTTGGTTTAGTTTTTTTTACATCAAGATGTTTTTTATGTTGTTTTTAGTTATCTTTAATGGTATCAACACTCATCATCCTTACATCCTCACACACAGATACTATCAATGACATATGAAATCATAAATCTACACCACATTGGATGGGAAAAAAGATAACGCCTCATAAGTTACCACGTTCAAAGTGATAAAGTCCTCCTTTTTTGTTGCAATTTACTTGATTTATCAAAAACAAACAGTAAAATGCAGCGGTTGTATCCATTCATTATACGTTGTTCAGTCGTTGTTGCTGATAAAATCGCTGTATCAAAGTTTCCATACTCTTTGTGATGACATATTTATCAGTAGTTCCTGCAAGACGTCATGCGGCTTCAGGGAAACGAGAGAATCACTTTATTCTTTCTCGCTAAAGTAAATCAGGTCAAAGTTTGAATGGTAATGTTGTTTTCTGTTGAAATCATATCTGCTATTTATATTTCAACATCATGACTTCGATACACACTTTTGATTAGCAGTTTGAACGAATATATAAAGCTAAACTGAAAACACATTTTTTATATCTACATTCCTCCAGCAGCTTTTCTGCTTTGGTATTATAAAAACAATCTAAAACAAGCCATTTCATTTTATGGAGAAACAGATTATGACTTGAAAAACTTTCCTACGTTTATTGTGGCTCAAGATTAATTTAATAGACCAATACATCTGAACCACCCCATAAAAGATTTAAGTTTATTTAACAAAAATGTGTGTTTTCAAGCCATAAATGTCCTAAATCTAACAAGTTAAAGTAGATTAGAACGACCTATGTACAGTTAGAAGTACAGAAATGGATCACACCGATGGTTTTAATATAACATTCAAATTGGTCTTATTATATTTCCCTAAACCCCGGGTTGAAAAAAATAGTCAAATTGGACTCTTTATTTACACACATGAATGTGTTTTTGCTCAAAATTATGAGCGATACTTCTGGAATTTATCCGAGCGTTTCAGCAACTCATTTTTCAATCGCTGTTTGTCACAGAATGAAAGTCCTGCCAAACATGGCCGGGGTCTCGGGAGGAAACACCTGACTCCAGAACTCTCTGCTTATCAGCACAACGCACATAAATCATACGAGTACGCCTTGACTAATGAAGAATTTGATCCACGATGTCACTTCTATACGTGATATATATACTGTGTAAACAAGAGGCTTGAATTGCAAATAGTAACAGTGATTATTGTGTTTATTCCACTGTTTATATACTTTGTGTTTGTATCATAATAACACCTGTATTTAATCAACTATTTTTCCCATTTATTGTTGGAAAGTAGACACTGAAAAGAGAAGAGAAAAAAACTGCTCTTGTATATTTTAAAGTGAGTAGAAGTCAGCTGCCACTCTCTGATGTTTGCTCATTACCATTCCACTGGAAGCTTCTCCAACTGGTCCCTGGGAAGACTTGCTGGAAGCTTCCAGTGATCACACACACTGAAGCCAGAGGGGATGAAGGACTGCGAAATCTCTGCAAGCCAGATGTGTGTTGAATAATATAGATTGCCTGGGAGTGCTGTGCCAAGTGTTTAGGGATAATTTCTATGTGAGGAAGGGGGGTCCGGGGGGGGCGGGGGGTCCCCAGACGTCTGCCTTATCCAGAGTCAGAGTTTAAAAGGACACACATACAACATGCATAAGAGAGGGCGTGATGATCTATTGAAGGGAATGACGTTAACCACCGACAGCATTTTCCTCAACCGTCCTACCCAGTCACACATGCTTGCCTTTCGCATTAGTCTTCATTTCCCCGCTCATCAAAGAGCCTGTCCTCCTGTGGGGGTCTGTAACCCGTGAGCTGGATCAAACAAGTATAGTTAGGGGGCTCCACGCACAATTTCCTTTCGAGCCACACATCCAGTGGAGTATGATGTAAATACAGTGATAAGCCAAAATAAAATAAACAACCGCCATGTGTCTCGTAGTGACGCGAGAACAGAGGGTTTTTTTCGACGAGAAAAGTTTCACTTCCTGTGTGCACCCATGAAGCCTCTGCTGTAAACCCATTGCTCTTCTATTCACAGGGATAAAGAAAACGTATGCACATATCAAAGCCCGTGATATCAGCACCAGCACATGCCCATGCAAGCTGAATTCATCTCACTTCACGGGCCTTTAGATCTGCAGACGGCTCAGCTGGTTGGATCATATCACCACAGTAAATATAACCTACTCTTCTTTAACATGTAATGCAGCAACCGTTTTTGTACCGAGGACCAGTTTAATGTCGGCATTATTTATTTTCAAATTGCAGGAAAATACGTCTAACCATAACGCTGACTCAGCAGGAGCCTTGGGCCGGTTACTCCTTTTCCCCACTCATTTTGTTTCCGAACCTTTCAGACAGTTATAATCAATAAAATGTAAGTATTTATCTAACCAGTCAGTGCGGACCAGTAGGAAAAGCCTTGCGGGTCGGTACCAGTCCCCGGACCAGTGGTTGTGAACCACTGAGGTATAGTATGCATCTAGGGTTTTATTGTTAATTTATTATACATTTTACATTAAAAAAAAAACAATAGGTTTTTGTATATCCTGTACAGCTTTCCTAGATCGTAGCGACTGTTGAGTTCAATACTTGTTTTATTTTTTATATGAAAGAATGAAAACAGCTTTGTCCAAATCACATAAAAGTGATGTTTTTACTTCGATATATGAAGAAACATGAAGAAGCATGAAGATGAAGAATAGACGGATGTTTATTTGTCGATACTAGCTAAACATTGTAGTTTTTGTTTGCCACAGTCACCATGATCAATGTGAATATGACTTGTATAGATTTAAAAAAAAAAAGGTAAATAAATAAACTTAAAACTAAACTATAACTAAATAACTAAAGTCACCAAAGAAAAAGAGTAAAATATCTGCAAAATAATGAAAAGAATGCAACTCTACTATATGATCCTGTACTTGAATTAATAGAAGAAAGCAATGGAAAAGTGTTAAAACGCCTTCACTTCAAGCTTACGTGCGCAGAAGGTACATTAAACAGATCCATGACAGGAATGTTAATCTACTCGGTTAAGTCAGTATTTCAACCGTTTCGCCTCCTTCTCGAGCCAACGTTAAACCTCTTTCACGGTAAACCGACGCTGGTCACAAGCAAACATGACATCACGCTCCACCTGACGCCGGGAGGACGCGTTCAAACGCAACCTGCGCTCGTTACACGCACAGTTGAAACGTGTCATGTTTAATAGGAATTCAACCTGCAAGCTTTTTATTAACTTTAATAACTGACTTTTTCGTTTCTTGTTATTAATACAAACCTAAAAATGCCACTTTTGAGATTGATTTATGACCATAAATCATCGAGACGTCAACTTTCTCAGAGGGTAAGTGAAGGCATCAGTAGGTGCTACTTGTTGATTAGCATTATTAGCTAATTGTAGCATTATTATTATTATTATTATTATCGATATAAATGGGACTATACTCTACCAGCTTTTGTGGTCGCTAGGTGAAGGAAGATGAGAGCCAACAGTGGTATCCTCGTCTGCCCTCTGGTCCTTAGTAAATGGTCCATCTTTTCCCCCCTTTTTTTCTTTCCTCTGCTAAAGTTGCGGGAGTCACGCAGCCATGCGGGTGAGGAAAGCAGCAGAAACTCTTAAGACCGTAGTAGTTCCCAACTTGCTCTATAGTTGGAGAAGTTTCACTTGTGTGTGCTGTCTCCTCTCAATTCCTCCCCTCATTCAATCTTCCCTCTCCCCATCACTCCCTCCTTCTTCTCTCCTCCTCCTCCGCCTCCTCCCCTCCCACGGGAGCGCGTTGGTGTTACAGACTAAAGGCTCCGTCCTAAATCACCTTTTTTACAGCCACTGATCATTTGTTACTTCTCACTTCTGAGAGATGCTCCTCTCTAACCCCTGGGGGGGAGCTTTTGCAACAAAAAAAAAAGGGAGGATGATCACAAGATGAGACATTAAGGAGTACAAAGTTGCCCTTTTGAAACAAGTTGTTTTTAATGCCGAGAGGTCAAGAGATGGAACCTTAAAAGGGATTTAAACAATGTGCTGAAGGCTACAGACAAAAAAAAAAGTGATTTTAACTTGAGAAGTTGAAGGTCGTCAACGAGTTGATGCAAGATATGTTCATTACTCTTCAACTGTGACACTACTGTTAACCAGCAATACGTTCTTTTTGTTATGAATTAATGTTGGTATTCAGTAGATATCTGCACATTTATTTATTCAATCTAAACATGGTGTCGGCCAGAGAGCGGAATAGGGGCCACATACGGCCCCCGGACAGGTCAGAGTAGAACATGTAGAAAATGTTTTTGACTTTTTTGTGGTCTTTCCGACTTTTTTTCCTTTATTTCTTAGTCCTTTTTGTGAATATTTCTTACCATGCCTCCAAAGTGAGTGAATAGTGAGATCATATTTTTTTTAAAAGTGATTGAAAATATATATTTTTTAATATTTATATAACTTTTTTTTTTTTAATTGTTGTTTTTGTCTCATGGTTTTCACTTGGCGGCCCCTCACCACACTCCCAGTATCGAATGTTGCCTCTGAGAAAATTGAATTGCCAAGCCCTCCTCAATACAAAAAAAACATTGTTTAAAAAAAAACATGCATGTTAAATATCACCCTTTCTTTGTTTTTTATTAGCTGAGATTGGGTCGCAGGGGCAGCACTTGGTGAAAGAATCCCCACAAACTTTCTCCAGCTCTGAGGGAATACCAATGTAATTCCAGGATCTTGTTCTTTAGGTCATGGCCGAGCTAATGGCTACAGATTTGGAACGTAGCTGATCATTTATAACCGTCCTTTGCACAGATTACCCTAAAAACTGTTTTTCCAAGTCCTAACAAACGTAAGCATGTAAATAACTCTTTCATTCTTATTCTTTTCTCACCTGTTTTTTTTAAATAACATACAGGATGAAGTCAAAAAACGTCTTCTTACTGTTTTTAATCTTCAATTTTAGATACTTCCTGGATTGTATATGAATTAGTTCCTCAGAATGTGGGAGTTCCTGGATCAGAGAAAGAGATCCTGCTTGAAATATTTGCTTGTGTCTGCAAATGACGCCCGAGGGGGTGAGAGAGGTGCGGCTGCATGATAATAATTTATTGTAAAAGTGACACCTTATGTTATGGTGGTTTCTCACTTTGACGTGTATAGCATTTGCAAATGTGTGTTTATTTAGAGAGAGAGAAATCGTGTAGCGAAAGAGTCCGTCAAATATATTTCCTTGTCAATCATAAGATTCCAAAGATAACCTGCGTTCTTGCCCATGCTAGTTTGAGTATGTCGTGTTTTTCTTTTCTTTTTTTTTTGCCTTCTCCTGCAGGATGTCTGCTCGGCATGTTGTTGTTATATCTGACTAATAAGCCTGCCTTCTTTTGGTTTGCTACTGTCTGCCTAATATTTGTTAACCTCTTGTGTTTAAAATTGAATAAAACACTATTTTATTCTCTATTTATGGGTTCAACAAAACATCATTTTTAATTTTATTTAAATGTTTTTTCTTTTTTTTCAGATAATTTTGAAGTAAATTGAATTTTTTTTAAATTATATTTTACATTTTACTTTATGTATTAAGTAAGTAAGTAAGTAATAGTCATTTGTAAAGCGTCTTTCTAGACCAGGGTCACAAAGGGTTTTAATAATCAAAAACAAAACACAGTTAAAATATATACTGTAAGAGATCAAAACACATAAGACAAACACAGGAGTCCCAGAAAATCAGGCAAAAGCACTAATAAAAATGTTTAAAGATGTTTCTTGAAGGAGTCAGTAGATCATCAAACACAGAGGAAGATCATTCCAAAGTTTAGGAGCAACAGCCTGGAAGGATTTCTCTCCTCTGGTCCTGAACCGTGTTCAGGAACCATCAGTAGATTCTGATCCACAGACCTCAGAGCCCGAGCTGGGGTGTAAGGCTGGATCAGATCACTGATGGAAGGTCTGACCATGAATAGATCTGAAAGTAAGAATTTTTAAATTGATCCTGAAAGAAACTGGAAGCCAGTTAAGAGTTTTAGGGATCGGGGAAATGTGAGTTCTTCTACAGGAGCAGGGCCGGAATTTTGTGTTAACTGCAGGCGAGACAGCTCCTTCTTGTTTAAATGTAGCTTTTTTCTCTCTGTTCTTCAACTTTCTTTTGGCTTGATGGCTCTACATACCCAGATATGAAGTTATTATTATCTGGTTGTGAAGATTTGTCGTACCTGGTCTATGATTCAAGTGCTGAGGCTAATTTTAGGAAGCTAGCTTTAGCTTGAAATCCACACGAGGCACATTCACAGTTATGGTAATATATGTGGGGCAGTTTAAAATCAATGAATTAAATATAAGGCTTTGTCTGTTGCTTTAGGGTTATTGAAATGGCTGAGGTAAAAACCAACAGTTTGTGACTGCCTCCCCGAGGGAGAGAATAATGTCTTGGTATTAACATTTCAGCGGCGCTGGACAGCTCAGACAGACCCACATCGTTCTTGTCCAAATGAGCTCCTCAATCTTCAAAATTCCCAACTTGTCATTGAAACCGCTTCAGTGCTGCAGGCCCTCGAGCCGGGGACCATTCCGGGACTGAAGGCGGATCCACCCACCAGAGGGATTTTTGAAAGAGCTCCAATCACCTGGGGTCAGAGGTCACAGTTTGCTGGCGGTGCGCCGCGGCCGGCTTCGAGTATGTTGTGGGCAGGAACACCTGGTTAGAAACCATTAGTTAAAAGCCCACTCCATTATTGCCCGGCCTCGCGCTGGAGTTTAATGTTCGGGTCAACCCACCTTGTAAAACTTTCTAATGCAGGAGAGGAAATGTTTATTTCCACTTTTTTTTTAACTCAAAACAAACAAACAACAGGTTTATTTACCCAACTCTCTTAAACCGGAAGTATAAAATACGAATTATTATTATTACTCTTAATCTCATTTATCAAACTCCTATCAAATACCTTTTAACCCTTGTGTCATCTCTGGGTCAAGGTGACCCGAAGGTTAAAATACAACGTGTTTGTGGTATCCCTTGTGCTGTCTCTGGATCAAGGTGAACGTCCTCCCTGTTTTCCATTTATACGTATGCAGCGGCGGTTAACCTTGACCCAGAGACAGCACAAGGGATACCACAAACACATTTTGTTGTCAGGCTTTCGGGTCACCTTGACCCAGAGACAGCACAAGGGATACCACAAACACATTTTGTTGTCAGGCTTTCGGGTCACCTTGACCCAGAGACAACACAAGGGTTAACTATAAGCTTTAGTTTAGTTTCTGTTCCTTACCTTAGTATATTTTATAAGTCACAATATCAACAGCATCACTAATTTAACTCTTTAATTTTGAGCCAACCAACCGACGAACCACATAAAATGACTTGCCAAACATGTTGCAGTGCATTATGGGACTTTTTTAACCATTGATGGTGAGCGTTACAAATATACAACCCTAATTTAAAAGGATATCATTAAAAAATAAACCATTAATAGAAAATAAAACGTTCAAAATAGATAATAAAAATCCAATATTTAAACACACTGATCATTCAAAGTGTGGGGGTGGGGAGGATATGACGATATGCAGAAAAAAATAGATTATATATAATTAAATGTACACTTAAATCTACAATTAAAGCTTCTTGTCTACATTCAGACAAAGCCATTTCAATAAATCTACTAGCATAACTTTAAATGGTCAATATTCCATCAAACATCTTAGTATTAAGTAAAACCTGGTTGTTTTAGTTGATATTCATGTGACTGCGCTGTGAAAAAATGACTTCATGACTCCGAACTTTTCAAACAAACCAAGAATCTAGTTCAGGTTGTGCGGATAAAAGCTTCATCCTGAGACTCAATGACAGGCGCGAGCAGAAATAATCGACGGTGACATTCACAGCATGAAACGTGTCCAAATTGTCCGGTGGAAATCAGACGCCGTCGGTAACCCGAGGAGAATGAATACAACCTTGGCAAAAGTCTGACGAATTCCTCATATCTGCCGCTCTCAGCCCAGACACGCTCGCTGGGGAGATTTGTCCAATTGGAACATTATCATAGATATATTTTAATGCACTTGAAAATGATAAGAAAACCTTCAGAGGACGACTAGGGATTGAGCGGCTGCTACAATGTGAGACATGGAGAGTTTTTTTGTTTTTTTTTAAATGGAAAGTGCAGGATTTGGCCGGACTCTGGGAAATGTTTGACAGGAGCACACAGATAGATGGACAGATTTAGGCTGATCTGAGTGAGTAAACAAAGGACCCCATGACCTCCCCTCTCAGTGGCGGCTTAGCCGGCCGGTCCGAGTCAGGGCTGCATTCCAGGCAGCTTTTAGCAGATAGTTACCAAGAGGCCGGTGGATAGTCTGAGCTCTGGGTGAGAAATACTTCCAGTCCATGTGTTGTGTACTTTTGTCCAACTACTAGACTGCTGGACAACTCATAGATAATTAATCAGAGCCAGAGACAAGACTGTGAGACAGTTTTGAAACTGACCGTGATGCCCAGGAGTGAAAACTCCTCGCTCCAAAGAAAACTCTGGCAAGTTTGCTTTCACAGAACAAATTCAAGATGAGGTAAAATATTGTAGACACAGCAGTTTCCTTCTTCTCCACCGAGTATCAGTGTTTGGGGAGCACGATGACCTCTGGCTTCAGGAGGCCTCTCAAAAGCCTGCTGGAAATTTCATATAAAAATAGATTTATGTCTTGTTTTGCCTCTCAAGAGGCTCACATTTTTGTTTTTTTTATCACACTTTTTACTCCAGCTAACATGGATGTGAACATCTTGCCGTAAAATGAGATGACAAGCTATAAAAGTGACCCAATAAAAATACTTTAACACGGAAAAATACAGATATTAAATACCAAGGTTAATATTGAAACCATGAAAAGCAAAAAATCTTGATCACACTGAGTCACAGGCCAAACTAAACGTTTATACGTCCATACAACAGCGGTGTCTATTGGCAAGAATCTGGTGGTACGATACGTATACTGATACAGTTTAATATATTGCATTACTAGGCACTGGGTAGTATTGAATTGAAAGAACACATTACTTTTGATGAAGTTGTAACTGCTTTCATTTGTTTTGAAACCAAAATATGTCCAAACATCAGCTTTAAAAGTTGCTGGAGTCGAGTGTATCCTCTCGTCCTCAGTCACTGTTGGAATTTCATTGGATTTTGCTGCTGAGGACGTGATGGCTGCTGCCATCTAGCGGCCAGAGGTTTAACTGCAACACAAAAATGAACTAACACCAAGAGTACTTGCCTGTTAAATGTAAACAAAAAAAAAAAAAAAACGATTTTATTTTACACACTTTATTTAAATGTAAACCTCAAAATAACTATAATGAAAAACAACTATATGATTTGAAAAGAAAAAAAGAAATTGTTTTGTATGGAAAGAAAAGTTGATACAGTGTTGTTAGGTATTGACACAGTATCATGGAAATAATATTGCTTTATCAATATTTTCTTACACACCTAGTATATAACACACACTCTTTACATTGTCATTGTGCCATTATTTTTAAAAAATATATCAGAATGTTTCAATAAACATTGACATTATTCTGTATTGATTTACAACTTCTATCACAAAGGAAACAAGATTACTTGCAGGTTTAACACTAATGCGATCTGTTTCTTGTAAGAAATGAAAAATGAAAATCTCAAGCATTAATAACTCTGTAAAGTTAAATTTGAACTTCAATTTGTTTTTTTTGTTTTATTTCTTTAACAGTGTTCTGATCAAGGTAGTTGAGATTGTGTGATGTACAGGTTTCAGAGAGGCTTTGGAGTAAAAAGGAGTAAAAAGAACTAAAAAGAATCATCCATCATCCACATTATGTGAGTATGTATAACCTCAGGCAAAAACGTCCCTATTAATTATCCAATTATCCTTATCTTATGTCCCTGGCGTCTTGACTTGACAACAGAAATTATAGGTTTGTTATTTAAGGTCAGATTTAGATCATTTTGTTTTTGATCTTTGGAAATATATACATGTTACAGGGTGGTAGGTTTTACCTCATAATAATTGAGGCTAGCACGTTATCAACTAGCTATGCTAGCTTTTTTTTCTTTTTTTTTTTTTTTTTAGTTTAAAATTTTCTCTACTTTAAGTTATGGTTGAAAAATGTACTTAGGGTTTGTGACATTAAGGTACGGTGGCCCAGAAGTGCGAAGCACATTTACAAACTTTGAAACAAAATTGCAATTTCCTGAAACACATACACTAACTTTAAAACAAAAATTACAATTTTCTGGTCCAAATTTTACAAACTTTAAAACAAAATTACTATTTCCTGGAACACATTTTCAAACATTTCAACTAAATTAAATTTTCCTGAAACAAAGCTGGCTTGATACGTTGTTTTTGTTTCAAATGTTCTTCACTTTAAGTTATGGTCACAAAATGTACTTAGGATTCATTACAGGTACAATGGCCCAGAAGGTACAAAATACATTTACAAACTTTGAAACAAAATTGCAATTTCCTGAAACACATTTACAGAATTGGAAACAAAATTACATTTCCTTAAAACAAAGCCAGCTCAATATGTTATTTTTGTTTAAAATGTTCTTCACTTAAGTTATGGTAACAACATTTTCTAAGGATTCATGAAAATAAGGTACATCGGCAAAACACATTTACAAACTTTCAAACAAAATGACAATTCCCTGAAAAAAATGTACAAACATATAGAAATTATCTGATTTGTGAATTTGTTTCAGGAAATTCTGTCGTACTGGTTGTTAATTTTTATGTAAGTTTTTTAATTTGTGTCAGGAAATATACATTTTTTTTCAAAGTTTGTTAATTTCCATTTTTTACAGGAAGTTGAATCTTGTTCTAGTGTTTTCAAATTTGTCTTGCACTTCTCGGCTAGAATTAAAGGTCCTAACGACAAAAAGATATTAGAAATTATATCAAATTAGATGCTTGTGATCCTTGGCTCCTGCAAGGGTTTGAGTGACGTCAACCGCAATTTCACTTATAGAAACAGTGTCCTTGTAATAACCAGAATATGCTTTAAAATAACATATGTAGTACAGTACAAAGGGCATTATTTAAACCATGAAATTAAGGAAAAATATTGTTTAAAAATATTAATTTCAAAGTGATATGGACCATTGCAACAGTTTATTTTCATGTCTTAACAAGAAGGATCTGTCTCGCCTGCAGTTGATTCAGAACTCTGCAGCGAGAATTCTGACCCGCTCTAGTAGAAGAACTCACATTTCTCCGATCCTTAAAACTCTTCACTGGCTTCCAGTTTCTTTCAGGATCAACTTTAAAATTCTGGTTCTTACTTTCAGATCTATTCATGGTCAGACTCCTCCTTACATCAGTGATCTGATCCAGCCTTACACCCCAGCTCGGGCTCTTTTTGCAGCAAGAATTCTGACCCGCTCTAGTAGAAGAACTCACATTTCTCCGATCCTTAAATCTCTTCACTGGCTTCCGGTTTCTTTCAGGATCAACTTTAAAATTCTGGTTCTTACTTTCAGATCTATTCATGGTCAGACTTACATCACTGATCTGATCCAGCCTTACACCCCAGCTCGGGCTCTGAGGTCTGTGGATCAGAATCTACTGATGGTTCCTGAACACGGTTCAGGACCAGAGGAGAGAAATCCTTCCAGACTGTTGCTCCTAAGCTTTGGAACGATCTTCCTCTCTCTTTGCGCTTGATGGATCTACTGACTCCTTTAAGAAACATCTTAAGACGTTTTTATTTGTTCAGGCTTTTCCTTGATTTTCTGGAACTCCTGTTGTGTTATCAGTTTTATCTTGACCTTTAAAGTATATACTTTATTGAATATTGTTTTGATTGTTTAAGTGCTTTGTGACCCTGGTCTGGAAAAGCGCTATACAAATAAAAATGACTTACTTACTTACTTACTTACTTACTTATTTACTTACTTACTTACTTACTTACTTACTTACTTTTTCGTCCTAAGAGTTGAAACCTGCAGTGCAGTGTGACTTATTTAAAGCATCTCTCCCTCCCTCTACAGGTCATTCTGTGTGGATGATGAAGTCTCTTTCTTTTTAATCACGGCAGGAGACAATGGTGATCCGTCACCAGCTTGTTTTAAGGCGTCAGTGAAGTGTAGTGGAACCTTGTTATTCCCCTGAGAGGAGCCGAAGACTGCTCCGCATTAGAGGATCTAAAAATGACCTGTCGAGTGAGTTCTCGCTCTGTGATGAAGAACATGTACCAACAGGACAACAGGCACTTGTCAGAGGAAGCATGTTTTTTTGTTTTTTTTAACCTGGAGTTTGCAGGGAAAGGATTTATTGGAGGCTAAAGGGTGAATAAATTTCATCACCAGGTTATGAAATACTATTATGTAAGTTGTCCAGGATTTATAAATGACTTATTTGAAGGTATGTGATTTGATGATGCTCTTCCTAGTTTCCTTAAAAACTAATTTAAAACCTCTATTGTTCCTGTATTACAATTCTGTTTTCAATTTATGTTCAAATTATATTTACTTATAGTAATTGCTTTTTTTTGACAGCCTCTAGTGATATCAAACTGTCAATAGATGCTTTTGATGTGTTGATGAGGTTAAAATGAGGTCGTTATTAGTGGTTCAGAGGAGAGTGAGAGTGCCATCTAGTGGCCTTTGAAAATGAGGACACTGTATCGAAAAGTCTCTTCAGGTGTTTCGTGAAAACTCGTTCATAACCTGATTTGGAAAATGTAAAAGGGGAAAATGGGGGGATAAGGAAAAAAAAGGGGGAACAATTTTTTGAAGGGAAAAATGTGAAGAGGGAAATCATAAGAGTTATTTCTTTAGGAAGTTCAAAATATAAAGGGTTTATACATTTATCAAGATGATTAAAATGAAAAAAAAAAACTTCAGAATTCAGGAATTAGCATCAGCACTTAAAAATCAACATAAAAAATCAACTATTTAACATTTGTATTCTTATTATTTAAAATGTATATTTTATATTCTCTGGCCAAATAATTGACCACATGAAATCTGCTCAAGGGTCGCAAATTGCCCTTCAGCCGCACTTTGGACATTAAAGATATACACTATGATGTTATAAACATATTTTTTTTATTGTACATCAATTGTTTGGAATATTTGCTTATCATAAGCATTTATTTCAAACGTTCATTTTGTGTAACTAGAAATACAAAACACATTTTTTGAAAGGGAAAACTAGGCCCAAAAAACAAAACCTTTAATACATATAGCTGTTCTTTCTCCATGACCTGTTTTGTTTATTTTTACTCTGATAAGGGCCACATAAATACAGTCAAAAGGCTGCTTTTCCCAGTGTTGGCGTAAATATTTAAATTTAATATTTTCCACATCGAGGAAAGTCTGGGCCTCTCCGAAGACGCTGCTGCCCCCGCGACCCGAACCCGGATAAGTGGTGGAAAATAACATTTAGAGAGATTAACAAGATTACAAATTAAATATACTGAAATTCTATGTGGTACTTTATGAAGGTCATTGTCTAATTGGAGATAACATTTGTTACGTTTGCAGATGACAAAAAATATAAAAGAAAAAAGGGATGTTTCATTGTACACCTCAACTTTGAATTATTATTAACTTATATATTTTTATTTTATACTATATGAAATCTTTTCACAATAATTATGTATATTTAAAAGAAAAGGCAAAACATTATTATTATTAAAGTTATTATGGATATATATATATATATATATATATATATATATATATATATATATATATATTTTATTTCAATTTCTTTAGTAAATACCTAAACATAAATAAACATACATACATAAAAAATTAATATAATAAAGGAAATGTTTTAATTAACATTTTACATTTTATTAAACGTTAAATAATACATGGATATAACGTAATTCAACTTTTTTAAGTAACAGGTAATAATAAGAGAAAACACAAGATGTGAGAGGAAAAGTTGATTTAAAGGATTTAAAAACACCTTGTAAAATAAATATTGATGCATATTTTCCCAAAAATGTATTTAAAAGTAGATATTCTAGGACCATTTTCCCATTTTTTTTATGTATAACAAGTGTTTTGTTTAAAGGAATTGTTTAATCTAAAGTTAAATCTTGATTTTAAAGGTGAAGATGGATGGACTGATGGATGGATGGATGTTAAAAGCTGTCACATGACCTCAGGTATTTTTCTTTAGACTGTGGTGGTCTGTCTAATATTGGAAAGACATTTATATAGGAAAAAAAGATTTAAAATCCGCAGCATTAAAGGGCAGAGACGGATTATCCCGGACGTGAGTCACTCAATACTGTTGCCAAACCAACAGTGTGGAAATCTCACACTGGGTCAGTAATGAGAAGTAGCACCGCCGTGATAATTGTGATCATTAGGGATGAATGGAGACTAATCCAGCCAACATGCAAACTTCACTCCGAGTTCAACTCCTCTTTCAACATCTAGCATCTGTTTTGTTATGACAGCAACAAAAACATACAAGTTAACACTCACCATTTGTTTTAATTATATTCACAAATCAGTTTTTTAATGAAGACATTAGCAAGTTTAGTTTCAGGATTCGTCTAAATCCTCCATATTTACCTTTAAATAAAAGTTTGTACTTTTGTTATTACTTTACAATGTCTAAAGAATTGACATGCATACTACATACTTAAGCACTTGATAACAATTATCTTAAGATTGTGTCACTGCTTTTACACAAATATGTAAAAAACAAAAAAACTGGGTCCGTGGGCCAGATCTGGCCCGCCAAGTCATTTTCTGTGGCCCGCCGCTCTATCTACTATAGTTTTAGAGTAAAGATCCAACACTCATTTAAAACACAAATGAGTAAATGAGGATAATGCATTTACTTTGATAACAAATCGCTTTAAATTCGCTTTATTCTGAAGAGGGAAAGTTTTCAACTTCTATTATTGGTGTTAAATCCTGTGACGCTCACGACTAAGACGGTTCTTTATAATTTACTACATCCTTTTATTCATCTTATGCATTTGTATATTTGTACATACACATATTTTTTATAAATAACAATCTGAATTCTACAGCAAATAAAGTGGTTAAAAAGTTACATTAGAAAGACACTAATATTTAACGGTGAGTTGCTGCCAGTGTGTATCTGCGCATCTTCACATTTCCACACAAGTCAGTCGTCTTGGAAATAACTCCTGAGGTTCCCACTGTGGGGTTTGCCTGCAGCTGAAGCAACAGATAACGCTTCTTCTTCTTCTTCTTCTTCTTCTTCTTCTTCTTCTCAAACCATCATTTCCTCACAATTAGCTGCTTCTGAATGTATCAACTCTTCCCAAGATTGGGTCCATTTTTTTTCTCTCTCTCTTTAAGCATTTTAACCTTTTATTTCCCCTCCCACAGTCCCCCCCCCGCTATTCTTTTCCTTCATTTGTTCTGTCCTCGGTAAGTTTGCATTCCACACCTCCTCTGTAGATCGCACACAAAGGGCCAGAAAGCACCAATGATGGGCTCCTGCAAACATTCCAGTCGCCACTTTATTTTTCCACAGTCGCAGTTTTTGTCCCACGAGAAGACGCTTTGGAGTTTGTGGGAGAGGTTTAAATAATTCAAGGGACTGGTGTATATTTTTTTGGGGGGAAAAATAAATTAATAAATGAATAAATATATAATGTATCATAATAAAAAAATATAAAAGAAAAAATCATGTTTCATTGTACACCTCAACTGTTAATTATTTGTTTTTATTTTATATTATATGAAATCTTTTCACAATAATTATGTATATTTAAAAGAAAAGGCAATACATTATTATTATTATTAAAGTTATTATCTTTTCACAATAATTATGTATATTTAAAAGAAAAAGCAAAACATTATTCTTACTAAATACTAAAGTTATTATGGATATATATATATATTACAATAATTATCTATATATTTAAAAGAAAAAGCAAAGCATTATTATTATTAAAGTTATTTTATTTATATATATATATAAAAATAAAATAACTTTAATATATATATATATAAATAAAATAACTTTAATAATAATAATGCTTTGCTTTTTCTTTTAAATATATACATAACTATACATAATTATATATATATATATATTTATATAAATAAAATAACTTTTATATATATATATATATATATATATAAAATAACTTTAATATTAATAATGCTTTGCTTTTTCTTTTAAATATATACATAATTATTGTGAAAAGATTTCATATAGTATAAAATAAAAATATATAATTAACAGTTGAGGTTTCAATTTCTTTAGTAAATACCTAAACATAAATAAACATACATACATAAAAAAATAATATTATAAAGGAAATGGTTTTTTTTCACTTCAACATTTTTTATGAAACGTTAAATAATACATGGATATAATGTAATTCAATTTTTTAGGAAAGTCTGGGCCTCTCCGAAGACGCTGCTGCCCCCGCGACCCGAACCTGGATAAGTGGTGGAAAATAACATTAAGAGAGATTAACAAGATTACAAATTAAATATACTGAAATTCTGGTACTTTATGAAGGTCATTGTCTAATTGGAGATAACATTTGTTACGTTTGCAGATGACAAAAAATATAAAAGACAAAAAATATAAAAGAAAAAATGATGTTTCATTGTACACCTCAACTTTTAATTATATATTTTTATTTTATACTATATGAAATCTTTTCACAATAATTATGTATATTTAAAAGAAAAGGCAAAACATTATTATTATTAAAGTTATTATGGATATATACATATATATATATATATATATATATATATATATATATATATATATATATATATATATATATATATATATATATATTTTCAATTTCATTAGTAAATACCTAAACATAAATAAACATACATACATAAAAAATGAATATTATAAAGGAAATGGTTTTTTTTCACTTCAACATTTTTTATTAAACGTTAAATAATACATGGATATAATGTAATTCAACTTTTTTAAGTAACAGGTAATAATAAGAGAAAACACAAGATGTGAGAGGAAAAGTTGATTTAAGGATTTAAAAACATCTTGTAAAAGAAAATATTGTTGCGTATTTTCCCAATAATGTATTTAAAAGTAGATATTCTAGGACCATTTTCCCGAGTTTTTTATGTATAATAAGTAGTTAACCATGTAGGTATTAATGTTAAAAGTGTAAATAAAAATGCCAGGTGGTCTCAGAGAGGGTCTAACGTGAGCGTGCATTATATCACACGATGAACGATACACTAGAACTCTACTAATGTATCAAGTATCAGCGAAGTCCCCCAAAAAAACTACACTGGCTCGTAAAACTTTAGAGTCGGCGAGCAGGAAATTGACAATAAAGCCATAAAGAGAGAAGAAAGGAGTGTGAGTTTCTTTTCTTTTGCAACCGTCTTTGACCTCGACATCAAAACAGGGGGGATTCTCACAGTGATCGGGGCTCCGGGCGCAGCTGTAATGTCAAACCTCGGGATGATACTGTGACCCGGGCTGTTAAAAACAAAGTGGATTAAACGGGCGAGTGAAGATTAGCTGGAGGAACAGTCAAGCGGGGACAAAGGTCAGGGGGGGGTGACGGGGAGAAAGTCCAAACGGATGAGCGTGTGCTGGCCTGTATCTGTCTCTTCTGGCTTCAATGTTTTTTTTGGGAGAATTCTAAAGAAATGTTCCTGTCACTCAACCAGCTTCTCACCTTATCTCCATCGTCACCTTCACTCCAAATCTGATAGAACGAGTTCCTCACTCATGCCACGTGTTGAATTCTTTGTCTTTGTGTAACTTCTATTGATTTTTTACTCTTTTTCAATATGATTCATTTCAAGTGTTTTTTTTCCAGATATTGCAGATGTATAACTCCATTTAAATGTGTGTATGTTTTTATCCAGTTGATAACAAAATGGAAGAAAAATGAAAAATATTGAAATACAGTTGAAAAGTCTAAAAATTAGATTACTGTCGAAAATCTTATGAAAACCGATGATTATTGGTTCATTATAGTTGAATATTGTTTAATAACAGTTGGAAATAGTTTGATTACAGTTGAAAATTGTTGGATTATAGTTGAAAATTGTTTTGTTATAGTTGAAAATTGTTTGATTATAGTTGAAAATTGTTTGATTATAGTTGAAAAGTGTTTGATTATAGTTGAAAATTGTTGGATTACAGTTGAAAATTGTTGGATTATAGTTGAAAATTGTTTTGTTATAGTTGAAAATTGTTTGATTATAGTTGAAAAGTGTTTGATTATAGTTGAAAATTGTTGGATTACAGTTGAAAATTGTTGGATTATAGTTGAAAATTGTTTGATTATAGTTGAAAATTGTTTGATTATAGTTGAAAAGTGTTTGATTATAGTTGAAAAGTGTTTGATTATAGTTGAAAATTGTTTGATTATAGTTGAAAATTGTTTGATTATAGTTGAAAATTGTTTGATTATAGTTGAAAAGTGTTTGATTATAGTTGAAAATTGTTTGATTATAGTTGAAAATTGTTTGATTTTAGTTGAAAAGTGTTTGATTATAGTTGAAAATTGTTTGATTATAGTTGAAAATTGTTTGATTTTAGTTGAAAAGTGTTTGATTATAGTTGAAAAGTGTTTGATTATAGTTGAAAATTGTTTGATTATAGTTGAAAATTGTTTGATTATAGTTGAAAATTGTTTGATTATAGTTGAAAAGTGTTTGATTATAGTTGAAAATTGTTTGATTATAGTTGAAAATTGTTTGGTTATAGTTAAAAATTGTTTGATTATAGTTGAAAATTGTTTGATTATAGTTGAAAATTGTTTTATTATAGTTGAAAATTGTTTAATTATAGTTGAAAATTGTTTGATTATAGTTGAAAATTGTTTGATAATAGGTGAAAATTGTTTGATAAAGGTTGACATTTTTTCATTATAGTTAACATTGTTTGAAACAGTTAAAAATGGTTTCATTATAGTTTCAAATTGTTTGATTATAGTTGAAAATTGTTTCATTATAGTTTCAAATTGTTTCATTATATTATATTCCATATTATTATATGGTTCAATAACAGTCAAGATGTTTTAATTCAGTTGGAAACAGTTTGATAACAGTTGGAAATTGTTTGATTACAGTTGGGATTGTTTGATAACCGTAGAAAATTGTTTGATTACAGTTGAAAATGTTTTGAAATTGTTTGATAACAGTTGAAAATGTTTTGAAATTGTTTGATAACAGTTGAAAAGTATTTGGTTAAAGTTGACAATTGTTTGAAATTGTTTGATTACAGTAAAAAAAAAAAGGTTTAACATTTTTAGGTTTAACATTTAACAGTTATTTCAGTTGAAAATTGTTTGATAAGAGTTGATGTTGTAAGATTGTTTTTGTAAGATGTACACAGAAATAAAACTCTGAATGGTTAGATTGTATAAAAAGAACAGATATAGAACTGTCGATGTGTGTAAAGGAAAAGAGATATAGTTCCATACAAACATAATCTATTTTGAGCACCAAAAAAATCTATTTTTTCTGCTTTGCTAATGCTTAACCCTGACAATAAATTAAATTTTCTGTAAACCAGTAAAGCAGAATGAGTGCACGAATGCTCCTACCCAGGTGCAAAACAAATAGACTCAGGGACTCATTCATCCCTCGGGCTATTAAATTGTACAATTCTGAGTTCGGGGGCAGGAGTGGAGTGAAAGTATCTGGATGTTCTATTCTATGTTAGTCTTTGTATCCTTTGTCTTTGTTGTTTTTCTTTGACCTAAGTTCTTTATCTTTATCTTTAGACTTAGATTGTGTCATCTTGTTCTTCCTCTTTATGTTCTTCTTCTTATTTTATTTTTTATGTATTATTTTTTATTGTTTATGAAAAATTGCTGGCTATTGGTAAAAAACAATTTAGATCAATAAAGTTTTACCTTACCTTACCTTACCTTACCTTAAACCTTTTTTTAATTATGATTTAAATGTTGTTTCTTTGATTCAATACTACTTGTTTTCCATTAGAGAATAGATCAAGGAAGTCCTGCTACATTAGGTTTCAATTTGTATGATGTCCCCCATTACCATCTGGATCCATTGATCCTTTGAAGGATTTGTGTCTATTATAGAGTGCATTCTGGGAAATTCTCATCTTTACAAAATACAGCAGCAATTTTATGTAATAAAAAAGATGACTGTGATGCTAGAGTAGGATTTGTTAACGTTGTTTTAGGGTTGCTATCGAACATTGCTCTAGGCTTGCCTACTTGGGAACAACACCTACAAAAACCTAGAAAAAATGTATTTATTTTATTTTATTTCTATTGCCTTGTTCTATTGTCTAGAATATTTTAAACAAATTGGTAATTGTTCCTGAAAACTGGTTGTAAACACACATCACAGCAATCCTTTAGAAAAAAAAACAAACCATGAAGCCTTTGTTAAACGTGGCTCATGCCTAGTTTGAGGAACATTCCAAATACAGCCATCATCAGCTCCGTGTGACAGCGAGAGGAAATGAGACTTGAACCTGATGAAAGCTGACTCTCAGCTGTCAGGTCGCAGGACAGTTAATCAAAAGTTTGGATCAGAAAGTCTTGATTTCATTATCTTTTTCAAAAAAAAAAAAAAAAAATCTTTTTCAATTTAAATCAGCCGGCTGCTTTCCCCGACGCAGCGGGGAGGTTCAGTTCCCCTCCATTGATCAGGTTTTCCTTTCCAGTGCCCCACCGATGATATCCAACAAATCATCCGGAGAGTGTAGACAGCCATTATGATGTGTGTGTGTGTGTGTGTGTGTGTGTGTGTGTGTGTGTGTGTGTGTGTGTGTGCCCTCTGCTTTCATCCATTAGTGACCATGCTGCTTCACACTGTGTTAACATGTTGAGATGGGGAGAGGTCAAAGGGTCAAACCAGGGGTGGGGACGACAACAAGAGGCAGAAGATACATCATTATCTGATTGTCTGAGCGACCACAGAGGCAGAGAGTATCGTTTGAAAACTTCTGGGTGATTGAATCAACACCTCTGCTCTACTTGGATAAGCTTTGACATATGTCCCTGATAACAAATGTCTAAATAATGCAATTTACTTACTTGAGTTGCGTGAATTTGCTGCTTACTTTTAGCACATTAGTGCATTTCAGTTTAGGTCCTATTATTTATTATATTAATTTGAATGGCTTTTGCACAAATTATTAAAAGTAATTGTACTCCTTTTTAAAAATGAATCAGTTTGTAATAATAATTCAGTTTCAATTAAAAAATGAAAAACTTATTTAGCAAGTATACTGTATATCCAAACACACTTAACTAATGAATGAACTAATAATTATTTTATTATACTACACTTGTATGTGGGGTTATCCATGAAAAATAGCTAGGACTACATTTCCAGGGGATACATTACATGGCTTTTACTTCATTTATTTAACATTTAATGGCAAAGGCGACACAATCGGCCTCACAAACCACTTTATTTGCCAAGTATATTAAGAAAGTTATGTATGAATTTCTCCGGCTGTTGGTATCTCTTAAGGGATTTACATTTTTCTGCAAACAGGTAATAGAATAGAAATGAAAAATAGAATAATATAAAATATATACATTTATATATATATAAACATTTATATATATATATATATATATATATATATATATATATATATATATATATATATTGTTATTTTAAAAGTGCTTAAAAATAAATCAGGAATTGGCACATTAAAAAAAGTGAAAACAAATAAATACTGTTTTTTATTGATTTACACCGGAAGGCCGGAGTCTGGTTTTGCTTGAGGTTTCTGCCTGTTAAAATTAAGCTTCGTCCTTTTCCATCATCAGTCATTGTGATTTGCTGGTAGCTGTTTTTCCTCTTCTCTTTTAAAGTCTTGTCGAAAGTGTCTTAAGATAACACAGTTTTAATTTGACTTTAAATAAAATTGAATTCAAAATAAATACTGAACACTAATATCTTTTTTTTTTTAAAACATTGTGGTTATAGGAGTTAAAATAGTATAATTTTCTTCTTGTTAAAGAAAACATAATCCATAAAATGCGTAAATATTTGTATATATATATATATGACATAATAGATTATAAAAGCAGATGACATGCAGAGTCCTCCAGTTATATATTACATTCTCCACTGTGTGACCTTTCACCCGCAAGATGAAGCAAGTGTGTTTTGAGATTTTATCAGACACCCTTTGCCCTCTTTTTTTGAGCATCAAGTGACAGTCCATAGGTCATCGGAGACATGGTAAATAGAAATAAGAGGTCGTCTGTTTACTTCCCAGATCTATTTCTCAACTCCTGCCTCTATATTCTACTTTATCCTCTTCTGCAGATAGTAAGTAAGTCATTTATATTTATAGATTTTTTCAGACCAGGGTCACAAAGCGCTTAAACAATCAGAACAATAGTCAATAAAACATATACTTTAAAGGTCAAGATAACACCGAGAACAACACAGGAGTTCCAGAAAATCAAGTAAGAACCTGCATAAATAAAAATGTCTTAAGATGTTTCTTGAAGGAGTCAGTAGATTCCGCTGCTACTTCCAATAACACACTCGGCTACATCTCAAATAATAAATAAATAGTGACATTCTACTCTACAAAAAGGTTGCTATTTATTTTGTTGCTAACAAACTACAATTCTAGAGTTTTCACTTGGTCCCATTTTTAATGAAAGCGAGTTAACTTCAAGCATTATTTACATTAGTTTTGTTGAGGGGGTCGTTGCGTCTTCTCGCCGCCAGGTGTCGGTAGATCACAGTTTATTTACCAACACAAACTATGACCTGTAAAAAGAAAAAAACTCTGTAAAAAAAAACAAACTGGGCCAAACAGTTGACAAATTAACAAGCGGATCAGGAATCAGATGGATTATCGTTTTCGACAAATATTCGTGGATCAAATCAGGTGATTCTACTTTCTTTTTAAAAAATATATAAGTGTTTAAATGGTAGAGGAAGTTTTTTTTAAAGATGTAATGGGCTCCGTTCGTCTTTAAATAGACCTGCCACGGAGTTATGTATACAATGCGCCACATAAATATTGCGTCATGGTCATTTTTTTTGTCGTCAGGGGGGTCACCAGCCAAGAAATCAAAAATAGGCTCTGCCCCCCTCGCAAACGTGCACGCGCGCGCACACATTTTAAAGGGAATTAAGTTTAAAGGCAGGGGGGGGTTGGGGGTGAGGAGGGGGGACAAGTTCAAAACCTCTCCTGCAGGGAGTGTTTCTGTTTGCCCTTTAAAAAAAAAAAAAAAAAAAGTTAATTTCAGGAGCATGTGACTGAGTCTCAGGGGCTCACATGGCTGCTCGGGCTCTATGATCCGCTTTAGTTTTTTAAAGTCCCTATAATCGTGTGACTCCCTCCGACAGTGACCATCCGGAGCGGAGAGGACCCGCCAGACCAGAAGAAACCACGGCGTCTACCGCGGGCGGATCATGGCGAACAGCGGGCAGAAAGTTGTTCTGATCACCGGCTGCTCCTCCGGCATCGGGCTGCGGATCGCCGTCACGCTGGCCAAAGATGAAAAGAAGCGTTACCATGGTAAATGCGCTTTTCTTCTCGCATGCTTTTTTTTTTTTTTTTCTTTGATCGGACCTATTGGCAGCGAGCAACGATAGGAGACGCTCGCTGGCAAATGGTCACCATTTCCTTTGCGCCTTGAACGAATCGTCTTACGCACAAAGTTAGGTTGAGTTTCGTGCGTAAGTTTGGTTTTGCGACTAAACTCTGTTTATTTTTTGTTGTTGGAGGGGGGCGGGGGGAACCATTTGGCTTCAGCAAACCAGTCCAGGATTATAATCAGAAATCTAAAGTTTCCAAAGCTCTGCCACTGGAAATATGCCTCTCTTTTTCCTAAAAAAAAAAAGAAAAAAAAGACGCTTGTCAGTTCTCTTTCAAGTGACATCTCCGACACAAAAGCCTCTTTTATAGCTGTGGGTTGTATGTAGACCGCCTGTCCCGGGTTAGTGCCGTGTCTAATGTGCCCCTAAAGCTCCGAGAGAAGAAGAAGGGGGTTGGTGGTGGTGGTGGGGACAAAGTTTGAGAACCTTACAAGTTGAGATCACTGGAGAGCAAGGATCTTATGTGAAGTCTTCATTGATGCACAGTTGAAATCCGACTGACCTTGACTCTTGAGGAATTCATCTTTTTCCTACAAATGATCAAATATGATACAATAAAAATGGTTTATCCCAATAGGATATTGGTCATAGTCAGCGAGGTCGCACTAAAACCCCCCCCCCCAAATTAATCTTATTATTGAGTGTCAACAACTTGCACTGTGTGACTCAAACACCTCCTGGGCTTTGATGCTAATCCGTTCTGTTCTAAAAACAATGAGATTTCGGATTAATCCGAACTCATTGCAAGAAAACCCTCAGATTAAGCCGTGTCGCAACCCAGAAAAGACTCTTGTGTCGGGCGGGCTGCGAGGTTTATACCAGGATGTTTAGGCTGCCCAAGTGTAATTCCTGCAGGAGCCGGAGGAACAGTGGCTCTATTGTTCACTTTTCTCCACCAATTTATAAATCTCTTTGTTGCGTCACTTAAATGCTCCTCTCAAGACCCGCAATAAGATTCCTTTTTTTTAAACCATTTGTTTGTTCTTAAAGCAAACATATTCAAATAATTGAACACATTTTTCAAAGTGCAAATATTAGTCACGTTTAAACGATATTAATATGTGTAGCTGTAGAAGAGGCCCGTGGGCCACATCTGGATGACAAGAAGTTGAATTGCATATAAATCAAGAGGCTTATGCAAATGTTGAGATAAGGTAAATGGACCTAAGGGCAGTTAAGATGCAGCCTCATGTAGAGATGGACCATTTGTCCTTGTTTACTTTGTTTGTTCTCCTATGTTTGCGTATGTTTCCTCCAGTGACATTTGCGGATGAGACTTTCAAGACTAGGACAACTGAGGAAACCAAATAGTTACCTAAGTGTGACTAAGATCATATCTCGATTTATTCAGCTACTAGACTGTAGCCTTAAATAAAAAACATTAGTTTCTGAGGCAACTTGGACGTAAACAAGGAACTCAACTATTCAGGAACAACTTATCTCATAACATTATACTTTGTAAATGAATAACTCGATTCTGTTTTGGTTGAAAGATCTTTGTCAACATATGCACCGAACACACACTTTTTAACACAGTGTTGTTGTGCGTGTTGACAAAGTTGTGTAGGTGTCACCATCACATACTCCAGTTTCTTTAAGTTCATCATTTATAAGTGAGTTTTCACAATCAATATTATCAAAAAACAAGAGGAATAAGGGGAAATACTTAAGTAACTCAGGATTTTTAAAGATAGCATTAGCATGTTGCTAACTAGTATTGGAATTTCACTTGATTTCCAAACAATGTCTCCACTGTTTGAACATTTTACAATGAAATCAGAACTTGAACATGTTGGTAAATGTTGTTCTGATAATACTATTTGCCAGATTGCAATCTGGCAAACAGTGTTATCTCCTTGGTGGGTGTATTTACATTTACATTTATTTAATCATTTTTGCTAAAACAAAGAAACCCCCCCCAGAAAGTGATGATCACTCTCTTCTCTGAATTATTTAAATTAATTAAGAAACAATTAATGCAATAATAGATCGTAAAAAAAAGAACATCTAAAATAATTAATAAGGTCAGTTATAAAAGGTGTTTACTCGTCCACTACAAGATGACCGCATCGTGACTCCAGAAGTTATGGTGCCACCTATAGTCACGGAGGAGATGTTACACATTATTCATCGACAAGATGTGTTTTAAAATATAAACAAACAGTTACAATTGAACAAACAAAACGTGTTTTATTGTACAAAAACAGACAGTATGTTTGAATGACCAGACCAGCCGCTCCAACTTTTATTGCGAGGGCGAAGCTGAGTTCTGACTCAATCAGGAAGAAGGTGAATGTTTACCTCAGCTGACTGACACACTCTCCTTTCCAAACGTGATAACGTCAATCAGGCCTTTCGGGCCGAACACAGCGCGAGGATAACAGCCTGACAGAGCACTGATAACTGCCGCCGGTGATGGATCTCTGGCCCGTATGTGGGCTAATGCGTGGCCAGCCCGAGAGGTCAAATAATCAATTCTCCGTTGTGAAAGAAGCAGACGGGGGGGGAGCGTTCAAGAACTTTGATCGACTCTGTCACAGCTATCACTTTCGCAGACAAACTAATTTGCTCCATTTGCCTTTATTGCTGAATTTCAAATGCTTCCTCTCACGTGGGCTTTCGGACACAAAACCGGAGAAAGGGTTTTTATTAAGATTAACTGTCGCTAAAGATTACCACCAATCCCTCTTAATCCAGCAACTACTGCAAATCACTAGCGATGTTTAATCTCAAACATTCTGTGTGCTAACACTACAGTATATTGCTAGCTACTTCTTATAAGTAAGTAAGTAATATTTATTTATATAGCACTTTTCCAGACCAGGGTCACAAAGCGCTTTTATAATCAAAACAATACTCAAAAAAGTATATACTTTAAAGATCAAGATAATACTGAGAACAACACAGGAGTTCGCAGAAGTTCCACGCTGTATATTTGCACTGGTAAATAACGTATTATATTGTACTATATAATACTTAAAAATGGGTTTAATTCCATTAGATTATGGGATTTTGTCAATTTAATTGTATTAGTTTTTAATGCGATTTTGATAACTGTTCAGTGTACTGGCTTCTGATTGGCTCAGAGACTTAGCATCAATGCTATTTTAGCATTCAGCTGCCTGCTCTTCAGTGTTTTCTTTTTGTGTTTTCTTTTTTTAATGTATAATTGTGCGTTTGTTGTAACCCTCACGGTCAGAAGTAACCACTGTGCGTCTTGGTTTCCTGGTTCTAAACGTAAACGCTTAAAGAAGGTCTTAACTATCGTAGGGATGGAGTTAATTATACTGTGTCTACTTCATGGAATTTCCTTATCATGGGTTGTGTTAGAACTTAAGTCCAACCCTAAATCTTAAAAGCTTAAATCAGGTAAATATAGTTGATAGAAATAAATTAAATAGTAGAGTCAAAAATAAATGCAAACATAATTTAGGGGTGACAGTTGAAAGGAATCACACAATATGTTACGATGACAATATGAAATATATCTGGATATATCACAATATTGTTGTCGCAATAATCTTCACGGCTTATTAAAAACTTTAAATACAGTGTAACATGCAGACACCGGTTTAATTTTGAATCTTAAGTTCTTCCAAAATATCATTAACACCATCATCTGTAGAACTTGGCGACGTCATACCAGAGGTCAAAGTTGCATAATAATCGCAGTATTGTCATTCTTCACACTTCTAGTATCAGTGCATGTTGATATCAAGATGTGACTCTTGTCCAGAAGCTTGCTAACTAGAAAAATAAGATGTTAAAATGGCCGCAAACAATCTAGAAATGTTGATTAAATTGCTGCATTTTGAAGAAAATATAAGTGAAGCTGTGTCAGATTTTGTATTTTGAGATGATAAACAAAAGTCTTTCTTTGTTCTGAGTAGTTGAAGGCTATGCTACCATTAGCATTTAAAGGGATAGTTCAACTCAAATTCAAATTTCCCTCATGTTCGACTACGAGTTGGGATTATATTCAGAGCAACCAGTTCCTTTTGTTATAAACCTATTTTAATTTAGTGACTGGTGCTCAGTTGTTGTCGTCTTCATCTTTGTCCAAAAAGACACACTTAAAAACCTCCAAATTCCTACCTGGTTCTTGTCTGTAACGTCCATCTTGCATTGAAGAAATTGTTTCGAAAAAAGGAAAATTTGTGAATATTTTAAGTGTTTTGAAGCGGAAGTTACTAATATAGACTTCAATACAAGAGGAACGTTACAGACGAGCAGTAATTGGATGTTTTTAAGTGTCTTTTTGGAGGAAGATGAAGACGACGACAACTGAGCACTGGTCGCTACATTAAAATGAACTATCAATTTTTGCCTATAACTCTAAAAAGGAAGAGATTACTCTGAAAATAATCCCACGAAAATGAGTGAATGTTGGGTTAACTAAGGGTTCAGTTCAACGAAGGCATTTTTGTAACTGGAAGGATTGTAACTCTGATGAGATGACTTTCAACTTGGTGAGTTTTTATAACATTTTATTTTCATTTATTTCCGTGCTCTCCCGACAGTGATCGCGACGATGCGAGACCTGAGGAAGAAGGACAAGCTGGTGGAGGCGGCCGGCGAGTCGTTTGGGAAGAACTTGACCTTGCTACCGCTGGACGTGTGCAGCGACGAGTCAGTCAAGCAGTGCATCAACAACGTCAAGGATCGCCACATCGACATCCTGAGTGAGTGGAGCGACGCCCGCAACCTCCTTCTAGTCCCTTCTCAGGATCACCAGCAGTTTAGAGTCACAGATGAGAAATCCTTCTTTAGATGATACCGTGAAGACTCAACGGTTTAATTTTGAGAGCAACACTAGCAGATTCTACGGTCGTCCAGTGAAGCAGCCAAAATGTCACGTCACAGTGTTATTACCGCAATCAAAATGCAACCTGATGACTCAGTGTTGTGCACAGGCTGTCACAGTTCGAGCGAGCAACACGCACACAAACACCTTTTGTGTGTCTGTGTTTGTGTGAGTGTAGTCTTTGTGTAAACAACCCACCAGCGGCTGAGGGTTAACTTGTGTCACCACGTGTTGCCCGGATGTTATTAGCTTGATTTAACAAGATGTTGGAGTAAAAAACAAAACAAAAAAAACAGCCTTTTATTTGTGTAAAGAGCCTCGTTTTTTACTTCAGGTTCAGTTTCCCTGTAATTAACCGAGAGCCAGAGGTTGTTTGTCTGACTGGTTACGTCACGCTGCGGTGTTGTGGTGCCACACTGACATCTAGTGGAGAGAACGGAGATCGTTCAGTGATGACGCTTGTCTGAGTTTAGCTAAAATATAAATTAACTAATTGAAGTAAATTTAAGATTATAATCGGACGAAAACACGCATCACATATTGACTTTAAACCAATAACATTTAACGTTACAAATTGGTTGAATTATGTTTATTTTATTGTGCTGGAATAAGAAGGTTTTTGTTTCTTTATCATTCAATCCAAAAAAAAAGTTGCTTCTATAAATAAATTAAATAAAAAATTAGGCTTTAATTGAGTTAATTTCAATTTTGGGGATTGAATAAATAACACAAATGTATTACCCATAAAACACAAAAAAAGATGACTTGAAAAAAGTTGATTTTTATTTGTTTTTTTCCTTTCTTTAATTGAAGTAACTTTTTATTATTATTCTTTTTAATTTAAATTATATTTATTTTCCTTCGATTGAATAATAAAGAAAAAACCCTATAATAAGAACTGCATGAAACCGAATTAAATACGTATATTTAAATAGCTTAAATTACCTTTTTATTCATATTTGATTTTCCACTAATTATTTATTTTTATATTTTTAATTATGACTTTTTTTTTGTCTGTATGTATAATTATGTTCATAGTAATACTACATTTAACAATAGAATGTTAAACTGGAGAAAAGATCTTTATTTTTAATCACCTGCTATTTTTTCCATGTAAGAATTTGAAACCTGGACTTAAAGACAAGCCTAATTATAATTATTATTTGTCTGTACATTTGAATGTGTAAACCTTTATTTAATTTAATCAACCACAACATGTTGAGCCAACTCAATATTTCTGTCAACCGTCAATCAATTATTTATATATACAGGAGTAATGTTATAATAATGATACATTTATTCAGAGGTTGTTATTCAGTACATGACATTTGTTTCTGTGTGTCAGTAAACAACGCCGGGGTGGGTCTCCTGGGACCCGTGGAGAGCATCAGCATCGAGGAAATGAAGCGAGTGTTCGAGACCAACTTCTTCGGGGTCGTGCGTATGATCAAGGAAGTGATGCCCGACATGAAGAAGAGGCGAGCGGGACACATCGTGGTCATGAGCAGCGTGATG
Organism: Callionymus lyra; assembly: GCF_982586985.1. NCBI lineage: Eukaryota > Metazoa > Chordata > Actinopteri > Syngnathiformes > Callionymidae > Callionymus > Callionymus lyra. Next base: position 10,953,177 of record NC_141832.1, on the reverse strand, counting down.
GGACTGCAGGGTAGGAACTCTATTGTACAATAGAATCATGAAGATGTGTAAGGTCGAAGTTTATAGAAACAAAACAATGAATGAAGTATTTATTTAAGCAAAAAAAAGAAGGACAATTGTTTTTTTAAATAAGATTTATTACCTCGAATGAAGTTCTGATGACCAAAAATATAATGGATATTATATATATTATATCGGTATTATAGAGACATGTCTGCAGGTTCATATCAATAATGAGTAAAGGAAAGTAAATAAATTGTTTACTAAAAAATTAGGACTAGAAAAATAACTCAGAGAACTTTTGTCAAGCAACTCTTTTTTACTGTTTTAGCCACAAAATTACATCCAACTGTATTTGAAAGACACTTGATAACAATGAGGTCAATGGTTGAAGTTCCTGAACTCGCTGGCACAGCACACAGGAACTATCTTTAAATACTTTAGAACAGCACCAATTATAATATCATTTTATCAATTTTGTTTTTATCTGTTCTACTGTATTTTAGTTTTTTTGCCTAGAGAAAAACATATAGAATTATTAGGGGAGATGAAAACAAATGTTTTCAAGTAAATAGTCTAATCAGGTAGTCATGCATGTTAATAAAAAGTAAGTTATTAGGACATTATATGTGTTTTAATCCAGTCATAACCATGAATTATCAACGTTATACATGTTTAATTAATGTCATGCTTGGTTGATTTAAAAAAAATGGATGAACCGTTAACTAATATGTTGTGTCGTCTTGTAGGAGTTGTTTTTAATGATGTTTACACGGCATCGAAGTTCGCCATGGAAGGATTCTGCGAGAGTATGGCAGTGCAGCTGCTGAAGTTCAACATCAGGTCAGTGCAGTTCATTTATTCACCGAGACGAAAAACTGTTCTTGGAGAACTTGTTTTTTTAATAATTAAATTAAAAATATTTGTTAAAACCACAGATACCATTATATATAAGTTAAGTTAGTTGATGTTTCCTCTATTTTATTATATAATATAACTTTGTGGGGTAAGAACTATTGAATATATCTTAAATAAAATAGTTTTTATATAGTGATTTAAAAAAAAAACAATATGGGGGAAATAAATACAATTGGTGACATATAAAGATTAGAAAACAAAAACGATTTTGGAATGTCAGAGTAGATAAGGAAGCACATTTATTAATAAATAATGACATGACATAATCTGTTGTTTTTTTTAAGAAAATCATACATTTTGGACTAGTTAAGCTTTCATAAAACCACATGTCTCTCCCCAGGTTGTCCATGATCGAGCCCGGCCCGGTGCACACTGAGTTTGAGACAAAAATGATGGAGGACGTGGCAAAGATGGAGTATCCAGGGGTGGACGCAGACACGGTTCATTACTTTAAAGATGTTTATTTGCCGTCGTCCATAGATATCTTCGAGGCCATGGGTCAGACCCCGGACGACATAGCCAAAGTAAGAAGTGCAAGATTTATATGGTTCTGTCCGCACGAGCGTTAAAAAAATTGATACTTTTGTCGTTTCATCCTCCAGTGCACTAAGAAGGTCATCGAGTCAAGCAGCCCACGCTTCAGAAATCTGACCAACAGCCTCTACACACCCATCGTGGCATTGAAGTACGCCGACGAGACCGGCGGCCTGTCCGTCAACACCTTCTACAACCTGCTTTTTAATTTCGGGCCCCTCATGCACATCACCATGAGCATCCTCAAGTGTCTGACCTGCAGCTGCCTGCGGAGACGGACCGTCTCTCCCAACTGAAGCGGATCCTTTTCGACTTTCCTCGCCGTCCGGTTCGTGACTAGATTAGAACCGATAACTCCAGAAGCGCCCGGGGTCGGCGACCCGAAAAAAAACCCATACATGAGCAGAAATCGCAAACAGAAAACTGGATCCGTGTTTGATTGAACAAGGTTATAATTTACTCAGATTTCACAGATGTTTTTATTGTTTTAAAAAAAAGAAGATTTATAAGTCCCATGGACAAGACAGCAAAGCACAAGTTCAGTTTCAGAGAAATATAAACTAGATAATATTAATTTGTGTCTTTAACAATGAATGCTTCTATTGTGACCATAATATTATTTTACCGAGTGTTCTCAAGGTCAAAACTGCTGTTTAATGATATTTTGAAAATCTTTTGTAAATGTGTTTGAAGGCTTTTATCTTGCATATTTAATCAATCTATTTGATTTTGAAATAAAAAGAGAAAATGATAGTTAATTTTCGCAGCCTGTTCCTGTAATACCCATTCGTCTCCAACAGGGGGTAGTATTTCACAGTTTTCATTTTCCAAAGCCTTGTCCTGCCAGACGAAGATCGTTTACTGGCCATGAAACAAAGTTCAATGGGTTTATTTAAAACTTGTTTATTCATTGAGGTGCGTGTTGAGGCTCAACGCCAGAGAGATGTTTTTTTCATGTAGTTTGTTTTTGTACCGATTATAATTTCTCTTAATCACTAGTTGCATCTCTGCGCTTGTTGTGTCAGGAGTTTATCTCACGTTTCCTTTCAGACATGAAGATCAGGTAAGTTTCCCACAATTCAAGCTTGTACAATTCCCCAATACAAAATAATTCGTTTTATCTAAATAGAACATTTGTAAAGAAGCATTATAACCAATAGATTTTGTTAAATACAATACAATGCAATGAATAAGTTAATATTAAATGAAAGAAGGATGAAAAACATAAGGTCACTTGTTAAGTTACTAAAATATTGATTTGGTTAAGGAACACATTCATTACCAAATTGATGAAAATATAAACATTTTCAATATAAAGCAGAACTTTATGGCATTGTTTGTTGTATATATACGACATATGCTGCATTTTGTATACTTTCATCATATTATTCCCTAATAAAGGAAATGGATGAATGAAAGGATGGATGAGTGGATGCATGAATGGGTGTAAGCAGCGATTGATGCATGGATGGGTTGATAAAGAAAAGGACAGATGGATGCATGAATGGATGGTGTAGGGATGGATGAAAGGATGGATTGGTGGATGGATGTATTGATGTATTGATGAAAGGATGCATGGATAGATATACAGATGGTTGGTGGAACGATCGATGGATGAAAGGATGGATTGGTGGAACGATAGATGGATGAAAGGATGGATGGTGGATGGATGTATTGATGAAGGGATGGATGGTGGATCGATCGATGGATGAAGGGATGGATGGTGGATCGATCAATGGATGGATGGTGGATCGATCAATGGATGAAGGGATGGATGGTGGATCGATCAATGGATGAAAGGATGGATGGTGGATCGATCAATGGATGAAAGGATGGATGGATAGATATACATATGGATAGTGGAACGATCGATGGATGAAAGGATGGATTGGTGGATGGATGTATTGATGAAATGATGCATGTATAGATATACAGATGGATGGTGGAACGATCGATGGATGAAAGAATGGATGGTGGATCGATCAATGGATGAAAGGATGGATGGATAGATTTACATATGGTTGGTGGAACGATCGATGGATGAAAGGATGGATGGATAGATATACATATGGATGGTGGAACGATCGATAGATGAAAGGATGGATGGTGAATGGATGTATTGATGAAAGGATGCATGTATAGATATACAGATGGAGGGTGGAACGATCGATGGATGAAAGGATGGATTGGTGGATCGATCAATGGATGAAAGGATGGATGGATAGATATACATATGGATGGTGTAACGATCGATGGATGAAAGGATGGATGGATAGATATACATATGGATGGTGGAACGATCGATGGATGAAAGGATGGATGTATTGATGAAAGGATGCATGGATAGATATACAGATGGATGGCGGAACGACAATGGATGAAAGGATGGATTGGTGGATGGATGTTTTGATGAAATGATGCATGTATAGATATACAGATGGATGGTGGAACGATCGATGGATGAAAGAATGGATGGTGGATCGATCAATGGATGAAAGGATGGATGGATAGATATACATATGGTTGGTGGAACGATCGATGGATGAAAGGATGGATGGTGGAACGATCGATGGATGAAAGGATGGATGGATAGATATACATATGGTTGGTGGAACGATCGATGGATGAAAGGATGGATGGATAGATATACCTATGGATGGTGGAACGATCGATAGATGAAAGGATGGATGGTGGATCGATCAATGGATGAAAGTATGGATGGTGGATCGATCAATGGATGAAAGGATGGATGGTGGATGGATGTATTGATGAAAGGATGCATGTATAGATATACAGATGGATGGTGGAACGATCGATGGATGAAAGGATGGATAATTGATCGATTTATGGACGAAAGGATGGTCGGCAGATGCAGACGATGCACGTGTGGCTATGGATTGATTTATGAAAGAACAGATGGATAGATGAAAGGATGCATGAATGGAAGGATGGACACATAGATGGATGATGGATGAATGAATGGGTGGGAGGATGAAAGGTTTGATGGCTGGATTGATGCATGAATGGACGGATGGACAGCGAGATGGATGGCTTGATAAGACGACGGATGGATGGATTTATTGATTGACGAAAGGACCGATGGATGGATGACAGGATGGATGGACAGGCAGAGAGATGAATGCATGAAGGAATGGATGAATAAATGGGTGGATGGACGGACTAAGAGATTGATGAAAGGACGGGTGCTGGATCCATTGATTGGATGAAAGGATGGATAGATAAAAGGATGATGGAAAAATGAATCTTAAATCCGTTCAGAATCTGAAACTGAAATTGCTCCAATCGGGAAGAGAGATTTGAACCCTGGTGAACATAAGAACCATAAACCCCAAAGTACCATCTGGGGGGCTCGTCGGGTGGTCGCCCCGGACCCGCCGCCGGACCCGACGCCGCAGCTTGTGCTGAGCTTGCACTTGTTTGCGCGGTCGCATGTGCATCTGCACACACATTAGCATGCATGCGTGTGTGTGTGAAAGCATTTCACGTGCATGTCTATGGGCCAAGTTAGTGATCTGTTGATGGATATAAAGAGGTCATGGCCCTACTCCCCATCGAAACCCCTCCCTTGAACCCCCCGCCTCTCTCACACATACACCCCTGCTTTGTGCCGTGTGAGAGAATGTGACCTGGTTCCCATCCCCGAGGAGGGGTGAACCCCTTAATGACGGCCCTCCTCAGACGCATTTCGCCGAGCGGCGAGCCTCCCCTCTCCAGCTGTCCTCCTCAGCCCAACCAAGGACCAAGACCTCCGAGTCTGTGATGGTGGTGGGGAGACCTCCGAGTTTGACCGGGCGGTCGTCCGCCACCCGGGTCCAGACCTGCAGATCATTTTTTGGGTTTTTTTTTTTTTACGGCGCAACTGGTCGCCGACCTGTTGTTTGAGCGAGCGCCGCTGAATGTGTGTATGTATCTTCATCAGAGGCGACAGCTCCACACAATGGAACAAAGATGCTGTCAATCACAATCAAATGGGTGTGCGCGGAGTGGGGCGGCGGGGTAAAGCGGGCAAAAGAATCCCGGGACTAGGGTTGGGGGGGGGGGGAAGGGGGAGGAGCCTGTATGTTTTGAATGTTCGGGAGGATGCCAAGATCCAATGTGGGGCATGCTGAGGAAAGCAGGAGGAGGGTGGGGGGGGGGCAGGGGGGGGGTATATGATTGTGACCATGGGGGGGGGTGGGTGTGTCCAATTTGGGAAAATTTGGGTAACCCCGGGTCTGAATAGAGAAGCTGTTTACGAACTGAATGAACACAAAAGTTACAGAAAAGTCTCATTAAACAAGAGCGCTCATCAAACCATTGTTTGTGTACTTTTGTTTCACCGTCCGGGACATAATTGCTCTATAATGAGGCCAGCATGACATGTCAGGGTCTCCCCCTGAATGGTCACCGACCCCGTCACAGTTTACCATCGCAACATACATCGCAAAACCCTAAAAACTTTGGCTGGAGCTCACGAACGACTCCACCGACTCCTCCACCAAAAAAAGATGGCCGACGCTTGCTTGTCGAGTGCCATCGGAAAGGAAGGAGAGTTTTTTTTGTTGTTTTTTTAGGGTTCAACAGGGAAGCGGTGTCGAGAGAATTGAGATGTTGCACATGAATGGACCCCGGGCGTCTAGACAGAGTGCTCGAGCACTGATCCAGGGTCAGAGTTGATCAACAGCAGACTCCTCTTATATTCCTCTGTTGTTGCATCTCTCAATATCATCCATTCATGCCGAGACCCCCTTCTTTTTTTTTTTCTGAAGCACCGCTCCCTCTCGCCGAGTACTTTTTTATGACTCTGTGGTCGCTTCAGAACCAGGACAGCAGGGCCCCGGAGGTCATCTTGTACTGGTCCTTCACGGCAGATATATGTGAGACAGCTGTTTTTTAAAAGAGCCACACAGGGTCACTTAGTATAATTTAGCCAGTACTGCCTACAACTCAGTTTGTACTGGACAGGTACTCTCTCGGTTGCCCAGTAAAAAGTAAAACTAAAGACTACTTTTACAGAGATTGGTTTGCATTAAACTCGTCCATTGTTTCTGAGACGCATTTCGTTGGACACGTAGCTTGCCAACAAAGCCTTGAATTCTGGGTAACCATATCTGGTTCCTCCAAAAACACCAAAAACTATGGTTAAAATAAATGCGTAACTTTGTATTTTTTCTTTGGCCCGGCAAAGTGGAACACAATCGTAAATCATTCACACGAGTCTCCAGGGATCAAGTGTGCTTTGAGAGGAACGTTTTGTTTTGTTTTGTGTGTTTTGTCTGTCCTTCTTCCAGCGCTTATCCTGTAGCGTGTCAAGGTGGCATTACTCTCGGCAAGGAAGCAAACAACTTTCTGCCAGTCGCCCGGGAAGTAGATTTTGTTGAAAAAAAAGGCTCAACCATTTTCAGGGCGTAACTGTATTTATCAGGGGTTTGTATTTAAAAGAATCTGGTATGATACAATATATAGTGACACTGTAGTAACAAGGATATATTTGTAGTATTGTCGAGTACTTGACTCTGGTGTTGCACAATATACAGAATATACATGACTAAGCCGTAAATACTTACATTTTTACATATTTAAAAGCTCCTGGAGTCAGAGTATCCTCTCGTCCTTAGTCATCACCAGGATGTCCCTTATTTTGTTTGCTTAGGACTTAATTCTGTCTGTCTCTCCATCTGTCCGTCCGTCCGCCTGTCTGTATGTCCGTCCGCCTGTCTGTCTCTCCGTCTGTCTGTCCGTCCGTCCGTCTGTCCGTCTGTCCTTTCGTCCGTATGTCTGTCCGCCAGTCTGTATGTCTGTCTTTCTGTATGTCTGTCTGTCTTTCTGTCTGTCTGTCCATCTATCCGCCATTCTGTATGTCTGTCTTGCTGAATATCTGTCTGTCCGTCCTTTTGTCTGTCCGTCCATCCTGCTGTACATCTGTCTGTCTGTCTATCCGTCCGTCTCTCCGCCATTCTGTATGTCTGTCTTTCTGTTGTTCGTCCGTCTGTCTGTCCATCCTTCAGTCTGTCTATCCGTCTGTCCATATGCCTGTCTGTCCGTCCGTCCATCTCTCCGCCATTCTGTATGTCTGTCTTACTGTCTGTCCATCCGTCCGTCTGTCTGTCCATCCGTCCTTCAGTCTGTCCATCCGTCTGTACATCTGTCTGTCTGTCCGTCCATCTCTCCGCCATTCTGTATGTCTGTCCATCCGTCTGTCTGTCTGTCTGTCTGTCTGTTTGTCTTGTTTTGAATCCATCTTGACCTGGTGTTTTTATCAAGTTTCAAGGAACACTAGAGAAAGTACACATTTAAACTAGTCATTTGAAGATACAAAGTAAAGTAAATATACTCGGTCAGCACTTCCAGCCTCTATTTGGAAACATTCAACCGTCAACCTCCATCAGTCAGTCTGGAAATGAGACCACATGGGACAAATAACTGTGGAGAAAACATGGGCCTGGGTCTAAGGTGGCTATCAATCTTCTCCCAAAACCGTTGCGTTCCACATCGTCTCGTAGTCTCCATCCATTATGGCGACAGAGGCCACTGAGAAAAACAAACATGGACGATGTAGCTGCCCTCGCCTTCTCTCTATCTTCATTACCTCCGCTCAGTGGTCATAGGAGGCCCAGTGTTTCTTTCTGCTGCCACATCTCCGCTGACCTCACCCAATGTGGGTCACGCCGTGAGCCTTCAGGGTCATCATATCAGGCACCATCGCTCAGCATCACCCGAGGTTTAATCATAAATCAAACGCGTCTTCCCAGTGGCTGATATTGTTTTAGCCACACAGAACCGCCATTGTCGCTATCATCACAGCATTAGCATTGTTCTCGTCCTCCCTCTCTCCCCCCCATCTCTCCCCCCCTCACGGCTCCACCAGTACATAAACAATCTGGTAGGAATTTCCAGAGTTGGACTCAGGATGGTTTTGTTTTCGCTCTGTTTAGCCTTTCCAAACTACCAGTTCCAGTGACTGCGAAAGTCTGTGATTAGAGGGTTTAGCAGATGAACAAGCATTTCAATTCCCAAACAAGGGGATGACGGGTGATTTTGCCGGGCTTAGGGACAAGGTAATCTGATCTGGGGTAACAGGATCCTGTGGGGTTTTTTTCGTGAGGACAATGAGGTGGGACGGTGTAGTATTCCACAATAGAGCCGGTGATGTCAATCCACAAACAAGGAAAAGAGAGAAAAATGAAGACATGTTTTTAACCTATTTCGCTTAGTTGGAATAGAAGCATTGCTGGGCAGCAGAGTGGAACCCTCGGTGGGTCACATGGGTACCCTCTGGTTTTCTCACACAATCAGAAGATATTCGGATGACTTGAAATTACCCAAAGTTGTGAGTTTTTGTTGGTCAGTATCAGGGTGTCCAACATGTGTCCAACATGGTTGAGAAATGTCAATTTACCCAACAGTCTATGAGCTGTTGCCGATTGTTTGGATGCTAAATTTAGCATCAAAATACACAAATTGTCCGTGTTCACCGTCTGTTCTCGTCCTTTTTCATCTTACTCACTGAGAGGGATGAATATTAAAAAGTGCGATCTCAGTGTGTAACTATACCAATAAGTGTGAAACTTGCTGTTAGCAACATAGCATTGCTGGTGAAGTCAGGTGGACTCAACGTTGTGTCTGCACTGGAGTCACACATGAAGCTACAAAATAGTTGCTTTAAATTTTGAGCCAAACATTTCAACCACTATCAGGCCACACAAAATTACTCGGAGGACCAGTTTGGCACCCACACCTGGAGTTTGCCAAAATGTATTGACACACCCTAGGAATGACTGGCAAGATAGCCAGGGTGTTTTACACTGGAAAATACACTTAAAAAGGGTTGACTATTTTTTAAAAGCTTTTCTTATTCCAAAACTTTTTTTTAAATTATATTTGGCACATTAACGGTTGAGATGTCTTCGAAATCATATTAATATAACTTAAACCAAACTTCAGTGAAACGGGAGAAAATAAATTCACTTACATTTAGTTTTCTTTGTGTACTTTTGTTTTTACATGTAGTTGTTTAGCTGTTAATTGACTTAAGTATGTTTTGTATGAAGTAAAATCAGATTGTTTTCATCCTTTTACCTTAAGTTATACCTGGGCAATGAGCCTTAAGGGGGGGCAACTATCAACCATTTGACTGTATTTATAGAGACCTTGTGAGGTGTAAAACTATAAAACTTATACACTAACTTCGCCATTGTCTGGAAAAGCGCTCTACAAATATAAATGACTTACTTACTTACTTACATTATCTATTGCAAGTTCTAAAACTAACGCGTGATTTGTTTTAATTCTCTGTTTTGTTCTCTTTTCACAATATTTTTTTGGTCACCGGCAAAACCTCCTAAAAAGAGAAATCCAATTATAAATCAAGCTTTTTTAATTCTCATTTACATGTTTTCTTTTATGACCTTTATTAAAACAACAGCTTTTTTATATTATGCTATTGCTAATTACAAAAAATAATACTTTTTAAATATTTTGATTGTAACCAAGTGTGTTTTTTTAGAAAGTTTTTTGTTTTTTTTGGCTTGACGGCCCCTAACAATAGTCCGAGTTCATTATGTTGACCCTGACATTTCATAACTCATCGCTGCTCTACGTGCATTTAAAGGTATTCGCTTTTTTACATTTATTGTTTATAAGTTAAGCCACATTTCCCTCAAAGTAAAAATACTTTCACTCCAGTCCATCGTAGAGTGTATTAGGACTTTGTTTGAATGTTTACACAAGCTGAAGCGTTACCCACTGGACACATGTTGTGTTTGTAATTAGACTGTGACCATGTTCTCTACAGAAACACAGACAGCATGATGACCTCATCAGAGTCACCATTGAAGTTCTACAAGTCTGGCCGAGTCCCAATTTCCTTCTCCTGCCAGAGCCGAAAAAAAAAAAAAAAAAAACCCTCAGCGTCCCCTTTTCTTCAGATCTATTCACTGTGGCCGAGTGTAAAGATGAGAAAGCAAGGCAGGGTTGCGGGCACACCCTCCCTCAGGAAACCCGTCGTGGCCCAGAGAGCCCACATCAAGGATTCGTGCGGCGTGGATATTGCGTCTTGGCAGCCACGGTGAGAGCGGGCAAGACCTGAAAAATGCTGCTTCATAAGAACAGGATCTTAATGCGAGGACGTTATTAAAAAAATATTTTTAGGAGTCGTGCGCACATGAATGAAACCCTCGGCGGTGCGTTCATTCACTCACTCGCAGATTTTTCTTCTCCTCTCGTCAGCAAAAAAACAAAAAGCTTGACTGTGAAAAGATGTTCACAGATTTGTCCCGAGTGAAGAGATGTCTTTGTTGGTTATCTCCATTGGTGAGCCGCCTCCATTTGGCTCGGGCCTAATCAGAACACAAACACTCCTCTGTCATTTGGCTGCTCTCCCTCTCGCCCCAGTATCTCTTTTCCTCTCCGTCTGTTTTTTATTAACTAGTGCCACTAATGAAGCTTTCTTTCCTGCTCTTTTTTTTTTTTCTCCACCAAGTTCTTACACACTGGTTGAAATCCTTCTCACACAGATTTATTTTCTCGTCTTTTATCTTTCGAGGATTTAATCCACTCATCTGGATGGTGTGTGTCTGTCTTTCTCCCTGAAACCACAGATGCCAGCATACATTAATGATGTCAGCCTGGAACGGGTCTGGTTACAGTTTTTTTTTTTTTTAGAGATGAAACAATAAGACAGGATGTAGTTATAGCTTTAGATTTAATAGTTTTTATTGTAGGTAAAAAAGAACATTGGGTAAAAAAACAAAGTTAATGGACATTTATACTGTTTGCAGATGACACAGTGCTTTTTATTAAGAGAATAGACTGAAAACATGTGTTGGGATGAGATTGGTTCAAGGATTTTGGGTCAATCTTTCATTCTCTGTGAAAAAAACCGAGGGCACGGGTTCCTACTTGAAGGTACTTGCAAGAAGAGGATCAGAAAGAGTTCATGCTGAGAGGTTTGGAGAAGTTCTTGAGGCCAGACTCTCATGGTCAATGGGAAACAAAGTAATTTCTAAATAAGTGTTGGTTGCTCTAATCCATGTCTCTACCTGACGACGGTGCGAATCACCTTAAGACGTCATACTTTCCCAAACAGAAGAGAGAAAAGGAAAATGGCTTTTAAGAGACATTAGGTTTCCCTGCATCTGAATACCATTCAACTTTTCCTTTCAGTTAAGTTTGGAACATTGTCCATTTAAACTGAGATTTCTTATTATTATATAATTATTATTTAATTTCTTAAAGTAATGATGACTGATCATTTCTCTGCACTTAGCTGATTGGTTCGTTCCATAAAAGGAGTTATAAGATTGTCCAATAGAGATGTATCAACCTGAACACAACTAGTGGCCCTAACCCCATTAATAAGGCAAATAATTCCACTAAGAAACCCTGAAAAGGCAACTTGTGAAGTAAAAAGCATTTCATTTATATGTTAAATCCACAATTCTTTAACCAAAATTTTGCCACGCAAAACAATGTTCTGGTTCTGATTTGATTGATTGCATTCGTTATCAATCGGACTGTAGTTTAGGTACTTGCATTGAAAAACAAGAAAGGGTGACAAATTCTTCAAAAAGGTAAGTGGATCAAGATGTCTATCTAGGTCATAGGTCAACAACAAGGTGGTGCCCATATGCCCTTTTTAAAATTGTATTTTTCATACAATAACCACCTTTTTATCTTTGATTTTGTGTTTCTTTTAGCGTTGCCCAATTGGTAATTATAGAGAAATCGATAGTGTATTAAAAGGAATATCATTTATCAACCATAATAATATATATTAAGATATTTCAGAAGTGGGCAACAAACTGATAGTAGACCTCTGGTCACATGGTGCCTTTGGAGCAGCTCAGAGTTAAAAAAAAAAAAAGGTTGGTGACCCCCCTGTCCACTGAAAAATGTCCGAGATCTGTCCTCCGTTTTTGAGTTATTAAGCTAAAGAAACAGGTGTAACAATCACATGACCTCTTCGGCCGAGGTGATAACGGACTGAAAAGAGGATTTACTTGTTGTTCTAGGAGGAGGGCTGAGGTCAGGGCAGGACTTCCCAAAAAGAGAGCTAGGTGAGGGGAGGAAGCAGGAGAAGACAAAGGAAAAAGGCCTGGAAGATATGGAAGCCCCAGGTTTCACACAATAGCAGGTCATTTGTCTAATGGTAGGGATTAGACCGACAGGAACAGAAGTCAGAAAGAGGTGAATACATGGAAGTGATTAGCCACAGCAAGATTCAATCAAGAGGATTGTTCAGGAAATCCCTGAGTGGATTGTAGACCAGTGGTTTGGTCAAGTTTCAATGTGGGTTAGTAAACTTTGGAAATGTCTTCTTAGATACGCATATGTCATATTGAATGATGGACATTAGGTGTAGCAAACCCTAGTGGGACTTCTGGTTGGGTTTACGAGTTAGCGGACGCTTCAACTCGAGCTCCTACAACTTGTCTTTATCACCCATGTTTACAAATCCCCATCTCATGAAAACCAACTCAACTACTTGAACAAAACCTTAATACAGCATCACATGTCAAATCTAACTGAAAGTGCTCAGCAAGCCAAAGGAGACACTATGACTGGAACATGTAGCAAGTATTTCATTCATTTTCTGCCACTTATTCCCTTATGAGGGTCTCACAGGTTGCCGGAGCCTATCCCATCTTCTTCGGGCGAGAGGCAGGGGACACCCTGAACAGGATGCCAGACTGGGGAAGAAAACTCAAAGACATACAACTACACACACACACAATCATAACTACGACAATTTTCCTCAAGTTTTTAAAAAACCTCTGTATGTTTTTGGACTATGGGAAGAAAACTGGAGTGCCCGGAGTAAACCCACGCAACACGGGGAGAACATACAAACTGTCGCAAGTTAACTCGCCCCCCCAACCTAGAAGTGAACCTGAAACCATCTGGAGGAAAAACTGGACCAGGTTCAGTCTGTGGTGACGGACCATGATCAGTGAATCAATAGAGTTTTGTGCCACGTCTAAAAGTTTCCAAACTGGCTGACGCTAACGCCAAGCTAAAGACTGAAACTACGGATCTTAAGCAGAAGTTAAACCTCCCGCACCATCTCTACATAGTGCCCGTCAGCTCCACACAAATGTGTCTCTGTTACCCGAGAAGAAAACTGTGTGAAGTGTGTTGTTTCTACACCACATTAGCAAAAACGGACCTTTCTCCGAGTTCCATGCCCTCTTCATTCCCCGGGAACGCTGAGAATAGCCCCAGTGTAAGACGATCCAAGAGGTCAGCGCCGCCATGAGTTCTAGCCGTGACCCCACTCATGTGGACACCCACTTCTCTGGTACCATGCCAGCGGAGAACAGAGTTGTGTGTTTGGACCTTTGTGGGAAAAGCATCCCTCGGAATGCGGCTTTGGGGAGCCTGTGTGGGACCAGCAAAAAAGATGTTCCCTTCTCCATAAAAAAAGAAGTCTCTTCCCTGACGCCGTGGGAGGGTCAGAGGTCAGAGTGCCTAGTCGCAGAAAAAAAAAGTTTGTTTCAACACACTCTCCGTCTGGACGACGTTGCTTCAAAGGTGTCACGGGAGAATACCGGACGACCATCCCATCTTCGCCTGAAGTAAGATATTGAGTAAGGTGACACGGTGTATTCATAAACGTGTTGTTTTCAGGGAGATGAGGTAAGCGGGGATATCCTTGCCGCTCTATAATACACTTTGTGTTTGCGATTCCTTGCCGGGTTTATTTCTTTAAAGTCTTTGTGTTGCCTTGTTGCCCTGGGACAGTGTCCTCCTTTTGCTTTGTTGTGAGCAAGTAGTGAAACTGGGCAAGTTTTCAAGCATCCCAGCGCTTAAAAGACACACTATGTTTTCACATTGAAGTTCACTTTAATAAGACCAGTTAAGAAAAGTTACTAGTTAAGGGACACAAAATAGGAGTCAAATGTTTGGAAGATACCATAATGGTTTGGATTTTGTACAATATATCGATATCGATATATATATTCACAGTAATTAGAGTCAACAAAATGATTAATTTAAAATCTTTCTTCTGAGACATAACCTTTTTATTCTATTTTTTATTGTGTGTCCGTTGTTTGAGATACTTTATCTCATCTTAAATTAAACACAAGTTTATTTTCTTATTCTGTAGGATAATAGAGACATTCCCAAGAAAAAGAAGATGCTCTCCCACCATTATAAATAAAGTATGTTTATTTATGTTGCTATTTGAGAAACATTTTCAACAAAACACGTTGTGATTTTAACCCTTCACTGGCTTACGAATACTGAAAAAAATAGAACAGAAAAATGCAGGAGAAAATTAGACAACTTCACTTTAAGGCACATTTTATAATGATAATGTTATGAACAAATGTAGCCGTAATGAATCAGATTCCTAAATGAAGTGACTCTGACTCACTTTATATTTTATAAATATATATAAAACAGTATTGCAAGTTAACCCTATGAGGAAGACTAAAGGAATATCAATATGACAGAATAAGTGGCAACTATTTGATTTATTTATGTAAAACTATTAAGTCACTATTAATCACATATTGACTCCAAACAGGTCGTGTCAGTATTTCTTATCTAGTCCTTTAATCTCACCATGCATGAAAATAATAAACAGATGAATCGGATGTTGACGGCTTCCAGGAACCTCGGCCAGGAAAGGCAGGCGTCCTCCTCGCTGGTTCCCAGGCTCGGGAGAAGACGACAGGCCTCGGCTTGACTGTCCCAGCGAGGAAACCAGAAAAACCGGACTTGAATCACCGTTACCTGTCACATCCATCCCCTTCTGGCTTGTGCTACACACCCGCCTGCACAAGTCTGGACAGACAGACGTGGAGAAAAACAATATTTCTCTACGAAAACAGCGGTGGGGTCATCAGTTTAGCGAGTTTCAGTTCCATCACCACGTTTTGAAATGAGTGATGTTCACAGTTGGTTGATCTTGAAAAGCAGCCTCTCCCGGGCTTGTGTGGAACACTTAGGTCACACATTAAAGACTATGAGGAGCAGGTCCACCACCAACAGACTGAATCCTTTGGTAAATTCCATACTTATTTTTGTCAATTTTAACTTGAGAAAGTTTGCAGTCTAACACTCAACAATTGTGGCTCGAACCCCCTCTTTATATGCTGGCAGCTTCTGGGGCGTAATGAAACACAGATCAGCTTCGGATCCAGAGCGAACACATCCAGCCATGTGTCAACATATCTTCACATCCACCGTACGAGGAGACGAACCACAGCGCTGTCAGAAGACCGTAAAATATGCTTTTACATGATTAAGTCTGGGAGATTGTGCATTTATTGCACACATAAGAGCACTTAGAGGTAATAATCGCTGGTTGTTGTGATGACAAGTCAGCCCGGGTGACGAAAAGCAGAAAAGTCTGGACTTGATTTGAGTGTTTGTCATTCTGTGAGTCATTAAAGTTTTTTTTTTTTATTCTCTCAGTCAGGATGTAATTTTTTTTTTCATGGGAGCTGACGTCATGAAACTGTTGGGAAATCTGCTGCTTTTTGTCTGAGTGAAGGTGAAGTTATAAGCTCAGGCTGCACGTTATAGTGATGTGCTGTTAGAACCTGTTGGAGGTGGATCTACTGCAACAACCACTTGACTGAGGCATGCACTGATGGATGGATAGATGGATAGATTGATGGATAGATGGATGGATGGATGGCTAGATGGATAGATGGATAGATGGATGGATGTATAGATAGATAGATGGATAGATGGATAGATGGATAGATGGATAGATGGATGGATAGATGGATAGATGGATGGATAGATGGATAGATGGATAGATAGATGGATGGATGGATGGATGGATAGATGGATAGATGGATAGATGGATGAATGGATGGATGGATGGATGGATGGATGGATGGATAGATGGATAGATGGATAGATGGATAGATGGATGGATAGATGGATGGATGGATAGATGGATAGATGGATAGATGGATGGATGGATGGATGGATGGATGGATGGATGGATGGATGGATGGATGGATGGATGGATAGTCGGATGGATATATGGATGGATGGATAGTCGGATGGATAGATGGATGGATAGATAGTCGGATGGATAGATGGATGGATGGATAGTCGGATGGATAGATGGATGGATGGATTGTCGGATGGATAGATGGATAGTCGGATGGATAGATGGATGGATGGATAGTCGAATGGATATATGGATTAATGGCTAGTCAGATGGATAGATAGATAGAAAAATAGATGGATAGATAGATAGAAAATAGATGGATATATAGATAGATAGAAAATAGATGGATAGATAGATAGAAAATAGATGGATAGATAGATTGAAAAAAATAGATGGATAGATAGATAGAAAAATAGCTGGATAGATGAAGGAAGGAGAGATGGACTGATGGAGGGATGGGTGAGAAGATAAGGAAGGGAGGATAGACTGACGGAAAGGAAAGAAGAATGGAAGGATGAAAGCACAGAGGGATGGAGAGACGGACTGATTAACCGGCCGATGGTCGGATGGACGGATGGAAGGATGGAAAGGAAGAACGGTTTGAAGAATAGACAGACTGTAAATGGAGGGAAGGATGTACGGACAGAAGGATCGACGAACCGACAGGATGTCGGATTGATAGAAAGAAAACAGATAGAAGGATTGATCAAATGAAGAAAGGAAGGCGGGACAGATGAATGGACAGATGGAAGGATTAAAAGGATGGAAGAGAGAAGATTTGAACGGCTCCATTGATCGATATACCAACGTGTTGTCATGAATCAACCTTCTGATGAACCCACTGTCTGCAGGAATGCGACAGAGACGTCCTCGTGGGTCAGCAGTGGAACCATATTTATATCTCCAGCAGCTCGTATCAACAGAAATCATTTTAATTTAATAATGTGAAATTAAACAGCATTTTATTTCCATGACGTCGAGCAGTGACAATCACAACATCAGCATGTTTGTGCGTCACACTGAGACTCGGGAAGGGAAATGGAAATTCAGGCTTTTTCTAAACTGACTTTTGGACCTTCTGCTGAGGGGTTATGAGAAAGAGTTTTTTTCTCCTCTGGGCCTCTCCCACGCTATCGCCCGGCTCCCCTCTCCCCTAGTTTCTATATGAGAACCCACATAAATCAACCTGCTCCGAGCGGTTTCGCCGACACGACGGCAAGTCGTGAAAAAAAAAAAGAATGTTTTCGACGATAGATCGTAGGTGTGACAGAAATTAGTAATAGCTGCAATAACATGGAACCTTCGGGTCGCACACCCGCGACATGCCAGAGAAACAACTCTCGGGCTCCAACGACAGAAACAAATATATGTAAGAGAAATAAACAAAACGGCGTCCAAATGATCTAGACTTGCATGGGAGACTTGAAAAAATTCCTCCAAAAATAGTCATTAGTAAGACGAGAGGAATGGAAGGTTCTGGGTCGTTTTCGCCATACAAGGGCTTGTTCTGTGAAACACGCCACCACGCCGACCAGTTTCACACCACCAACTGGGCAACTGGGATTTACTAAGTGCTTTAAGAATTTCCACTCCCTTGTCTGCAAAGTCTTAAAAGCCCCGCAATTGAATGATTCCAAGTGTTTCGGCTGCTCTCAAGTGCATTCTTCTGGCCTTTCCTGTAGTCATTGTTTAAAGCTGGGGATTTATAATGTGTGCAAAATTATAATAAACGCAACTAGAAATGAAATAAAATCTAAAATCATCTTCTCCGACTGGTCCCATGCGGTGCCACACTTTACCCATGAGATTTAAGGTTTTACGACATTCCTTCAGTTACTTCACGACCTCTTCTGCAAGCGTTTATTTCGACAGAGACCGAGGTTCATTCAAGGTCTGCTCATAAACACATGTTAAGTTTTGTCTTTCCTTAATGTTAAATTTCGATTTCTAAAGCTATTTCCTTACAAAACAATTGTTCATTGATTTCATCCTGAGAACCAGGAGATCAGACTCAATGGTAAAGTTTAGAGTTTAAAAAAAAACAAAACATTAAAATTAAAAGCTTAAGGGAGCTCCATCCAGATCACATCGTGAATAAAGATTGAGTACATTTCAAAATATCAGGAAAAGATCAACAAAAAAAGAACTAAATTCAACCAATTTCCTACTCACCCTCATGTCGACTAAGGGTTGGGATTATGTTCATAGTAATTCGTTATATTCAGAGTTATAGGAGTTATAGGTTCATCTTCGTCCAAAAAGACACTCTTAATATCATCCAAATACATCCCTGGTCCTTGTTTGTGACATCCATCTTGTATTGAAGCTTTGACCTGTGAAATAGTTCCCAGAAAAATGAAACAAATCTCTATTTGAATCATTTTTTGAGCGGAGATTCCAGCCTATCATCTTAAACTTAATCTTGTACTTTGTTTAATTTTGAAGACACTTAAAGCGGGAGTTGATTCACATGGAGCTTATGCAACAAACAAACTTAAAATATAGAGAAAAATATAGTTTTTTTCGTAACAATTCCTCTTGTCGAGGCTTAAATACAAAATGGAAGTTACAGACGAGCAGTATGGACGTATTTTGGATGTTTTTAGGTGTCTTTTTGGCCGAAGATGAAGCGGTGGACATACATTTTTGCCTATAACTCTAAAAGGGAACGGAGGACCTGAAAAAAATCCAAACCCTTATTCGATACTAGTAGATTTAAAGAAAATTTAGATTTTTTTGGGTGAAATATCGCTTTTGGGTTTTATCCTATACTAAAAACCATACAGCTAACTAGCCTAAACAGCTTACTTTGTCCCCATTTTTTTCACATTATGACTTTAAAATTTTTTTTTTTACAGACTGTCAGTATTACATTTGGAGCTATTTTTTTGCATTGACCAAAATTCAAATAGTCCAGGTAAGAAAACATTATTCTGTCCCATACCAACACTGATAAAAAGTGTAGTTCATATGCCAGACCTGTAGGTGGTATTGTAATGCTCATGCAAAAAAACGAAGAAGAAGTCATATGCGTGTATTAAACCACAGAAGAAGAACACAAAAAAACATATTTGTAAATTGGAAAACCACTTAAGGAGCCAAACATTTCGCATTATTAAGCCTTTTTGTCTCGTTTTCTTCCGCTTTAAATTATTAACATTGCTTTTTTTTTCACAAAGGTGCAGATTTTTTATTGAATCGGAGACAAAAAACTGGAAAATAAATCTAATAAATCCAATTTTCTTGTGGATGAATCAACTATTGGACCAAAATATGACGGACATCTTGTTTGTATATGATGTGGCTTTATTTGATCCCTATACTTTGGACAGTAGACAAGAAGCGAAGGCCTCACTTCTCCCATCACTGGAGCAATTCATGTCAAAGTTTTCTGGGTTCACACTTTTTCTTTTATCTCCGTCTCTGCACATACTGTGATCTCTGGTGCGGGTCCTCACCACGTGGCGGCTGATAAGGCAGTGGTCGAGAGTGTTTTTGATGTCAGTCCACTATCTGTATCGACCAGCATGGCTTCACCGAAAAAGAGCAACAATAACACACCTATCGCCCTTCAATCCCTGTTTCTCTCTGCTCGGACGAGTGTGAAGGAAAAGCTGTCAAAAGTATCTCACAGGGATCAAATTCCTCGGCGTGCCTTAAGGAAAAGGATGGGTGGAGACACCGGGTCGTACGCAGCAGAGGAAAGAATTACATTAGTTAATGCAGTCTTATTTCATATGAATCATAGTAATTCGTTATATTCAGAGTTATAGGAGTTATAGGTTCATCTTCGTCCAAAAAGACACTCTTAATATGATCCAAATACATCCCTGGTCCTTGTTTGTGACATCCATCTTGTATTGAAGCTTTGACCTGTGAAATAGTTCCCAGAAAAATGAAACAAATCTCTATTTGAATCTCTTTTTTGGCGGAAGATTCCAGGCTACTATCTTAAACTTAATCTTGTACTGTGTTTAATTTTGAAGACACTTAAAGCAGGAGTTGATTCACTTGGAGCTTATGCAACAAACAAACTTAAAATATAGAGTTTTTTTCGTAACAATTCCTCTTGTCGAGGTTTAAATACAAAATGGAAGTTACAGACGAGCAGTATGGATGTATTTTGGATGTTTTTAGGTGTCTTTTTGGACGAAGATGAAGCGGTGGACATACATTTTTGCCTATAACTCTAAAAGGAAACGGAGGACTTTGAACAAAATCCAAACCCTTATTATATAACCCTTATTATACTTAGACAAGTAGATTTAAAGAAAATTTAGATTTTTTTTGGGTGAAATATCGCTTTTGAGTTTTATCCTATACTAGCTTTATCCTTACTTTATCCTATACCACTTTGGGTGGAGACGCCGGGTCGTACGCAGCAGAGGAAAGAATTACATTAGTTAATGCAGTCTTATTTCATATGAATCGACAAAGTATTTTGAGAAAGAGTCAAAGTCATGTATCCTTAAGGAAGTGACCTTTGACCCCCTTGAGCCGTCAGCCAAGAGGCTCCATTTTCGAATCAACGACTTCTCTCACGCGGTTCGCTTCCACGGACGAGGAGATAGACAAGTGAGGAAGTGTGAAATACGGTCGCAGTCTTCGCCCCCCCGAAAAAAAAGGCTTGAACGTTCCCAGTTTTCCCACCCGTCCGGACCCCCCGTCGGGGATTGTACGAGCGTCAGCGTGGGAGGAGAGAGAGAGACAAACTTATGGTTGCAATTTGGAGATGCTTTTTTTAGACGCTCTTAAATGTGGGGAGCGTTGGCGATTTGTGGGAAGGCGAAAAAAAAAGAAGGAAGTTCAGATCTTCCCCGGCGGAATTCTCTCACTTTCAACTGAGAGGGGGGTTTCTGTTGTGTTTTTTTTTTTGAGGGGGTGGGAGAGGGGAGGCTTAAGGTTTGTTGAAAGTTGAAAATGCTTATTTACGTTAAATCCCTGACAGAGAGAGTGAAGTATACACAGTTCATCTGCAGGAAACGGAACATGCGGCCCACACCACATGCTTTTTTCCCCTGTTATGTGGGAAATCCTGGACCACATGACGTTGTCGTCCGTTGGAGGGAAGCCTGGAGCCGAACCACGGATTAGAGCAAAAAAAAAATGTAGCCTCGCTGTTGTATTTGAAGAGAGGTAAATAATATTTTTTTTAAAAAGTGGGTTTGAAAAGTACAGACGGGGGACAAACAGTCACCTCGTTGATTACGGAGTAGGGTTTTGCGTCTTCGTCGCTGGTTCCCATAGTCGGAGCCAGCTGGATGGAAAGTGAGTCTTTGCTCCACAGCTGCCCTCCAGACTGATTAGAGTGGGCTCCGGACCAGCAGCTTTTGTGCCCGTACCTCAATCAAACCTTAGGTAAAAGTAGCCAAAGCCAGTTATACTTAGTGCTGCTGTTCTGACCAACAACAAATACAGATAATAAATTCTATCATTTGTATCTTTATCCCATCTGTGTGACCTTTATTTGAACTATTTTCTCATAAATGCTTGTAAAAAAGTAGCCATCAGGGGTGTGTATTGGCAAGAATCGAGGGATATGATACGTATCACGATACAGGGACGACAATACTGTATAGTGCGATACTGTAGGAACAAGAATATACTTGTAGTTTTGTCTATGCTGTGGTGTGTTGGGGTGGAAATGTGTCCAAGAGGAGTGTCAACAGGTTGGACAGGTTGATCAGGAGGGCTGGTTCTGTGGTTGGAATGAAGCTGGACTCACTGGTGACAGTTGCTGAGAGGAGATCATTGAACAAACTACTGTCCATCATGGATGATGACAGTCATCCTCTGAACACTGTCATCAGTGAGCAGAGAAGCAGAATGAGTGCACGAATGCTCCTGCCCAGGTGCAAAACAAATAGACTCAGGGACTCATTCATCCCTCGGGCTATTAAATTGTACAATTCTGAGTTCGGGGGCAGGAGTGGAGTGAAAGTATCTGGATGTTCTGTTCCATGTTAGTCTTTGTATCCTTTGTCTTTGTTGTTTTTCTTTGACCTATATTCTTTGTCTTTATCTTTAGACTTAGATTGTGTCATCTTGTTCTTTCTCTTTATGTTCTTCTTATTTTATTTTTATTTATTACTTTGTATTGTTTATGAAAAATTGCTGGCTATTGGAAAAAAACAATTTCCCGAAGGAGACCCCCTGAGGGATCAATAAAGTTTTACCTTACCTTACCTTACCTTACCTTGTCTATTGAGTACTTGACTCTGGTGTTGCAGAATTTACACGCCATCATTACTCCTTTCATCTGTTTTGAAACCAAAATATGTCCAAACGTCAGCTTTAAAAGTCGAGTGTATCCTCTCGTCCTTAGTCGTCGATGTCATTGGATTTTATTGTTCCTTTAGTTATGGAGGACATAGTGACTGCTGCTGAAGTTTGATTTCAACATGACATTTGAATATATGCTGTTAATTTTATATAAATAAAACGGAATTTGTTTATTATAGACACACTATATTGAACTATATCTGGTTCGAGCGCATCATCCGAAAAGCAGGCTTGTCCTTACGTGGCCTCCAACCCTCTCGAAAAACCTTCACCCAGACTTACAGGGTCTTCTGGCTCACAAGACATTGATGATATGTCGTTAATTCCACCTACATCTTTTGTGGTGTGCAAGGAAAAAAAGAACACGTCATCCAAAGTGATGACACACTATGGTTAGTCCCAACCGTATGGAAACACACTAGAAGAATCCAATATATTGTGGGATATGATGATTCATTTCTCGAAAAAATAAATGCGAAACAGTCCACAAGTTATACTCCTTTATCAGTAAATACAAGTCTTATTGTGGCTAAATATAGCAGATTTTAATGTCTTAATTTTCAAAACCTAATGACAAAATCCACTATTTATTTAAAGTAAATATCTTATGATGTTTTCCAACCAACGTTCTTTAAGAGTGTGTCCTCAAAATGGACTATTGCGACCTTTGACCCCGCCAATCATCAACAGGATGAAATGTAACCTGACCCCCACATGCGCGGTCGACACTCCATCACAACAAAAAAAAGCATTAAATCACCGTGATAATTCTAAAATCAACCCTCTGAGAAGACGACGTTCCCGAGTCTCAGTACCTCACGGAGGTCACGACCTTCAGTCAACGGTCATCGGGGGTTTGAAAGAGCAGAACGTCGGGGCAGAAAGCCGAAAAACTTTCAAGAGAAACGCGATATCCACACGGAAGTTTTTTGGAGGGAAAGACTTCAAGAGAGAGGTTTTCCAAAAACCCCGGCAGCAGATGAGAAGTGTGAGAGGACTGATGTCGGCCGGACTGATGTGGGGGTCACTCAGGTTTGCGTCCGAGAGCTCTGAGGAGGGCATGACTGGGTGGCAGCAGGTGGCGTCCAGATTCAGTTACGCAGCTGCACAAAGTTTTTCATTTCAAAGTGCAGTTGGTCGAAATTGTCATTGTTTGAAAAAAAAAAAAAAATGGGGGATTCACCACATGTTCTTCATAACAGAAGAATAAGAGTGCAGAGGTCAAATCATTAACAGCACATGTGGTATTGAGAAGATGTGAGCCCGGGGGGTTCAGTGTTAGACTGGGGGGGGTCTTACAGCTGTTTATTTGGACAGGTCTTTGCTCCCACTTTCATTTATACTTTTTTTGTTTAAATCATGGTTTCACCATGAATTTCAGTCATTTTTTTTGCTCTTATCTGTTTCAACTTAACGATATTATAAGACATATAGAAATGATAACATTTCATACGATGATATTTGTTCCTGAATCATCTGACATTTTACAAAAATTTAGTGTTTTTACGCACTTAAAGGAAACATGAAATGGGTCGCAGAATATCGTCCCACTGGCTGATAGTCCACAATATTGAATCCTTGAGCAGTTTCCATGTAGGATCTGTAAGAAAAGAGAAAGAAAATCACACACTGAGTTGAGTTAAAAATTGTTCCCAACCCAGAGGTCCTGAGACCAGTAGGCCATTTGTTTCCGGGCCACACAGAAAGAAAACATTATGACATAATTTCTGAGTTTTTTTTTATAGCTGTCTGAAAATGGTTTGCTTTGAAAAAAAATGGATTGTATTTTCTCTGAAGTAACAATCTCCTATGACCGTTTCGTATCAAGCCCGGGGGGTTCAGTGTTAGACTGGGGGGGTCTTACAGCTGTTTTTTTGGACAGGTCTTTGCTCCCACTTTCATTTATACTTTTTTTTTTTGTTTAAATCATGGTTTCACCATGAATTTGAGTCATTTTTTTTGGTCTTATCTGTTTCAACTTAACGATATTATAAGACATGTAGAAATTATAACATTTCATACGATGATATCTGTTCCTGAATCATCTGACATTTTACAAAAATTTAGTGTTTTCATGCACTTGTAGAAAACATGAAATGGGTCGCAGAATATCGTCCCACTGGCTGATATGGCTCTCAGTCCACAATATTGAATCCTTGAGCAGTTTCCATGTAGGATCTGTAAGAAAAGAGAAAGAAAATCACCCACTGAGCTGAGTTCAAAGTTCTGGTCCTGAGACCAGTAGGCATTTGTTTCCGGGCCACACAGAAAGAAAACATGATTGACATAATTTCTGAGGTTTTTTTCTATAAAATGGTTTGTATTGTATTGTTTCTCTGAAGTAACATTCGCCTATGATTCAAGAAACTCGTTTCAGTCAACTTGAACCCAAATAATAAAACCTGTAGACTAGCAAAAACGATTGAAAAACAAATCTATATGATTTATTTTTACTGTTTTTAGGGGCGTTCTGTGAATGCCAACATTTACCAGTTGGGAACCCCTGGAGTAAAATATTTTTTCTAAAAAAAGTCTTCAGAATTCACGTATATTAATTAAATAAATACAAATAATAATACATCTATAAATGAAGAATTACAGGCTTTACCCCACAAATTATTTCTTTTACATTTTTTCATCTGATCTACAGAATCAGATCATTTTCTTCGTCTTAACTTGCTATGTTTAAGGTATAATCTCATAATTATTCTATTTTTATTCTTGTATTGTACTTCTTATAACCAGAAAGATGGATGGTCAACTATGGTTTACGCTCTAAGGTGTCAGTACTGTTTAATGTTTAGCATGTTAGCTTAAATGAGGTATGGCAGCTAACATGTAGGCACAAATGACTTGTGACTTGAACAACGATTCCAGAATAATTATGCAGATCTGTCCATTTTTTCTGAAACCACAGAAGGTAAAGTGTGCCTTGAGTCTTGAGTCCTGTGACGGGTAGTTTAACACCTTTAACGTCTGTATTTGTTCAGGCTTTTCCTTGAATTTCTCGAACTCCAGTGTTGTTCTCAGTTTTATCTTGATCTTTAAAGTATATACTTTTTTGAGTATTGTTTTGATTGTTTAAGCGCTTTGTGACCCTGGTCTCGAAAAGCGCTATATAAATAAATATTACTTACTTACTTACTTACTTACTGAGCTGGAGTCAACTGTATCCTCTCGTTCTCAGTCATTGCCAGGATTTCACGGGAAGAGAAGGTCAACTGTAATCTCGAAGAACAATTCTCTTATTCCACTTGTTTCCTTTATCTCTTGGTGGATTTTTAACGGTTAATTAAAGTCTTTAGAACTCTTTTTTTTGTTTTCCTTCTAAAAGCGCCATTATTCTTGGAATGCTTGGCAAGGGTGGGAATCGAATGTTCCGACAGACGCGCCGTCATTGTTATTATTAGCGCACATGGCTAATTTAAAGTCGGCTAATCAGATTCAGCAGTTTGGTCAAGTGTCGCTATCTGGACCCGCCACGGTCCACCGGTCGGGACCGTTCCGTGAGTTTTCAGTGGGAGAGCAGTTTCCATGGAGTCATAAAGGAAAAAAGTGTTGTTCGTCTCTCTCTTTCGATACTGTGGGAAAGTGCAGCTCTCGCCTCCTCTGCTTGTTTGGACCAAGACTTGGTTATAAATGGACATTCACAAGCGAGGAGAGCCGGAGGAAGGGCCCGGAGCGCTCCCAGCTAATGTCCCACATCTCGAAATTGGGGCGATCGTTCCGAGCCAGAGGTGCTTGGGGGGGGGGGGGGGGGGGGGGGGGGGGCAATTCCATTCTGAGAGAATTCCATACGTTGGTCCTGAGAGGTCGTTGTATAAGAGAAAAAAAAAAAAAGGGGTAAATTCACGTTGAGATTTCATGCAACTTGAGTCAAAGTCCAGTCGCATATTTCCTGGCTCATGGGCCGCTGCCTCAAATTTCATATCGCTTGGATCACAGGGATTCATCGGGCCAGATCTCCAACAGAGAAGCCTCATTGTTCTCCGTCTCCGTCACATGAGCAGACAGTAAGATGGGTCACAGTGGGACCTGGCCAACACATTTTCAGACCCCCAGAACCCACAGCTGCAAACGGGGCAGGTCATCCAGAATCCCGGGTCGGCTGCTGATCCGCGACAGGTGGGGCATTAAAAAAAAACTGTGCTGAAACCGCTGCCTTTTGGCTTAAAGCTGATCCCCCCCCTCTTACCGACGCTCACTGAATCGCCATCTCTTCGGCATGTTGTAAAAATCAAGGCGGATCTGTGACCAAAGCGTTGGCTCGCATACTTCCATAGAGGAGAGAACGTACACACATAGTGGGGGGAAAAAAAAGAAACAAAAGAAGACATGAAATACTGAAAGGGGATACGAGGAAGTGAACTCTGATCCGCAGATCATCGGGATCTTTTGTCATTCTATCCGACGTGTGATATATTATCCACAACTGTTAAATCATACTCCGCGTTCAGAAAAGTCACATTTACCGTATTCTACGCGCAATAATAAGGGTTTAGGATTATAAGGCGCATTAAGCGAAACGAAAAAGTCAGATAAGTCTTTATTAAACATGTTCAAAATAACTCTTAACCTCATTGAGTTGTAACAACATCTAACTATTCAATATGACTCTCAAATTGTTCTTATATACAACACAATATATACATTTTTCTGTTCATGTTCTCGTCTAGAAATCACTCAAATTCTACATCTTCAGTGTTTGCGATTAAAATTTAGAGTGTGACGTAAGTTGACACCAATATATAGCGGCCGAAGTTCTTTAGTTAATCTAACCGGAATAATGGCAGTAATGTTCGTGTTCACGTTGTTCGTGTTCACGATGTTCACGATGTTCGTGTTCACGATGTTCACGATGTTCGTGTTCACGATGTTCACGATGTTCGTGTTCACGATGTTCACTTTGTTCGTGTTCACGATGTTCACTTTGTTTGTGTTCACGATGTTCACTTTGTTTGTGTTCACGTTGTTCACGTTGTTCATGTTCACGATGTTCACTTTGTTTGTGTTCACGATGTTCACTTTGTTCGTGTTCACGTTGTTCGTGTTCACGTTGTTCGTGTTCACGATGTTCGTGTTCACGATGTTCACTTTGTTTGTGTTCACGTTGTTCACTTTGTTAGTGTTCACGATGTTCACTTTGTTTGTGTTCACGATGTTCACTTTGTTTGTGTTCACGTTGTTCACGTTGTTCATGTTCACGATGTTCACTTTGTTTGTGTTCACGATGTTCACTTTGTTTGTGTTCACGTTGTTCACTTTGTTCGTGTTCACGTTGTTCGTGTTCACGTTGTTCGTGTTCACGTTGTTCGTGTTCACGTTGTTCGTGTTCACGTTGTTCGTGTTCACGTTGTTCGTGTTTACGATATTCACTTTGTTCGTGTTCACGATATTCGCTTTGTTCGTGTTCACGATGTTCCCTTTGTTCGTGTTCACGTTGTTCGTGTTCACGTTGTTCGTGTTCACGTTGTTCGTGTTCACGTTGTTCGTTTTCACGTTGTTCGTGTTCACGTTGTTCGTGTTCACCATGTACACTTTGTTCGTGTTCACTTTGTTTGTGTTCACTTTGTTCATGTTCACGATGTTCGTGTTCACGTTGTTGGTGTTAACGTTGTCCGTGTTCACGATGTTCGTGTTCACGTTGTTCGTGTTCACGTTGTTCGTGTTCACGTTGTTCGTTTTCACGTTGTTCGTGTTCACGTTGTTCGTGTTCACCATGTACACTTTGTTCGTGTTCACTTTGTTTGTGTTCACTTTGTTCATGTTCACGATGTTCGTGTTCACGTTGTTGGTGTTAACGTTGTCCGTGTTCACGATGTTCACATTGTCCGTTTTCATGATGTTCACTTTGTTCGTGTTCACGTTGTTCGTGTTCATGATGTTCGCGCTCATGTTGATCGTGTTCACAGTGAACATGTTAATGTTTTTTGTGTTTATGATTTTCGTGTTCACGTTTCTGGTGTTCACATTGTTAGTGTTTACGTTGTTCATCTTCACGTTGTTCCTGTTAATGTTGTTCATCTTTGCGTTGAGTTGATATTGATCGTGTTCACATTGCTTGTGTTCTGGTCGATCCCGTTCACGTTGTTCGTGTTTGCATTGTTATTGTTCGCATTGCTATTTTTCACGTTGTTCGTGCTTGCGTCATCTGCATTTGCATCGTCCGTGTCCACCTGATTCGTGTTCGCACGGTTCGTGTTGTTCGTGTTCACAGTTTTTTCTTACTAGTTAAACCGACAAAAAGCCCCAGTAAAGTACGGTAAAGTGTATCTACAAATCCACATTTAAATGGTGAATACTACCTCACCGAAATAAAAAAAAAGTAGGCTATTCACCTTAAACTTGCAATTAAAAGGGACAAAAACGAAAAAAAAAAACTATTGTCAGATTTCCTAGAATCTACTGGGAATCCTTTGGTTGGATGAAGAAGCAGCAGCTGGCACAGTCGCCTCAATAGCTGCTGCAGAAGAGAATTACACTTTTAATGGGTGATTAGTGTCAGATAACTCCGCTCCTCTGCCAGAGTCCCAACTGTGGGAAACGTCCACGCTGGCTGCACTTGATCCAGCGCTCAGTTTAGAATTTCCTACAGTTTCAAGAGGAACACAGAGACCCTGCCATCGCAATCTTGAGAAGGCCGACTCAACAAAATGATGTTTGGGGTTAGATAAGCAGGGTTTTTGTCGGAGGGTTTTTTTATCCCACACTGTGTCAGAGGGCATAGACCACGAATTGAGACGATATAAATGTGACCTTAAGTTTAGTGAAACTTGAGAGGAATGTCGGACGATGGCAAAGGTAGAGAGGTCATCTTAGGTGAACTCCAGAATCAATGATTTTGAATTTCTTTAGATGACAAACGTTAATTTCTTAGTAATGTGTTTGATATTCCTTAACTTGGAAAATTCCTTGACAGTCGAGACCAGTTGAATAATGATAGAAACCAATGAGAAAGCAGCTTTGGATCACATGCTTGTCCACACCTTGAAAGAAATTGACAAGGCTACCTGGAATTTTATTACCTCGGAAATTAGGAAAGATTTTTAAATGGAATATAATATATTATATAATATATTGTTTAGAGATTTAGAAGTTCAAGTCCAATTGATTCAATGACAGGAGAGATTAATATTCTTACCTGGATTCTGAAAGGTTTTGAAACCTAAATGATCACGATGGCTTCACACCCAACATGCACAGCTTTATTAGAACAATAAAAATAATAAAAAATATAAGAACAAACCAAAAAATGATATTACAAAAACAACATACATTGTTATCAACATTGATAGGCAAATACAATTACAGTGATGAAAGTTCTAATTGAAGAATAAACTCTTTGGACATTTCCTTTAAGATGTTGTTTATTTGCCTCAATATTTATAAAATGTGTTTTTGTAGATTTTCTTTTATAGATTTTTTACCTTTGTGTGACAAGTTTTGATTTTTTTTTTCTACTAGAGCTAATAAATAAGTTTCAAGAGTATGCAAAGTGGTTTAAAGATTCTGTCAACAAGTTTGATGAAATTTCACCGTTTTTTTTTTTTCAATTGGCCCTAGTGAGAAGTGATGACATTATGGGGTGGTTCTATATTTCAGAGGGTTTTTATAAGCGTATTCATCACTTTTATGGCTTCACATCAGCAAAAAAACATAAAACTTGACTTGACAAAAAATACCATATATT
Source organism: Callionymus lyra (assembly GCF_982586985.1). Lineage (NCBI taxonomy): Eukaryota > Metazoa > Chordata > Actinopteri > Syngnathiformes > Callionymidae > Callionymus > Callionymus lyra. The sequence goes on along the minus strand of NC_141832.1, from coordinate 10,922,836 downwards.
GGAATCATTGTAATAAATCATCTTGAATGTGATAACTGTCGATGTTGTCAAGACGAGAGGCCACCGCTGACTTAGTGGTATTGACACTAAGCTTTCACTCAAGTTTGATTTGCCAGCCCCCGGAAAGTTAGCTTTGCTCCTGAGCCAAGACAATTCTTGAATCGTGAATCATGGAAGGTTCTTTTAAGGATTTGATAGTTTGCCGTGCTTTCATAAAGTCATGTGAAATTCACTCCTGGGTGGAGGTATGTGCCTTTTGGCAACTGCATTCGTCTCCAAACCTACGTTTCTCGAAAATTGTATTATTTTAAATCCTTATTAAAACTGCTCTAGCGTCCCAGTTTTTTTCCAATCTTGAACTACTTTTACAAGAAACGACCCCCTGGATCACGGTTGCAGAGCAGAATGTTTCACCGCATATTTTCTGGAACGGGGTTGACAGTATTTTGGCAGATCCTACATGCATCTAACGCAAGGTATCTGTGACATATAGAGTGGGAATAGTAGGGGAATATATATCCCTGGGTTTCGCAAGGATTTGAAAACAGGTTTCTCATGTGCAGCGGTGGAATGATTGATGGGACCATGTGGAGCTGAAGCAACATCGCCCCAACATCTACCTGTTGCACAACACCCTGCTGCAGTTGTTCCCAGAAACAACCTGTCATACACTGGAACATTTTTATTTTTTTTTCCAAAGCCCTTAATTCAACTCCGAGGGACTTTAGTTTGTCTCCGCATGGGCGGCTAATGAAGGATGTCCCCGGGCAGCCCCGGCAGCGGCGGGTAGACGGCAGTCTGTGGCGTCGTCTCGGAGACAAAGGGATTTTGGCAGCGCTGACGGAGCCGCGGCTGGATCAATCAGGACTTGTTTATTGGACCTCTGTCTCTTTGCTCTGGGCTCATCAGGGACTGTGTATGTGAAGTGTCTCCGCGCTCTCTCTCTCTCTTTCCAAGACTTCGGGACCACACATGGGGGCCACTCCAAACTCAAAAAGGAGCCCCTAAAGCAGTGGCTGAGAATTCCCTCATCATCATAAATAAAATCGGCCTCCCAACCACACAAAACTTACCAAAACTCACGGCGACATGCACATGGAGAAAGTGCTCAAACTCCCACAGATGAATCTCACACCGCATGACGGCAAGTAGGAGATTTATTGTGTACCGACTAGTCTTGAGATTACAATCGCCCTCATGAACGTGTCTATGAATCCGTTTTTTTAAGTCCCTTCCTTTAGTCACTGATTCGCTGATATGACGCCGGCATTTAACCCCGACAGCTACGCCCGAGAAGGTTTGTGGATTCAGGTGAGATAAGAGGAGAAGTGGATTGACTTTTTTTCCGCCACGCCGGAGCCTCTCGACTCTCAGTATTATCTGGATGGTTCTTTGGCTCCCACATCCTGGTATCTCTGCCCTTGGTTCCCACACTTACCAAGAAAAATACGTAAACACAGAAGCGGGTTTTTTTTCTATGGGATTCCTGATGTTTCCGCAGTTCTCATCCTATATTTAAAGTCGGGGGGGGAAATAGAGATGGGCAAAAGGTGACTGTCAGGTTAAGGCCAAAATATCATTCTTCTTTTTTTTTTCCCCAACTATTTGACTGCTTTATTTGGTGTAGACTCTGCCTCGTTGGCCACAAGACGTATTTTTCAAAACTGGAAATCTTCGAACATGTTTCATTTTTCCTAAACTGGAAAGCTTTACTCTTGCTAGTGTCTCTCATAAAAATCACAATATTTTTTTAACCTTTTTCTTTTCTTATGTAACGAGTAAAACGGAATTGTTTTTTTCCCCTAAGTTCATTCCATCTGTTATGGTTACACATGACATTTAGTTGAAATCAAAGCAGGATCAAGTCTTGTGGTATTTGATGGACAGGTTCCACAGCGGTGGTTTGTACGTCGTTTTGTTGATCTCTTCTGTTTTGTTTCAAGGTTTTTCTACAAGTACTTTTTACATAAATGACTTGGAATAATTTTAATAATAATTTTGTTTTTAAAAAATCGAATAAAATGGCAACAATATTTTAAAGCATCTGTTGGTATGGCTGGCCTTTTTATAAAAAATGTTGTATGATTAATAAAAATATTAAATAAAAAAAAACAGACCTGACATCAGGATCAATAAAGTTTTACCTTACCTTACCTTACCTTAACATGTTGTCAGTTTTTTAGCCAGTAGCATATTAGCCATGTCTGCATCGTCTTGTAGAGCTGAAACTATTTTGTTAAAACCAATTCCACAACCACGGGAAATTCCATGTATGTATACCAATATGCACTGGCGAATAAAGCTGCTCTTTAATCTTGAAACTATATCTTCTATTTAGGTCGTAATATCAACGTGAAAATTAATCTACTTTGATTTGAGCAGAACATCCGGTGTGGACACATATATTGACTTGACAGGCCAGATTTGGACATATTTGATTTCACCAGTTTCAGTAGAAAAAAGATAAGATTCTTTTCTACAACGACTCCTTTTATAATATAATAAAGAAGCAGAATAATTATTATAGGTTAGAAATTCACTTTAAATGTATTTGCGGACCAGGCATGTTTTGTTTTGTTTGTTTTTTCTTATTTTATTACTTTTTTTGTTGTTGTTGTTTTGTTTTTATTTTGTGTTTTTTGTTTTAGTTCTTTTTTATCTTTTCTGTTAATTAAACAAGTATGTATCTTTACATCTTTTCATTTTTTTAATGAATATACTGTATATGTTTGAGTGTGTGTGGATATATATAAATACTTTTATTTTTACAGCGGCAAAAATGTTATTTCCCTTCTTCTGATGGAGATTTTCTTTTTTCATATTTTTTTATTTTCTCATTATATAGTATAATTCCATTTAAACTGTTGAGCTGTACTGGCTGTTTTATGTTAAAAAATCAATTAACAAATATCTTAAAAGAAATTCACTTTAATCAAAACACTGTATAAAATTCGTTTTATATTATTTTTATGTTCAAAAACCAGCTTGGGAGACCAAAAGTATTTCACTGCATACAAAGATGTTGTTAGCATTTTTGGAACCCAACAAACAACATCTGCTTTTTAACAGAATGCAACGAGAGCTCAAGTAAAATCTGAGCAGAGTCTCTCATCCCGGGGGGTCTCGGCACATAACTGCAAACGTGTCAATTTTAATACTCTTTACCTTTGACCTTTTCACTCTGCCCCACGTTTCACTCGGCAAAACCTGTGAGCTCCCATCATGGAGGAGGTTCTCACGAACGTGAACCATCGTTGACGTTGTTCAGCCAAGGTTGATCCGAGCCTCTTATCTCTCGGTATTGATCCATAACAGAATTTCACAGCGTGAAACACAAACAAAAGAACGTGCAGAGCTTGTTGAAGTGTCTGAGCAACTGCAAGCTGAACATGACGTTCTGTCGCTGAGCACCAAGTAGGGGAAGGTGCGTCCAGCAAACGCTTAATTCGGGTTGGAGCTGGAAATCGAGGGTGACTGCCAGGGTGAGTCACACGGGTTATAAAGCCCAGCTCTGCCACATGCAGCATGTGTTTCAGGCATCAGCGCGATGGTATGTCCTGAAAGTTTGACACTTTGACACAGATTTCCTGCTGATTTTAACGTGCCAAAAACACTATCCCCGTCATGAGCTTAAAACCCAACGGTTTGTCTAGTTAAATTCAGATTGTATAGCTGTTTAATAACAATGTATTAGTGCAATAGTGTGTACTATTATTGTCACTAGTGCATCTTGAAGCAGGTAAGCAACTTACCTGAGGCTTCTTTCTTGTTGGTGTATTTTTTATTTTGGCAAAAAAAACACAACATGTAGACACTATTGTCAATTTGATTTAAGACTTTGCAAATGTTATTGGTACATTAATAGCTGTGCTCAACTTTGTCCTATGTCAGGCTCAAGGCCCGACAAAAGGGATAACACAAGGGATACCACAAACACATTTGTTTTCGGGCCTCCGGGTCATCTTAAAACTGAGAATAGTTTGCAAATGTGTTTCAAGATTTGTAAATTTGCTTTTAAGTGACTGCATTTTATTGAAAAGGTTGTATTTGAAAGTTTTTCAAGATCTCTTTAGAGTCTCTTTCAGGCTTTTAAACATTTCTATGGAATTTTAAATTTTGAAAGAGTTTGCAATATTACGTTTTTTGAATTTCCTTGTAGGAGTTCGTACATTTCGTAGATATATTCAATGACTTCGTGAATGTGTTTCAATTTGTAAATTTGTTTGAGAGTATGTATACTTATTTCAAGAGTTTGTTCATTTGTTTCATTTTGTAGATTTGAACAAATGTATTACATTTATTTCAGAAAATTGTAATTTGGTTTCAGAGTTCATACATTTGTTTAAGTTGAAAATGTGTTAAATAGCTTCGAGGCATTATAAATGTGGTTTAAGATGTTGTTAATCTGTTTTAGAGTTTGTAAGATTTGTTTCAAGAGTTTGTAAAAAATGTTTCTGAATTTCGTACATTTTTTTGTTGTAACTTTGCTTCACAGTTTGTAAATGATCTCAAGACAGAGTCAACTTGGTTTGATATTTTGTAAATTTGTCTCAGAATTCATTAATTTGTTTCAGAATTTCTAGATTTGTTTCCAAGTCCGTCAATACTTTTTCCAGTTCGTAATCTTGCTTTTAGATTTGTAAATATGCTTCAAACATTTTCAAACTTCCCCTTCCTTCAACCCTAACTATCATAGAGTCACTGCACACTTTTTAATTTTTAATTCTTCCGTGTCTTTGCTCCAGGATTCATGCGACACATGGAAACATTCACTTGACGGATATAAATAGTAATTTCTAAGGAATGAGATATTTACACAGATTAACTTCAAACAGACTGGGAATTCTGAAGCAAAAAAAACCACAAGGAAAGCAGACCCCATGTGAAGAAACGGCGTTCCCTTCTTCTTCTCCGAGGGCGTGGGCCGTCCACTTCCCTTACTGAAGCCCCCCCCCCTTGAGTCCCGGTGACGCTCTTCCTCCTCGTGCCCCTGGGGCCGCTCTTGTTGTAGCGATGTGGGAATACAAGCTTCCTTTTCCCAGTGAGTCCTCCCGAAAAGAAAGACCAGGGAATTAGAACAAGCTGTCGAAACAGCACTTTTCATGGGAGCGCAGGTCAGGGAGAACCCTGGAGCTGTCCTTTCTCATATGTGAGAAATCCACAAGTTAAGCCCTCCAGCCCTCAAAGGTTAAACCAAAAAACATTTACAACTCGTCCCACAGCTCGTACTCATCCAAGGGATCTCGGATATCGAGGTTTTCTCATCTCGATATACTTCATATCAGACAAGAAAAAAAGTGACATCGACTGGTTTGATTCCATGTAATTATAGCTCATAATGGAGCCAACAGTATAATTAGAGGCTTGTACGGAGCAGAGTGTGGACCGCATCTGGGCTCCTCCGGGGTTTTCCTGTCCAAACATGCTGCTTTAAGTGTGAGAATAAGCAAACCTGCTGCCGCGCTGCAAACGTTCACGCTGCCGTCGTACAAACTCATCGATGTTGACGTGTGTGACGATTAAAACATTCCAGATGCGGACGTTTTTTTCCTCCCGGTTTATTCAAGGGATAATCTTCGCATCTTCAACTAAACAAATAGTGTTGCCATGGTAATAGCGAGTCACAGGGAAGTCAAAAACAATCTGCTTTAATGAATTAATTAATCAAAATAAGGAATAGAATTGAGGTCAAACATAACAAAGCGTTTCGTTGTTAACACTGTAGTCCACTGGCGTCGCTCGACTAATAATTGCATAGAGCTGCTTTAAATAGTTCTAATTATTATAGTATTTATCTCACATTCCTCTGGTATCTAATGTATTTTTAATGTTTAAGGGAGATTAATGTTCAAGATAAGTTAAGGAACAGAGATTTCTATGAGTGTAAGAAAATATCCATACGGCGATACATCTACGCGATATTATTTTCCACTATACTGTATCGATTTTGGGCTTGAAAATCATATTTTAAGTTATTATTTATAGATCAATACAGTTCTCTGCATCAAAAGGAACAATGGTTTCTCGTGGATGACTGAGGACGAGAGGATACAGTGACTCCAGCCTCTTTTAAAGCTGATGTTTGGACATATTTTGGTTTGAAATGAGCTCAGAACTCCTTTACTACTTCTGTTGCTCAGTGTTGGTGTGTGGGTCCTACTATGTTTACTTAAAATGATGTTTAAAAGAAGAGTGAGGTCCTATTTGATGGAGATAGCTTAAGCTTAAGAATGACTAGCAGTGACAACCCTTGATGACGAACAGTTAAAAAACTTCTTAGCTCTCTTCTGCCCAATAAAACGAGTGTTTAACCATTAATTTATTAATGGTCGTTCACATATTCCCTGGACTATTAGTGGGACAAAGGTCACAAACTAAAAACTTGACTCGTGTACAGAAAAACAACTCCACAAACATCATGTTACGATTTAATTTTAATAGTTGAGAGGCCAGTTGATAGATTAAAGATGAGCTGCATGAATTTGGTAAATAAACTAAGAATTTTTCATTCAAAAAGGTCAATCCCCTTTCTTCAGACTCTCCTTGATAATCACCACAACAGAGCGGGCCAGCCTTGATTCGCTAACTTTCTTCTTTGCTCCTATTGTGTGTGTTGTGAGAGCGAGCTGTCCTCATTTACCTCTATCTGTTTGATAAAATGTTAGCTTAAAGATGGGTTGATGGAATTTTAAAAGTAATAATGGGAATTTTCTCTCTATTTGATAACCACTGTCTTATTTAACAAACGTCCAACTGTTTTCCTGGTTAAAAAAAATATTTTTCGACTTACATCAAGGTTTCATCAGTAAATAACATTAAATTCCATTCAACAGTTTAACTATAAAAAAAAGGAACTCAAACTAGCAAAAAGAGACAATTGAAATGTCGCAACCAGAGCTCACTTTTCTTCGTCCAAAAAAACACACCAAAAAAAATCCAAATACCTCCATACTTCTCGTCTGTGATGTCCTTCTTGTATTAAAGCCGAGACAAGAGAAATTGTTCAGAAATATACTTTTAAAAGTCCATATTTTTAAGCCTTTTTGTAGAAGTAGCTAAAATGCTAACACGCTACATAGACAGGAAACAGTGTCTACTGTCCACACTGAGAGCTCAATTTTTTGTAAAGTGTGTCTTTTTGGACGAGACAAACAAATAAAAGGGGGCGCCATTCGCGACCTTCCTATAAACATACATTTCTGCCTTTAACTCCACTAAGAAAAAATTCTTCCACCACTCCTGTTGTGTTCTCAGTATTATCTTGATCTTTAAAGTATGTACTTTTTTGAGTATTGTTTTGATTGTTTAAGCGCTTTGTGACCCTGGTCTCGAAAAGCGCTATATAAATAAATATTACTTACTTACTTAGTCGACATGAGAGTGAGTAGAAAATTGGTGAAATTGGAATTTGGGTGACTTTTGAGTTAGATGGAAATCCAATCATTTATCCATCTATATAAATCTTAAACGCCAGTTTTAATGCAAAAAGGATTCACGTATCGAGTCAATTGTTGCTACCTTGACTAGACTTGCTTTATAAATACTCTATTATTAGAGTTTATTAGATTTATTGTTCTCAAAGTGGCCAATTTGTGATTGTTTAAAAAACAATGCGGTGCGTAGACGTTCTTCATTCTGCTGCCAAATGACCTGTAATCGCCATCCGCGGCGCTGACAACAGGTGTTGCTGACGCTCCGAAGGACCGGCCAGGAAAGTGTCGCGGGGGGGCATCCCTGTTGTTCGTACCTCTTCAGCCCGGCTTTGATGGTGGAGGGTCTGTCAGCTGCTCTTAAATTAGAGATGATGAGAGAGAGCACAACAGGACAAAGGAATGTCTGGATTGCCTTTCTCCTGCCCAGAGTCCCTGGGAAAATGGCTGCTGCTCACCCAGACATGTTGCCAGGATGCGACATAATCCGACGCGTCTTCAGAATGTCTGCTCAATTCTTGACCCGTGGACACGCATCAGGGGTTTGCTAAACTCAAGCGGTTCATGCCTTTATGGTCGACTTTTCTGAGTGACATTGCAGCTAGTGCTGGCTAGAGGGTCAACGTTTCACAATCTGCTTCAAGGCAAGAGTAGATTTGTAGCTATTGGCGTCTGTTGGTTTGTTGTGGACGCTCCATGGACTTTAGAGAACATTCAAATGTTTTCCTGATGACCTGATGAATAGCTATAGCTCTACGTAGCTGGCGTATCATGCCCTGGAAAAGTCGAACTCAAAACCATCTAGGATTTAATCTAATATTTAGTATAGCTGTTCACGGTGCTATTTTATCTCGCAAACATTTAGCAAAATGCTGATAAAACACAATTAAGGAGTTTTCTGTGAGATTCTAGAGCATGGGGTTCGAACTCAATTTGACAATGGGCCAAAAAAAGCATTTAAATTTTATATTTCTTAAATTGTCTATAACAGGGAGTGTTTAATTCTCCTTAAATTCCTTTTTTTTTTCAAACTCAACCTACTGTTATTCAAGTCAGTCTTTGTATAGTTTAGATGATCATATGTCACCATATTAATATGAACAATATTAAAACAACCTGGCGGGCCACATAAAATAACTTGGCGGCCCAGATTTGACCAGATTTCCATTAGCAAAAATACACAAAAAGCTTTCATGAAATCTTCATAATGGTACAATAAACAGTGTGTTCCTTCTTCACTTGTTTTTTTTTTTATTATTACTGACTAGAGTGATCTTTATGTAAACAAGTATGGGTGACATGTACACATTTTTATGAATAATAAAAAAAAAAAACGTTTATTTTACATTTTCTGATTATAAAATAAAATAATTCAGGATAATATGAATTGAATCTATGAGTTAACTTTGGATTTGTTTCTTCCACACTTTTACTAAAACATTTTTTGTCTTGAATTTTGTTTAGTGAAATGTTCCAATTTTAAGGACCTAACATACTTATTATTTAAGTATAATTATTTGTGTTAATTTTGAAAGAGTATAGATACAGAATGTATGCGATATTACAAAAAAACTGAGCAAATATTCTTATAAAACTCTTGTATCAAGCGAAGACAAACACACTGTGGCAGGAAATCAACACCTAAGAAACTGTATAAATCAGAAGATATTTTCTCTTGAATAAAAGGCTCAGGTATCTCAGGAATCATCCTGTATATTTATATATATTCGGCCTTTTGTGTCGTAATAAGATATACTTTAAATTACCTCATCCTCAAATAAAACTAATAAAATTGGAAATCTACTACATTGTATCTTATCTTATCATTAGCACCTTCTAATATCCTTGTCAACCTCATTTCCTCCCAATTGGATTAATAAAGTTTTATCTTATCTAACGTCATGTAGTTTTTTTTGGGGGGTGACTTCCCGAGGCGAGACCTTCCATCGTGCATCACAACCCTCGGGAGTTGCTGTGGAGACGACGACCCGGTCACCGGGGGTCAGAGCGACCAGAGGGTTGTTTGCTAAATTAGCCTGACAATAAAGATCCCCCCCCCCAACCCCAATAATCATGTAAAAGTCTTTGAAAAGAGATTAGCACTACACAGCCTTTTTTCGGGAGGATCCACCACGTGATCAGAAAAAAAAGCCACAGGACGCCACGGAGATACAGCAGTTGTCGATGTCATGGGGGGGGGGGGGGGGGAGAGACGTCACCCACCCATGTGGAAAAACTGCAGGAAGCAAAATGTACAGTAGGGAGGTCATGAGACAGGAAACGGGGGGAAAACGCGACAGCTGGATTGATCAGACGCAGGAGCAGAAGATGAGTCGGCCGGACAGCTGTCTGGACATCAGACGGGGAGGACAATAGGAAATGAGACGAATAAGAGACTGTCTGTTCAAACGGGATGAAGATGAGAGACGGCGGATCCGCCCGTCATGCCGCAAAACAAGCCTCTTATATTTCTCCCGACGTGGTTTAATAAAAGTGGAATTACTGCAAGGCCTCCTCTTTTCCTGGCAGTAGGGGGTTGTGGTGTGGAATGTCTGCCACTATCAGCCACCCACTCCCACTCCCACTCCCCCCCCCCCCCACACACACAACCTCCACCCTCCATCCTGGAAATATACCTTCTTCAAGGACACACTCGACCCTTTGTGACCTAGATGTGGCGAACGAAAACAACAGGGGGATAACTTTAAACTGCAGCGAAAACACTTGTTAATCCCGACATCTGTTCAACACAATCAAAAGTGTTACTCTTGGTCGTGTCGGAGGCCTCGCTTGGACAAACATTCCAAGTATGTTTTCCTTCGGAGTAAATAGAAAACATAAACACGCTCGTGTCTTTAGTTGTACTAAATATAGACTCAAAGCACATCATTTTTAAATTAATCTTGAATAATCCAGAAGGATTTACTCAGTTTTGTCGCACTATTTCTAAGCGTTTTCAACTTTTTAAACAGGTATTTTGTCCGACTGGGTTTTGAATAAAGTACAACCACCTTCACGATATTTCCTGTGTCAACCCGGATCCCTCAGGCACAGACCACTAAAACCAAAATCCACCCTAAACTCTTCCCTGTGATCCCACCCCGTCTCATTCCATCGCTAATATCCTTATCACTCAAGTGTCCGTCTGAGGCTGTCGTAGCCTGGAGGCGTGTTTTTTCTTTCTTCTGTCCATTCTAGGAGAACATCTTCTGCTCCCTTTTTTTTTCATTAACTCCAACATCTGCTCAAGCCAATTTAAATGTGAAAACAATGTGGATGCTTCTCTTCCCCGCTATCTTCCTTCCTTCCTTCAAATCTCGGATTTCTCCCGGGGACAAAGGAGCCGTGGGCGTCCATGATGGATATTGTGCTCCGAGACAGATCGGCTGTCAAAGGGAAGAAGGCCTTGTTGGTTTTGGCGGCCGGAGCGGCATCACAGTGGGCAGCGGTGGGTCGCATTCTCGAGCCAGACATCATCGTCACAAATACTCGCTGCCCATTTTCGGAATTTGAGAATCCAGCATGGATAATAACACACGCACAGTAGATTCATCAGCGGGACTGAAACTCGAGCGTTCGACGTTAACGCCTGTTTTTAACATTTAACAAAAACAAGTTTATAATCGTTGTACCATAAATTCAAGATAGTATTACATACCTAGATTAAAGGAAAAGTTGTATATGAAAAATAAGGTTGGTCTTAAAAATTAAATAAAGTAATACAAGTACAAACCAAAGAAAATGATCTAGGAAACAGCAAAAACTAAAATCAAAAGTTATTTAAAAAGTAATTTTCCCTTAATGGTTACAAGTCCAAATGCCAGTCATAGAGACACTTTTTGGCCCTTGGGTAGATTTCCTGTGGTCCACAGAAAAACATTTTTAAATGTCACGATAGTCTTTTTTCTGAAAAGCTTCCATGAGTCAAATGAAAACAAAGTGATGAAAATTTTCATCCTGTCCGTCTAGAAAAGTAGCTTGAAATTCTGTAGAAGTGTCGCTACCAAGGAAGCCTGGGATTAACCAGATAAACCAGAAACTTAAGGCATTAGCATCATGCGTTAAGATATACCTTTGTTGTCCTACCAGTAGCGCATGTATCAAGGGGTTAAATCCAAAACTTGTTTTTACTACAAAAAAAGCTTTACAGTGGATTTCAAAGTCAAAAATACATTTTCCTCTGAATTTTTTGTCCAACTGTTCATAGACAAGTGATCCATCTTAACCATCTAAGATTAGTGTCTGTGTTTTTTAAGATGTATCGTCTTCATTTTCACCAGCTGTCGAGTGTGTATGTGAAGTTGTGTGTGAGTTCTAACAAATCCAATTTAGAATTGTGTAAATAATCATTGTTTAATTAAAGTAAGAATTTGCTTTCAACCATCCAAAAAAGACAAAACAAACTTTCGTCTTGGAGGCCTAATCCAGCCCATTAGTAATAGTTTAATAAATCTACCTCCAAAAGTTTGCAATTATTGTTACCCAGAAATCAGAGTTTATAAGTAAATATTTGGGGGAAATTGAGCAAAGTCTCTGTGGAACTCCAATAAAAAATGTGTGGTGCAAAATTCCAACTTCACTCATTTTCTACTCACCCTCAGGTCGACTAAGTGTTTAGATTATTTTCAGAGTAATCTGTTCTTTTTAGAGTTATAGACAAATATGTTTATTCATTTTAATGTAGCGACTTGTGCTCAGTTGTCTTCAAATATTCCAAAATATGAACTTAAAACCATGTATAGAAAATCTCCATACTCCTCGTCCGAAACATCTGTAACAAACCTCTTGTATTGAAGCCTCGACAGATCAATTATAATAATACATTTTTCTGAAAATACTCAAGTAAGTCAGTATATTTTTTAGCTTGTTTTTAGCGGAAGCTCCAAGTCTCTCGTCTACAAGTGCATCCTTATTGACACATATTGCAATATTTTCACTGAAGCCAAGAGCATGGACTTATTTCTTCTGAACAATTTCGGACACATTTTCTGAAAGCATTAAGGAATTTGAACGTTTTGTCCTTTTTGAACAAAGATGACGACAGGTCGCTACACATTATTAGGGACTTACATTTTTGCCTAGAACACCAAAATTGTAAACAAATAACTTGAATAAAAAAACACAACCCTTAAATTGACATGAGGATGAGAAGAAAATGAGTAAAAATTTGAATTTTTAAGGGTGAAATGTTCCTTAACATCAATTTACAGTACGGTGACAGCCCTCGACACATGCTCCTAAAAAGAAAAGATTAGCAAAAACTGTAGCGCCTCCTAGCTTCTCACGACAAGAGGCAACCAAGCCATCAATGACCACAAACAGACCATCGATCTTAAACTCGACTAACATGGGGGCTCCTGTAGGTAAAGTGTGTGGGGGGGCGCCTCCTAGAACAGTGGATGGTTCAGAAGGTTTCGGGGGGGGGAATTGTCCAAGCTTGACTGCCCTTCCACTCACCTCCATTAAGCCTTTCACCCCCGCTCTCACTTAAAAAAAAAAAACTCTTCAAGATCTTGAGCCAACTTGAGCAACCAAGAACCTAAAGATTCTACCAAAGAAAAGATAAAAGCCACAAGGCAAGCTCAAGTAGGTTGATGTCCAATAAAGAGTATTGTCCTCGGTAATCCCACACATGCCAAAAACCGGTCGTTCCTTAATTATGACGGTTGTTTTGTAAATACTTTTTTCCAGAGGAATCTATCAACCAGTGGTTTGGAGGAGCGACAGGGGGAAGGTTCCGGGTAATTATCCCGCTCTTGTCGCAGGAGTAGTAATTACACCCTATGGTGCACTTTTATTGTCATCCGTCAGCTTTTGTTGTGATTGCGCACCGCTCTGGTTTAGTGTTTTTTTTTTTGTTTTTTTCTTCTTCTTCTTGCTAAGACCGGCCCCTGGCTCGCGGTAGCTGTGCCGGGACACGCAGAGCCACAGGTGGGGCTGTTGGGTGCAGCTCGTCTCACCCTCAGCAAGGGAAGTGTGGGAACCTCTGGAAAACACAAGCATGAGTAACAAGGACCCCGAGGGACGGCGGTGTAATCTCTGATACTCAACTCGCTTCTCTTCGCCTTAATGGGACACACACCAACCACCCAGAAGACACTCGCGCATTTCCATCCGTCGTCACACGCCTGGCAAACAGCCTTTTTTTTTTTTTCTTTTTTTTTTTTTACGATGAAAGAACGCTCTGCAGTCACATACACACCAATGAATACAGAAAAGAGTCTTAATTATAGCGTGCGCTGGTTTATAATTCAACAGTAGAGTGAGGGTGTTGAGAAAAAACCTCGTAAATAATGAAAAAGGTATTTGTGGCGGATACTTTCTCACCGACGTTGGTCATAAATAAGGAAAGATAACATCATTAAAAGACAAATACAAATGTGGTATTTTAATAGTAGGGCCACATTTGCCTAAAGGAGAACGAGCAGGGGCCAAAAGTGTATTTTTACATCATACCAAGCGTAATCCCATTTGAAACTTCCACGATAAAAGCTTCTACATCTTCAAATAAAAGTGTTTTTTGTAATTAGCTTCGACAAATAGCAGAGTTCCCTTTTTTTATTTGAGGTTGTGTTTTTAACGTTCTCTGGTTGAATATTTAAGTTTATAATGGAGTTCAGAGGCCGCATCAAATATTATTTTGTGCCCTGGGGCCATCCCTTTGACATGTCTGTCCTACATGATATCTATATTTTTGATAGAAAAAATTCTAGTAACTCATAACCGGAATTAGATAAAGCAAATTTTAGCAAAATATTTCTATTAATATCACTCAATCATATAAATGTTAGCGTTACAAGCCCATTAAAATTAACTGCACATTGCAATGTCAATTTTATCTTTGGCCAAGAAGCACTTAAGAGACTTCCAGGGAAACTAATGTGTTGATTTAAGTGTATCTTAAATAGATCTTTTTCCTCTATTATACTCATCTGTATGTGTCTGTACATAACTCTCTTTTCATTGAAATATTGATATTAGAAAATAGTCTTAAGCCCTGCCCACTGAAAACACTTTGTTTTTCTGGATATTAAATCTTGTTTATCATAACCACACCCACTCTGTCGTCAATGTCATCAAGTCTCCACCTCCAAGGAACTCGTTGTATAAACAAAGTGGGGCGTGATAACAGTTTGTTGAAGGAGGAGTAAAGCCATAATTACATCATAATGGACTCCGCTCTCGTAACCTCTCGTTTACCGGGATTTCAGACGGGGGAGAACTTTTTAAAGTGATAGAATTACTGCATCTTGGAGAGGAATACTTGACTATTTGAAACATAGGAGTGAGTCAGGAGAGGCGAATGATTCACATAAGTTTCCCTTTAAAGAATGTAAAGTTTTTTACTTTTATATATTTAACATTTCTGCCAATTCTGTGACTGAGTTCGACTCCCCTGCTCTAGGCAATGGATTAGATAAGAAAATGTGCCCAAGGACTTCAAAGAAAATATACTTAAGAGTTAAGTACATACAAAAAACGGGGAAGTACCTTTGGCTCTGAAAAGATTTTTTAATCATACTTGAAAAATGAATTTGAATCTCCTACGTATGTTTGTGTATCTTTTACTTTTGGTTACTTATCAGAAGGAAACTAATACAGAAAAACAAATAGAAATGTACTTTATTACTTTTCTTACCCCTTCTTTATACTGCTGCCAAATTAAACGTTAGTCTTGTATATTGTTTAATGAGCGATGTCCCACAAGTATCTTATTATTTTTTTAGTCTTGGAACCACAGATCTCATGACACTTCTGATCACAATCTGATCCAAAAAGATTCATAGCATGATCCTTCAGAGCGGAAAAACGCACTCTGACACGGAGATAGTGGTTTTTATTTAACACACCAGAGACTGCACAGGTGTCAGTCACACAGCAGCCTCAACAATGACCCGCCCCCACGTGCCTATGATTGACATCGAGTTGTCGGTCAATAAAACAAACGTTGTTATAGCTGGCTTTTTTAGCAAGTTATGTTGTTTGATGGACAAAACATTTAGAATTAAATTAATAAGAAATGTCGAGGGTTTCCTTTCTATGGGGGAAAATTTAAACATTTTCTTTCGGCTGGATTTAACTGCAAAATGTTGCATTTCTAAATGTTATATAGGATTATTTTCTGTTTTCTGCATTGTTTGTCATCTTATAATCAAGTGAACACCCCCCCAAAAAAACGATTAAATGAGTTTAAGAGGTCAATTATATCTGGTAATACACAGTGTGGATGTAAAGGAATGAGGTAAAATTGCTCTTCTATCACAGATCAGAGCTGGAGGGGGGCTGCAGGGGGGCAGTGGGCTGGCAGCTGTTGCTGCTGTGCAGGGGCCCTCAGGTCTCGGGCCCGACCACTAATGGCCGGACCAGCTGTCGGATTTCTGTCTGCAGGGGCGTGGGGCTTTCGGGGAGGCGGGGAGGGCATGAGAACTTCAACCCCCCCCTTGTCCTGGGGGGCGGGCCCCTGCCTTGTCTGCCCTCCTCTGAAAACAGGGTGATTGATGGCACAGGGTCGCCACTGTGCTTCCCCGACAATTGACTCAGGAGGGACAGGGGAAGAACAGAGCGCCCGGGGACCCCACTGGTCTTTCTCCCTCCGTTTTTTTTTTCACAGGCGAATGCGCGACGACTCTTATAATTCAGTCATTTTTCTCAATATGTCTTTTTATTTGACATTCGAGTGCAGCGCATGCCACCCCGAAACACTTTTCATGCTGTCACGGCGACACACAGGCAACATCCAGATCTATGACGCTTTATTTGTTGGATCACATGCATGCTTTATTCAAACGCTTTTTTTAGGGACCCCCGTCGCCTCCACCGCCTCCCATTAATCCAGATGACGGATCCGTCGGCGCTGTGGTGGCGGTATCATCGACAGGTATCACTCCTGGCAGTCACCGGCATCAGGCCCCGGCTTACATAGGGCCTGACCTTTTGCCCTGGAACCCCTAGGATCCTCCCTGAAACCCTTTCAGCAAGTCGCAAGCACCTCCGTTCTGTGTCAAGATTTACAAGCCCACAGAGGAAAAGAGGTGGTGTAGGTGGGGCGGGGGGGGGGGGGCGGTGTGGGGGGGTGGGGGGGGTACTGTCCGGCAGCTGTTCACAGTGGTCTTAAGTAGCTATTTCACACGGAAACGGAGTTGTGGCTTTTCTGAATTCCTCCAGCTGGCCCCGTCTCCAGCAACCGGGGTCTGGATGGCATTCCTTCAGTGAGATGCACTCGGTACCCTCTGTCCTTCGACCGTCTCCACTCATGACGGCGTATCTCCATGTGTCGCTCTCGAGTGGAAGGATTTAAATTCCACCGTCATGATTAGCTCCGCAAGATCATCAGCTCACAGTGTATCATAAACTTTGGATACAAGGGCCTTATTGTGAAGGATTTTACCATAATATTGGTGATATTATTCTAGCTCGTTTTTACTATTTCGATGTGTTTTATTATCCTTAATTATTGTAATAGACTACTTTTATATGGAATAATATAATCACCCTAATTCTTCAAATAATATTGAAATTAAAAAAAGAATCATTTATCCATATATCAAATTAAAAAATGATATATTTTCATTTAAACATATTTATTTTGTATATTTTTGAGGGTTTTTTCCTCTCAATCCATACTTTTCAACTGTCTTCTGTCATAAATGATCTTTTTAAATAAAAAATTATCACAGTTTTTGAAACTGAATGATCTTGATGAACCCCATTAGAACCCCCATACCCAATCACAAGATTAGCAGTATTATGCTAACAATAACAAACATAATTATTCAAATGTTTTCCATTCATTTCAGAATGAGAATGTAATGTTAATATTGTAAAACAACAAAGGATTGTTTTGAGGTGATACATTATAAAATAGGAGAATTTAATTAAAAAAATATAAAAATATATAATAAATGTATTTCAGAAGATATAATCATTTGGAATCAAATGATTTAAATCAAATTAAATGAGAATAAACCCTAAAAGCATTTCAGCGCTTCCACATTTATCTGTGTAAGCTTGGACCTTGATATTTTTGAGCCATTGGAGACTAAAATAAAAATACATAGACAGGCATATACACTATCCCCCCTCAGTTTATGTAATGGGGTTCACAGGAAGTAGATGTATATATTATCGTCGGCTGTGTGGTTTAAAAAGGTCTGCTGTAGGCAAAAAATCCATTTTGCTCTATTACTTCCCTCCGCCGAACAAGAAGTGTGGACACATAGTAGGATTTAATAGTCGTTTAGAAGGCTTGTGTGAAAGTCAAACACTTTTCCCACAATCCAAGGAAAAGATCCATCACTCACTTTTGTTTATTTTAGGGCAAAAAAACACCCCAGTCACCGTCTCCATGTGTCTGTGCTGGTGAGAGTGGGTGGGAGGGAAGTGGTGGAAGAACAGTGGTGGATGTGTATACTGAAGTTTTTAACAAACGCAACCCAGAGTTTTTTGTGTGATCCGAGGATTATTGATGACTGTGTGTCATAGAGAAATGTCACCTAAATCGAACCATGTGTGGTTTCACTGTAAGATTTGTGGAAATGCTCCGAGTGTCTCAGCAGAACCAGAGGAGAAACATCTAAATGTCGATAAGGTGCGTCACGAGCGGCTCCCATCTTTTTCCGTCTCGTTGTTTCAAACCACACTCGAAGCTAAAGTGGACCAGAATGAAGCTTTACAAATGACAAGAAAGACCTTTAAAAAACCGGACAAAGCCGCTCGTCACCCTCGGCTCTGCGCTCTGATTGGCTCCGGCCTTCTTCTGTAGCGGTGATTGGCCGTGACCGTTTCGGAAGAGGGACTTTTAATCCTGTCCACACTCTCTGTGGGTCTTTTCTGCACATAAATCAGTCTGGCCTGGGTGGTAAAGTCATCACACCCTTGTCCGCGCATTCTGCTTGTTAGCACCCCCGAGATAGTTGTGAGAGGCCACTGCACATAAAGAGAAGACGCTTCTTTACTGATGATGTTTTTGTTCCCTCAAGAGGATTTCTAAATATGGTCCAAGAGGGTCCTACGGACCAACTTATACCTATAGATGACGTTTGTATAGATGTTCGATAGAAAATTAGTAATGTCAAGATATTTAAAAAAAATTAGATTATTATAGTAATGTGAAATTATTTAATATAATTGATATATTTTTTCCATCATACCTATGAAAATTGTGAGAAATAACAAAAAGAAGTGTATTAATAATGTACATTTTTTTGTTTTTAAGACTTGAACAGATGCCGTTCTAGTTTTTTACATTGTAAGTAAGTAAGTAAGTAAGTAATATTTATTTATATAGCGCTTTTCGAGACCAGGGTCACAAAGCGCTTAAACAATCAAAACAATACTCAAAAAAGTATATACTTTAAAGATCAAGATAAAACTGATAACACAACAGGAGTTCGAGAAATTCAAGGAAAAGCCTGAACAAATAGAAACGTCTTAAGATGTTTCTTATTGTGCTATATTTTAAGTGTTGCCTGCAGGGGTGAATATTGCTGTTTTCTAAATCTAAATCATTTAGAAATATAAAAAAAAATAGTTAACTTATTAAAAAAAAAGGATATTACGATTCACCAGACCAGTCAATGTCCTCCTCAGGGTGTAACTGACTTTTTCCCCCCGACTACCAAATATTTTTACTAATAATTTAAAATTTGCAGATAATATAAAGTCAAAAATGCGATTAAAAGCAATAATAATACATGAATTGAAATTAGTTTCGATATATTAAAATGGTAAAAGTGCTAATTAATCCGATTTTTTGGGTCAAACTAAATATATATTTGCTAAACTGTAAACGTAAGTATGTGACTGCAATTTTGTTTTCTCTTAGAGGCTCAATATATTATATTTTTCGCTGTGTTTGTATCAAAGACTCACCCAGCAAATTATTTTCCAACAACAATCATTATATTTTATGTTATTGGATGTCTCTATATACTTGTTGACGTGTATACGCTTTGTTCCTTAGCTTGTATCTAAAAGTCACATCTTTATAGTTGACAATATCTACATTTCAACAATAGGTTACAATATCAAAATTATGTTACCTTGATATTAGCTAAACATCCAGTGGACATCTTAAAAATGACTTAGCGGAACCAGATTTGTATATATTTAGACAGATAGTTTGCAAACAAAATTGTGATAAAATGCCAACGTTATTCATTAACATTTGTTCCATTATAAGAGAAAAGGCTGATTATTTAAAATAAAATGCTGGTAGCTAAACAACAAGTCTTCACAATGGCTGAGATCCATCGCTAGTACTATTAGCTGTAAATTTTAGGAATATATTTCGGTTTAAAAAAACATTTGCAAACACTGAAACAAGGCAGAAAGAGGGATAAACTTTGCTTCAATATTATAATAAAAAAATAAAAATAATAATTTGGAAAAACTACAGGGTTTTGAAGGTTAAAATAAAGTAGACCAGAACTCTCAATTGTACTATTTAAACTTTAAAGTGTCTTAATATGACTCTGTAATAATTTTACTTTAGAGAATTGAACAAAAAACATCAACGGTCATCTGCATAGAATAGAGTTTCAATAGCACAGTCAGGTCTAAATATAACTCAAACAAAAAAATCATTTCAATATACGTACATATGTTATGACTGCAATAATGCCTCCATATGGATCAGTATTGTTACTTTTAGGGTAAGTGTTAGGGTTAGGGTTAGGGCTAGGGCTAAGGCTAGGGCTAGGGCTAGGGCTAGGGCTAGGGCTAGGGCTAGGGCTAGGACTAGGGCTAGGGCTAGGGCTAGGGCTAGGGCTAGGGCTAGGTTTAGGCTTAGGGTTAGGGTATAGCTCAATAAACTAAAGATATTGGGGGTTTTTTTTTAATAAAGTTTTAAAGTTTATAAAGCTGACAGGACTGTCAGTAATACTATCTCTGTATGTGTCTGACCTCACATTAAGCTTTTCACAAGGCTATTTGGAATTTAAATTTTATATTGGTCCAACAAATCTGTGTTGTGTTAGCCTACTGTAAAGTTCATAACATAATAATGAACCTTTTTTTTTTTTTTTTTAGCTCTCACCCGTGGTGGTCTTTACTTTTTCTCTTGGCATTTCAAACACACAGGATCATGTTGTGTTCAGGGTGAAGGCAGTTCTGTTTGCACTGCCTGCCACAAAGGAGCATTTTATCCCAGGGTATCACATTTTTAAGGGAGGGATTAGGGAACCTCGTCCAGCTGGGCACGCAGGAGCCGGAGCGCCGGAGAGGAGGCCGGGTCCACGTCAGGATGTTGGGATTACACACAGGCCTGCTATTTCTTAAAACATCTCGGCCAATGTGGCAAGTGCTCGGAGAGAGGATTGTTGTTCTGTCTCCAGCTGAGAACAGAGTTATAAATCCTCAGCTGTGACATCATTGTTTGTGTGTTTAGAGAATACCCCGGAGTAAAGCGCGAGAATTCTGTCACCAGAGCTTCCACACTCCTTTTTCTGGACACAGACAAAGAGATGACTTCTGTTTGCCAGTAAAAAGATGAATGGATGCAATGACGTAAACAAAGAAACGAAAAAGGAAGTCCTGTTTTTTTTTTTACACACGATTAAACCTGTTTTTTCCCCTTTCTTTGGTGGAACAAACCAGGGCAAGTCATATTACCAGGAACGTTGGCAGGGTGACGGAGAAGATGAAACAAGACAGAGTTTTTGTCTTGGTTTCCTGCACAGTTTAACAAAACACTGATAGAAAGACAATATATTAATTGTCCTTTTGACTTATTAAAAGATTTAAAACAAGATTTACATTCATGTCGTTTAAATGTCCCTACAAATATGTGTCTTAAGTATGGTGGTACGTTAGCATTTCTTAATAAAGTTTAATAAGCGTTTAGTAGAAGTTGGTTACTGTTAGCATGTTAGCATTTGAAGTTTCTTCAGGAAACCACCTGCACAAAGCCATGGTATTAAAGTATTAGTGGGCTATTTGCAGCCCGTGACATGATATTCTGTGGCCCGCAATTTAAGTTTTTATGAGAGCAGGACTCCGTTAGCATTATAGCATTTTAAATTTCTCCAGAAAACCACCTGCACATTAACAGAATACAGAAGATTATGTAAAGTAAGTTCGTAAGTAATGTGTATTTATATAGCGCTTTTCCAAACCAGGGTCACAAAGCCCTTAAACAATCAAAACATTACTCAATAAAGTATATACTTTAAAGGTCCAGATAAGACGGAAACAAACACAGGAGTTCAATCAAAGAAAAGCCAGCACAAATCAAAACGTCTTATTTCTCTCCTCTGGTCCTGAACGGGTTCAGGAACCATCAGTAGATTCTGATCCACAGACCTCAGAGCCCGAGCTGGGGTGTAAGGCTGGATCAGATCACTGATGTAAGGAGGAGCCTGACCATGAATAGATCTGAAAGTAAGAACCAGAATTTTAAAGTTGATCCTGAAAGAAACTGGAAGCCAGTGAAGAGTTTTAAGGATCGGAGAAATGTGAGTTCTTCTACTAGAGCAGGTCAGATTTCTCGCTGCAAAAAAAAAAAAAAAAGCTTAGGTATCAAACTTGTGGATAGATATTAAAGAATCAAAATCGAAATCAAATTTGAGTAAGAAATTCTGAAAACCCCCCCAAAAATTAGCGGCCCAGTCTCACCAAGATTTGACCTCTGGTGGCCCCAAGTTGAGTTTGAAAACCCCTGATCTAAAAAGGTTATCTTGGAATCCATTAACCAGACAGAAACACAACTTTTGTAATCTCCTGAGAAATCACTCCCTGAGAGCCTGCCTTTTCTGGAAGCCAGTCAAGATTGTGTCAAGAGCTTGCCAAGTCAGCATCAGTGTGTCTCCCGCTTCCCCGGAGAGGTGCAATGAGATTTCACACTCGAAAGGAAAACACACAACTGTAGCTTATTACACCTATTTGTAAATATGTCTGCCTCTTTAGGGGCCGCCGCCCCCTCGACTCGGGTCCAAACTTGCCGCGGGAGACGAGATAAATAACACACATGGCTGCCGCTTGGACGGCGGCCCTGTGTTTAGCCCACGTGACGGGAATTCAATCAGAGAGAAGATATATCCAATTAGGAGCCCGGAGAACAAAGCAATCTCGCCGTTATATGGAAGACGAAACATCCATTGAAAGGCTTTAATCACACGGTGGGTGCCAAAATGAAGCAGGTGTCGGAGGAGCCTAACAAGCTTTTTTTTTTTTTCTCCACGGACCCCTATAGATGACGTCACGTTTTCCGCTAACGAACCTCACTCCTGACCGGCTACATTCATCCCATCCTTGAAATTAATTCAAGGCCCCGGACCAGGAAAAAAAGTTTAATAGCAATGAAGGGAGGGTGTGTGGGGGGGGGAGACGACGACGACGACGGAGGAGAAACGTGCTTGAATATGAGTGTGTTACCCTCCCCTGCGGAGAGAAACTGTGTCATAATGCCGGAGCGCTTTTATGATTCAAATCAAGGCTATTGTCTCTGTAAGCGACCGGCTCCGCTCGGTGCCTGCAAAACAACCGAGGCTCTATGTGCCGGCTGCGACAAAATAAAAAAGCCCATCATGCAATTGGTTGGAGGGGCTGTCGCCCAGGAGCCAAGACGGGGACCTTTGAGATGTTTGGGATGATAGGAGTGCAAGTCCAAATTACCGAAAAAAAAACCTTTGTTTCTCGACCATAAACAAACCAAAGCCTGCACAGAACTGGATGCATTCCAGCCGGCTACCATGACCCAAAGTGAACGATTCACAACACTAGCTTTGCTGATGCAGCAGTACATTTGGGTTACTTTTATTATTTTATAAGTCATCTGTGAAGTGAAAATTTAGTTAGCTAGCTAACTAGCTCAGCAATTTTTCATAAAATGGATCATGTTCATTTTGTTACGAGAAATACAGTAATCCTAATAAAGAAGCTAAACTTTTTTCTGCCTTGACGACCTAAGCATTTCTGTTCAAGATACTTTTTTTCTTTGTATTGAATTTTAATGGTGTTTTCTTACTTCAACTTTTCTTCTTTTTGTATTTTCAGTGGGTATGTTTTGTCATTGTACAATTCCGGTAAAAAAAAAACGAAAGAAAAAAAAGGGTTTGACTATACATTTTCCTTTAAAATAGCAGATGTTTTTTTGACTGTGTCATTTTGTGGTTCATGGTTTTAAAAAAAAAAATGGTGACTGAATTTGTATGATATACTTTATTGAATATTGTTTTGATTGTTTAAGCGCTTTGTGACCCTGGTCTAGAAAAGCGCTATACAAATAAAAATTACTTACTTACTATATATTCAATGTTAGAAAAAACTGGTCACTTAGGTCACTTATTTTGGTGGTTTTTAGTAATTTTCTTTACTTCCATCTGGATATACATTCGGATTTATCTTCACTTGACTGGATTGTTTACACTTTTTCTATGACTTGCAAAGAAGAAAAATGGAGGAGCTTTGCTTGGTACCCTTTCAAAACACAGTGGTACAAGTTTATTATATATTTTTTCATCAACTTTCATGAGCTAACTTTTTTTTTTTAATTGAAAGTTGTTTTATTTATCTTTGATTAAATAATGTGTAGTGATCAGTGATATAAAAAGAGCTACTTGGCTAAGGTATGTTACAATGTTTGTTTTTTTAGCTTAAACAAACGTAAGTAAGTTACTCATTTTTATTTGTATAGCGCTTTTCCAGACCAGGGTCACAAAGCGCTTAAACCATCAAAACAATATTCAATAAAGTATATACTTTAAAGATCAAGATAAAACTGATAACACAACAGGAGTTCCAGAAAATCAAGGAAAAGCCTGAACAAATAAAAAAGTCTTAAGTTTGTCTTTTATAAATCGTTTCCACAACAAACAAAAAAACTATTATATCTTATTATCCAATAATAACTACTTTTTATTTTACTGTTATTTGTATAACTCTTTACCGTTATGGTGTAATAACCATCTTACTACCATTTTGTAATTATTGTATCTTCTTCCTTGGTTATAACTACTGTAATTCAACTGCTTGTGTTTCTTTATTTACTCACATTGCTAGGATAGTAGATGGTATTGATTTAAGGATATACTAGTTGATCTGTTTAGAAAGTGGGGTGTCAGGGGGAGGAGGTGGAGAGGGGGTGAGAGAGAGAGGGAGAGAGAGAGAGAGGGAGGGAGAGAGAGAGGCGGAGTGAGAGCAGACTGGGACAGCTCGGGAAGGAAAAGTTTTTTTCAAAAGTTTTTGGAGGCGAACCGAGAGCAGCCGTGGACGAGCTGCGGAAGGATAACAAGAAGGCGAGCCCCGGGACGAGAGAGCAGCTCTCCGGCAGACTTTATGAGCGAAGCCACGTCGGAAAACCTTCATTTCTATGACAACTTTTCAAAGGATGTATTACAACTGAGAGCGCGCCCTGAAGTGCTGGAAACTTATCCACCGAAATGGAAGGGAATATCCAATGGATTATTTTGGCATTTCTACTGTTGTTGCATCTTTGCGAAGGTAATTTTTCCTACTTTTTAACTTTAAAAAAAAGTAACTTCAGGACATGTCCGAACAAGCTCCGCTAACTCTTTTCTATAGAATCGTAAAAACCTTGATTTTTTTTTTAACGTGTTAATTTAATTAAAAAGTTTTAAAAATAAATAGTTTGATTACATTTTATAATTTATTTAAAAAAAAAAATGGAATAAAAAATATTGTGTTATTAAAAACAAGTACATCAATTAAACCACAGAAGAAGAAAATGCAACCAATCAAAATCGTCTGCTAATCATTTAGCTTAAATGTCACAACAATAAAATATAAAGAGTTTGTGTGATATTAATGACTAAACTGTTGTTTTAGCTCAAAAGTTAAGCTTACTTTAGCATCTTTCATCCACCTTTAAATCTCCCTGTTAAGAGTTTCTCTTATCTTTGTTGAATTGTATCGTCTCACAACGAAAGAAACACCAAACTTGCATGAGTTTTAAGAAGCTTTTTTTTTTTGGGAGGTCTTCAGAACCCTAAAGAATGGTACCAGTTTATTTGGAGAACATATATATCTGCTTCAGTATTAACTCATTGTTCATGTTTTCACAGGATACCGTTGCCAGGATAAATACAGACCTTGTGAGAATGGGGCGACTTGTTTAGAATCACCTTTTCGATGCATGTAAGTTAAACCATAACGTGTTTCTTTTTATCATCAATGTGTTTATTGCTGTTATTTAAATTGCTGCCACAACCACAACTGCTCTTTGTATGTTAATGTGTTCACACGTGAGCAGACTCAACAATGGGAGTGAGACACCCTTCTTTCTTTCATGCTCTCAGTTTTGTCTACATCCTCCTTTTTTGTGAAGAGAAGAAAAAAAAAGTGATGAAAGATGTTGCAAGTGGCTTAGACTGGTACAGGTGAGCGTCTGCAAGACTGGGCTTGTTTGCCGCTCATCTGTGCACCTGTTGAGAACTCCCTTGGGCGTAAATCACAGTGTTTGAGAGTAGTATCATTCTTTTTCTGTCATCGTGCCATCAACCATCAGACATTTTTTTTATCTGTATGTTTACTTGTGAGGATTGAAAAGCTCTGCTTGCTTGTGGGCATTTTCTAGCTCTTCAAATGTTTTCCACTGACAAGTCTTTTGTTTTTTTGGGATAGTTTGGGGGTGGGGGTTGGGAACCCCATCACAATAGTTGATTTAGATGGCCTACAGTGAAGTGCCTGGAGGTATTCTGTGCTCTTAGAGAAAAAAGGCATCCATGTCTGTCACATGCCCAGCGGCAACAGGGTTGACTAAACAACCATATCAGATAGCCAGCTGTTGCTTCCCTCCAAAACTACTATAAGATATAGCATAAAAAACAAAACAATTACTACTTTGGTATAATTACTGAAATAAGTCTGAAAATATGAATGAATATTTGATCCGGTCCGTACTTCCTGGATTTAAAAAAAAAAAGTTTGCCAATGTGTAACTTGACTGCATGTGGCTAGAATTCTCTTACGCCCACATTTCATCAATCATTTGCTGTAGCTCTTGGATGGGTGTCATTAAGTTAGTCAATGTATAATGATAAATTGGCAGTATTTCCAACAGTTTTTCAGTAGAGCAAACAATCTTAAGCCCCTTTGATCTCTTGATCTGGTACATGAATGGGTGGGTACTCCTATAAATGTTTCTACGTAGGTCTGGTGACTAAGAAAATAAATCTGAATTTGTTGTTAAGCCAGACGAGTTTTTGGTTGAGCGCAGTGGGCCGGAGTGGTCAGACCAGTCCTGAACAGAAGTGAGCAGTGAAGCCTTCTCTCCCCTCCCCTCGGGAATCTACCAAAACTCTAGATCCAGAGGAGTAGAATACATCCTTTCTTTCACCAGATACCGGATTGTAACATTGCACCAGCACAACAGTATAGAGACAGAGAATGAAGGAAGGCCACAACAAAGGACTAATATGAGAGCTAGAAAAATAGGATGGTGACATAGCCATGGTTTAGTATTGGGGGGGGGGGGGGGGGGGCTAACTACTAAATTTGGACGAAATAGTTATCAAAATAACATTTCTATGGTTTTATCTGGAGACAAGTAACACACTTGTAATATTGTCTGGTTTTGATATTGTTACAGATACCAACTTAGGCGCTTATTAACTCAAAACAATATTCACATGCTTTACTTCTGATTACTTTGGCAAATACTTAGAGAAACATTTTTTTGTTTCAATTTAATTAAAATGCTAAAACTGCAGCAAGTTCAGCCGGTTCAATATAAAAGTGTACAACTTAAAGTTCAGTTCTATCATTTAAAATGACTCATGTCTCTTTCTTAAAAAAGACTTGAACATTTTCTCTATAGTTATTTCTCTTAATTTTTGGGGGGAAAAACACAAAGCACAAAATAGACTTTTAACTTCTTTTTGAAAGTTAGCATCTCAGGCAAGCCACATTCCAGGTGAGCAGTCAGGAAGTCTAGGGGCCCTTCGGCATCACCCTCTCCTCAAAACGGGCCACAGGCTCAAAGACCGGAGGAGAGATAATTAGGCAGATTGAGAGGGTGTCATTCAGAGGGGATCCAGCTGGAGGAGTCGGACTGGGGGCAGGGTCGGGGGGTAAAGGGAGGCTGAGTGGGACTTGGAGGGAGGGGAGGGGGCAGCGTAGAGGACAGCTGGTGGATGTTGTGATGGTAATCCAGTGAAGTCACATCTTGACAAAGGGGAAAGCATAGGGCCAGGTGCTGCCATTGAGCCGCCAGCCGCCCCCACACTGGGAGAGACGAGTTTTGTCGAGGAATGAGGACGGTGGTGGCTCTACGTCTCGTCCCCTTGTGCGAGGCACTAGAAACAGTACCAAAATATGTGGACGGTCGCCAACGGGTGACAGCAGAAGTTCTGTTTGTTATCAATGCATTGCCCTTGTCCCCCAGTAGCTTAGTTAAGATAATAAGTATGATATCATGACCCGGTGCTACTCCCAAAATTAAACATTCTTAATAGTGGCTTAATGGTAATATTTGGAAATGAATAGACAATATATATCAATCTATAGTGGACTCATGTCAGGAAAGAAGATATAAAACAGGAAGATATATCACACCCGGTTTTATTTCTCACAGGGAAGGGTTTTTATATCCCAACGGTCTGTTTCCAACTATCCAAGTGTAAGGATCTGATCCAAGCCACCTGAAAAAAATTGACTTTACAGGATTTCAAATGAATTCAAGATCTGGAAATATATTCACATGCCGAAGCAGATATTTACTGACAGGCTGTAACAAAAGGACAGATTACATAGTTGGGTTTGCTGTGAGCACCTCAGGCTGGTGTTTTCTTTGGCATTTTACGGTGGATTAAGATGGAATGCTTGGTAAGATTCCTTCTGTCCCTCTGGTGCTTTCAGGTTATTGTCCATACCTCCCATCCGTTTACCCAGGTCGTCCCTTCAGGAATGTCCTAAACAAAGGCGTCAGTCTGTTGCATTGAAGCTGGCATGTTAAGAGTGACTTGTTTGATTAACAAATAGCTGTGCGAGTTAGCAACTGTGATCACTCATTCTGTCCGGGAAGGTGGTTCGATAGGGTCTTTTTTGTGAGGTTTTAATTGAAATATTTTCAGGACAGTTGTGGTATCTTTTGAAAAACCCCAGGGCAAGAGGAACATCAGCTCAGGGTGGGTAATTTGGGTTTATTTTTCTTTCTTTTAACCGTGGGTCATGAGAGGAGACAGGGAGTTATGGTTCCCAGGCCCCATCACAGGAAGTGGAGCTTTCTGACCTTTTAGCTACTTGCTGTCCTCTCAGCTGAAACATCCTATTTAAGTGGCAGCACAGACATCAGTCACTCTTTCTGTGTGAAAAAAGAATCCTAAATTGTGTCGCTGTTCAAGGCCAGATATTGCAAGGAAACTGTAATGCCGTTTAATATACCAAAGAATACTTCAGCCAGATGAAATTGTCTACTTGGAACGCTTTAAAATCTTTCATCACAGTGTGTTTTTACTTTAAAGTCGCAGTAGGGGAACTGGAACAGGCTGTTGTAGTTGATGTTTCATGCAAGAGTGGGGATGGGATCATTTAAGATTTTGATTTCAAAGTCTTCACAGAAATCTGGTTTAGTTTAGTTGCCTGGGTGGGGTTTTTGTGGTGGATTCCAATGTTGACTGTTTCCAAAGACCTCGGCCCTTGGATTCATGTTATGTGGTTAAGCGTCCATGTGCTGCTATTGCAAAAATGTCAATGTGAAAATCTGTTGAGGGAAATTTGGGTCTAATGCTGTTCGGAGTTAGTGTTATAAAGTATTACTAAGAAACTCAAAAGCTTGCTGAATTTATTAGCAATGCCATCCAGAAATGATACATGCTGTGTTTTTTTCCAAAATGCGAGACTTTAAGTTATAGGTTTTGTACACTTCAGAGGAGCTTTATTATTTGAAACTATATAACTTGAATTTTGTGTTTTCTCTATATGCTCTCTAACTGTGCCTGAACAAAGTCTCTCAATCCTTTCCCATTCTGACTTTCGCTCACTGTGGGTTACTGTTGCCAGGCTACAGCCCAGGCCTGTTGGGCCATGGAAGTCCGGGCCTGAAAGACTAGCTGTTTGGGTCACTGCTCCCCCCCCCCCAAAACACATCAATACAAAGGAGTTCTGACTACTTTAGCTCTTTTATTTGGGCCACAAAACACTCCCCAACCCCCAATCTGGTTCTTTGCTGAGAAAGTAAGAGCCAAGCTGGGTAGACCGGAGCCGAAGAGGCTGCTGCGAGGAGGGGGGATGTGGATGGTCTCCTGTTGGCAGTGTGGTGTCAGTATGTATTCCCAAAGAAGGGAAGCTGGTTCGAGGTTGCTTCTGGAGAGAGAGAGAAGTCATTGAAAAAAGGAGCACGTTCTCAAACTAAAAGATATCTTTCAGTAGACCTGCAACCTTGAGTTTTGCCTCAAGTCAAAAAAATGTTGCATTCATGGTTCCCATCCTCTACACTTCATATCGGAAATGGCTTCTAGGCCAGAATGACTTCTTTATACTTCTTGCTTTGATGAGCATGAACCGTGTCAGAGATTACAGACTCTTTGTTCTCAGGTGAGCCACCCTTTGACCTCTGGCAGAGTAGCTACTATTGTGTCCTAGGGGATGAGCTCAGGTTACCCAGCGTCACTGACCCATAGAGCTGGAAAACAGGCGTTAGGTTACAACTTTTCCAGAGACTTCCTCTTTAAATCAGTTCAATCATGACAAAACACATTTCAATGTTTTCTGATGTTGTTAATTCATGTTTTTTTTCTTTCTCTTTAATATTCTCAGTTGATATGTTTTCAAAGTGCACCGTTATGTCAGTGACGGAAGCTGGTTGTAAGTTTCTTTCCTTGTGTTCAGTGCATGCGTTTGCTTTGATTCAGGGGTGTCGTTTCTTAAAATGTGTTAAAACCAGGTAATGCATGTGTTTGACTTGATTGGTGTGAAATGTCAAATCTGTGCCTGTCGGTTGCAGTTTTGTGTGTGTGTGTGTGTGTGTGTGTGTGTGTGTTAGTTTTCAAGGCCATGGCCAAAACATAACAAGTTGTTTTGGCTGATGCCAGACAACCAGAGGTGAGCTGACAGATGTGAAGAGAGGCACAGGGTCAGGGCTGCAGTTGGCAAAATCTCTCATACGTGTTGTTGACACAGAGCGATTTCGCACTCTGACAATCCCGCCACTGCACTCAAAAGACCCTCCTCCTCCTCATCTGCTGCATTCTCTTCCTCAAAGGTCAGAAGTCGACAGTCACTAGATATGACCCAGGGGCTCCTTTGCACAACGGCGTCCTGCACCTGCCCTTCGTATCGGCCTCACAAATATGGCAGGCCTGTGGGCAATGGCAAAGTTTTTTAGCCTTGGGATCTCAGAGTCGATTCACAAGGTTGTAAATAGTCAGATAAGGGAAATCTGGAGTTTACCTCGACAAAGTAGTGCACGGTGCTCAGTCTCCACACTGATAGCGCTTCTGTGTTATGAGAGAAGCATTTGAGCGACGAATGGGGTCTAGACAGATATGTGTGTTTTGGCTGCGAGTTCAATGTATCCCAGTAAGTGAGGAGAGAAAGTTGTTCTTTCACAATTTAGACACCAGAGCCCAGAACTAAAATGTTATCCAAAAATATATCTTTTCGATGTAAAATCTTTTTTACATCTTATATTTCCAAAATGTCATGGAAGTGTGTTTGCGGTGCAATTTTATGGCGGATGATATTCTTTCTGCAACACACAGCTCTTTCCTTTCTTTGGTTTGCTCTCTACTGGTACTGTGTTCACAAGACATTCCCTCCTATAGAGTAACTCCACCCAACTCCCAGTAGCCTGAGTGACATTATCATCACAATCAGACTGGGAACCTCTGACATCTGACCTTTAAGCGCCTGAGTGGAGGGGGGTTTTAAGGGGGGAAAGCCAAGCAGGCATTTAGGGGGGCTATCAGATGGAGATGCTGTAATCACACAGCAAATATTTAGTATAGAGTCCAAAATCTTGTTTGCTTTTTTTATTATCTTTTTTAATTATTCACAGGATACAAGATTCTTCCTGCAATCTAAAATTTAAATTAAATCAAATAACTAATAAATAGGCAGGAATCTCTTTGTTGACTTGGCCCAGGGGCTCATCTCCAGTGAAACACAAGAGATATCCTGAGGCCAGACTAAAATCCAGGCATTATCGCCTTGTCATCAGCATCAAACAGTTTCAAGAGGGGGTTCACCCCAGCCAGAGGCTCTGGTGTGGTGTAAAGTTTCCATCTCTAATGAGGGAGTTCAAACTACGTCTTAAACAAGACAAGTGGTCAGAAACTGATATGCTAACATTGGAGGTTCAGACATGAAGTTCAATTAAGCACAACTTTTAGATCATTTTTTTCCCATTGGCTGACACTTTTCAGTATCCATATTTGTTGCAGTGAAAAGTTTCCAGGCAGCTGTTTTTGGGTGTGTTCATAAAAAAGGGAAACACCAGCTGAGGTGTGGAACATTTCTGTTAGGAGGAAATTCAAACTTTCATTAATAGTTTTCATTGGAAAGTAACTGCTTTGAAGAAATAGTAGCAAGCATAAGTAGAAATAAGAGGCACACCTAAGTTTCTGACCAGTAAATAACTGTCATAGACTTGATGTCTGCAGAAGTTTTTGCCTTCAAACGCAGACTTCCAAACTAGACTATATCAATTTGGCTCATCTGGGTAAGGAATGTTACAGCTCTGTGTTACATACCAAAGCTTGAAGTCTTCTAACCTCTCCTGCCTTGTCAGACGAAGACATACTAATGCTTGTGTGTGAATTGTTTCTGTCTAGATGTCGGCCAGGTTTTATCGGCGCTTTCTGTCAGTACCAAGATCCCTGCCATCGGTCGCCGTGTCTGAATGGAGCCGCTTGCAAGAGTCAAGTGATAAATGGAATCCCGCAGTACAGCTGTGTGTGCCAGAGAGGGTTTAGAGGTACACCTCACTCAATTTTCATCATTTTTAAATGTGGAATGTTTGGTTTTTGATGCCACTTATTTGTTGCCTCCCTCAGGGCAAGACTGCTCCCTCATCGACGCCTGCGCCACAAGCCCCTGTGCCAATGGTGCCCGCTGTGCAAATTGGAATAACCTCTACAACTGTTCGTGCCCGCCAGGATTCCAGGGAAAAAACTGTCGCAATGACATCGACGAGTGCCGTAAACCGGGCGCGTGTCTCAACGCCGGCCTCTGCATCAACAAGCACGGGTCTTTCAACTGCCAATGCCCACCCGGATACAGTGGACGTACGTGCGAGGTGTCCACGTTACCCTGCGCCCCATCCCAGTGCCTTAACGGGGGAACCTGTCGCCAGACCAGCGACCATACCTACGAGTGCGCCTGCCTGCCAGGTAACAGCAGACACAATCCACAGCCAGCGTGTAAACTCATCGTGCCTGGATATGTTCCCAGAATAATGATTTATAATACCGCGGGGTGGGATTAGCTTCCTATGTCAAATTCCTGTATTCTATTAATAGAACTCACGGTCAATGAACCGGTGGGAAAGTTTAAGGGGCAACCCGTCTGGGTTCTGTTACACGCTACGCTTTCCACAACACAAGTCAGTACTTTATGATCTTTCTTGTTTCCCACTGGGGAGCATACAGGAAATGGCTCTTGCCAAAAAGGAAGTCATTGAAACTGTGAGATTATAAAACAAGCAAACACTGCAGGGAGTGCAAACATCTCAAGTGGACAGGAGTCGGCGTGCTTTGCTGGCATCGTATGGGAACTATTTGGAAAGACGTAAACAATCAGCCGACCTTTTTCACAAGTCTCCCCTCCCCCTTGTAGTGTTGGGAATGATGACTAGAGGGTGGACATGCTGTAATGGACCAGTGCTTTCAATGTGTATATCACAGTGTCCTGCTGAGTGTTTTTGTCATAAACCTTTTTTCCGTTCTCTCAGGGTTTAACGGTCACAACTGCGAAAATAATGTGGATGACTGTCCTGGGCACAAGTGTATGAACGATGGCATATGTGTCGATGGAGTGAACACCTATAATTGCCAGTGTCCACCAGAATGGACAGGTAAAGCAGCTTTTTTTTTTTTTTTAAAACAGACATACTTTGGAACTTTTAACTGACATGCTCGATTCTCCAACAGGTCAATACTGTGCTGAGGATGTCAACGAGTGCCTCATGCAACCCAACGCCTGCCACAACGGGGGGACCTGCTTCAACGTCATCGGCAGTCACACCTGCGTTTGCGTGAACGGGTGGACGGGCGACGACTGCAGCGAGAACATCGACGACTGTGCGAACGCCGTGTGTTTCAACGGGGCTACGTGTCACGACCGCGTGGCTTCCTTCTTCTGCGAGTGTCCGGTTGGAAAGACAGGTTCGTGCCCAAAGTTTGTAATGAGGTTATAGGGGGTTTTATAACGTTTTTCTTTGTGGCAGGTTTGCTGTGTCACCTCGAGGACGCCTGTGTGAGCAACCCATGCAACGGGGGTGCGTTGTGTGACACCAACCCGCTGAACGGCCGTGCGATATGCACATGCCCGGCTGGTTTTGTCGGAGGCGCTTGCAATCAGGACATGGATGAGTGTTCTATCGGTATGTTGCCCTCTTATGTTTCCACTTGTTCACCACAATATCGGGGGCTTCGCTTAAACCGTTTTAATCATCCTGCAGGGGCCAACCCGTGTGAGCACTTTGGCAAATGCGTCAACACCAAGGGGTCCTTCCAGTGTCAGTGCGGCAGAGGTTACGCAGGCCCGCGCTGCGAGATCGACATCAACGAGTGTTTGTCCATGCCGTGCCAGAACGACGCCACCTGTCTGGATCGCATCGGAGAGTTCACCTGCATCTGCATGCCAGGTTTGCAAAGCTTTTCGAAAAATATTGCGATTTGACCCACGTTTCTATTTGTGAACAAGTGCTTGTTTAAACTTGACCTTGTAAAGAATCATTATGGAGCCACTTTAGCTAGGCTGGATTATTATGCAATACACAAAATTAAGTAGTATCCAAACTACATGCTGGGAGCCAATTGCAGACCGTCATGCATTTTTGATCATTTTTAATAATGAATATACACATATTTTTGCTTGTTTGAATCCCTTTCCTCTCCGTGCTTCAAGCTAATGAAACAGAAACCAC